>NW_012267264.1:2039925-2061159 GCF_000151885.1 Dipodomys ordii
CTGTAGCTCAAGTGGTAGAGCGCTCGCTTTGAGCTGAAGAGCTGAGGGACAGCGCCCAGGCCCAGAGTTCAAGCCCCACAACCGACAAAAAAAAAAAAAAAAAAAGAGCCAATAATGAGACTTACTTGGTTCTGCCTGTTACCAAAGCCAGTGCAGACTTTCTTCAATGCGAGTCTTCTGTCCTCTGAAATAAGACTCACTGATAAAGACAGAGTAAACTATATTTCTTCATAATACGATGGAAACCACTTTAGGAAACTCAAGAAACATGTGTGGGTTTTATGACTCTAGGCTTGAACGCGGCTTTTCATGTCATCTTAAAGAAGATTTTTATTGTTATTAAAAAGGTGATGTTCAGATGGGATACAATTATATATATGAGTTAGGCAATGAGTACATTTCTTTTTGGACAATGACACCTCTTCCCTCCTTCTCTCAGTTTTCCCCTGCCATCTCCATTCACAAGTTGTATAGTTCGTTTTCAATATTGTGTCTAGTGGGTAGCACTGCTGCGTTTGTTCACCCTTTGTCTCTCCATTCTTTCCATATAGTTTTGAAGTTTTAGAGTAGGAACTGAATGTTATGTCCTCTGAAATATCTTCATATGTTGAAAATTCTAGTCCCCTAGGTTATGGTATTAACAGGTGGAGTCTCTAAAAGGCAGTTAAAGAATGGGATTAGTGCCCTTATAAAGGAAGCCCAAGGAAACTATTCACCGTTTGCCACGTGAGGACAGCTAGAAGGTACTCTCTCTGAGCCAGAAAGTCCTTAGCAGTCATTGCATCTATCAGCATCCTGGATCTGGGGCTTCCCAACTCCAGCATGGTAAGAGATAAATTTCTATTGTTACAAGCCATGTCATGTAGGGTATTTTGTCATAACAGTTTAAAAGCACTAATATTAGGGGATGAGTCCTGAGACCCCAATTATATATATATATATATATATATATATATATATATTATTTGTTGGTTGTGGGGCTTTAACTCTGGGCCTGGGCACTGTCCCTGCACTCTTCACCTCAAGGCAAGTGCTCTACCACTTGAGCCATAGCACCACTTCTGGTTTTCTAGTGGTTTATTGGAGATAAGAGTTTCATGAACTTTCCTGCCTGGGCTGGCTTTGAACTGTAATCCTCAGATCTCAGCCTCCTGAGTAGCTAGGATTACAGGCATGAGCCATGGGCACTGGGCTCCAATTACATATTTTTGAATTTGTATATAAGACAAACTAGTCTGGAGAAGATGGGATGATACATAGATGTTGTTGGTTATAAATAGGTAGTCTACACCATACTCACCTTGGTTTTTATTCTTCTCTCTCTATTCACTCAACATTTTTGAAGATAGTGTATCTCCAATTTGCATGTATTTAGATATTTCCAGAGCAGCAAATTAGAAATACAGATTCCTAGGTTCTACTCCAGAGGTGCTGAACTAGTATATCGGTGAATAGAGAAATCTGCATGTATATATATATACATATATATATGCATATATATATATATATCTTTTTTTTTGGCCCATCCTGGGGCTTCACTCTGGGCCTGCGTACTATTTCTGAGCTTCTTTGTGCTCAAGGCTAGTGCTCTATATCACTTGAGCCACAGTACTACTTCTGGCTTTTTCTGAGTAGTTTCTGGAGATAAGAGACTCATGGACTTTCCTGTCTGGGCTGGTTTCAAACCATGATCCTCAGATCTCAGCTTTGCTAGAATTACAGATGCAAACTACCAGAAATTTGCATTCTTAACAGAGTTTTTTTTTTTTTTTTTGTCTTTTGCTATACTGGAGTTTGAGCTCAGAGCACGCTTCAGGTCATTTTTTCTCTGGTTATTTTTGACATAGATTCTACTGTGCTTCTCTTATCTCATAGTTTCCATCATAGTTGAGATGACAGGACCATACCACCATGTTCAGATTTGTCTGCTGAGATGGGGTTTCACCTGCTATTGGTTGAGATGGAGTGGGTCATGACCTCTTTGCCCAGGCTGACCTCAAAACGCAATTCTCCTGATCTCTGCCACACAAGTAGCTATGATTCAGGCATGAGCCACCCTGCCTGGGATTTCTGAAGCAGATGACCCAGTGGTGACAGCAGATGCTTGACCCTAAGGCTTGTCAGTAGGGGGAAACAGTGACTTTAGAAACTTATTAAGTCCCTAGAATGTTCAATATTTAAGTTTTTATCTTTTTCTTTAGAAGAAGAAAAGGAGGATCATGTCATATTAACACATTCACATGGGCTTTACTGCTCCCTCTAAGGAGCTTTTGCCATTTGTCTGCTCAGTGACTGGAGCCTGCTGGTGAAGTAATGATGGAAACATGCAGCCTTTGGGTGCAACACATCTTCCAGAATAATCCTTGACTGAACATGTGTTCTGTACCTCCAAGCCCCTTGTTAATGAAATGTAACAATTATCCTCACCACTTCCATTAAGTGTAAATGTTAATGTCTGAAGTATTTCTATTACAAAGTTTCTCTCCCAAGAGTCACCATTTATCAGGGGTCTAGAGAGGATGGAACATGGAACCACTGCCATTCATGGCAGGACATTCC
Organism: Dipodomys ordii; assembly: GCF_000151885.1. Taxonomy (NCBI): domain Eukaryota; kingdom Metazoa; phylum Chordata; class Mammalia; order Rodentia; family Heteromyidae; genus Dipodomys; species Dipodomys ordii. Next base: position 2,042,485 of record NW_012267264.1, read on the forward strand.
TCCTTTTCCTGGCAGTCCCTTTGTGGTCACCATGGAGCCGGGAGAGGTGCCTCAGCAATCAATTCAGTCATTAGCTGGAAAATAAAAGCCCTAAACCTGCACTCATTGCAGGCAAGGCGTGGACTAACTTTCTCATGTAGGACTTCGTAGGTTAGAGTTTGGGAATGATGACATCAAGGGGTTAGCTGATTGGCTGGCTGTACAGAGTCTGAGTAACTGGGAAGAACTGAGGGTGGAAGTTTTAGTTCTTTAAGCATGTAAAGTTTCAGGAAGGATGTGTTCTGAAGATCCCTAAGATTTTTTTTGAGTCTATCCTGGGGCTTGAATTTAGGGCCTGGATGCTGTCTCTGAGCTTTTCTTTTGTTCAACGCTAACACTCTACCACTTGAGCTACAGTACCACTTCCAGGTTTTTTGAATAGTTCATTGAGATAATAGTCTCCTGGACTTTTCTGCCCTGGCTGTCTTCGAACCATGATCCTCAGACCTCAGCCTCTTGAGTAGCTAGGATTACAGGTATGAGCCACTGGTACCCAGTTCCTAAGATGAAAGCTATGGTTCATGCAAATAGAAAATGAACATTTGTGACATATTTTATTCAACTCCCTATCTAATAAAGGAACTGGTAAGGCGCTAAAACAAGTTCAAAGAACATTTGAAAAATGTTTTAGGCATTTATAGGCAATGCTAAAATAAGATTAAGGGACGAAAAACAAAAGTGGTTAATATCCAACAAGGCTGTAAACCATAACTCCTTTGTTATCGATTCTATAAAAGAAAAACCTACAAGTTAACCTCTGTCCCTGGAGAGTTGTAAAGTTGGTCCAGACGATAAAAAGCCAAGGCTGGTATTGTACTGAAAGTGTTCCCAACGATCACTTTTTGTGCTTTTTCAAATTTTATATAGTTTTGTGACACTCTGATATGTCACTTCATGCAGTGAAGATTCTATTCACAGGTGACTTCTTGTATGAAACCTTTTCTTTCATTTATTCTTCCCTTTCTCTTTTCAGTAATATATCATATTTATTATTTGTGTTATATGTATGTTTCATATATCATATGTATTTTTTCTATCCAAATAAAACCCTACTTTTGTCTTGGGTACAAGTGAATTGAGTTATTTAATCACAGATACTCTTTTAAATGTTTATTTTTATGTTTTATTTTCTGAACTTCAAAAGATTATATAAAGGGGTTACAATTTAGTGTGTCTATTTAAATGTCTAGTGCTTCTTTTTTAAAAAATTAGTGTCTTTAAGTAGTTGCACAAAGGACTTGCTATTTAACAAAGCATCCCTATCTACCCCTTCCTTCAGTCCTCTTCATTTTGTAGAATATACATTGGATTCTTCCCCTGCTCTTCTCCTCTTCATTTACCTGCCCCTAACTCCTTGACCTCACCCCACCCCCTTTGAATACCTGCTTCCTGGTGTTTTATTTTGCTTAACTTTGATTTTGGCTTCTAAGGAATTACACTGTTTGAGATCTCCTTGAATCTACTATATTTCAGTTGATACATTTGTATATATTTGCCTACTACCCAAAAAGAGTTTCTAAGGTCAATCTAGCTTTCACATATAAGGGAAAACATGTATTCTTGTCTCTTTGGGCCTGACTTACTTCACTTACAATTTTTTCCAGGTCTTTCCATTTCTTTACAAAAGATACAATATCCTTCTAATGAATAAGTAAAAATCCATTGTGTATCTATGGCACATTTTCCTGATACATTTGTTCACTCAGGGGTATGTGGGCATCAGTGCTTCTTGATTTAATTACAGATGCTCTTGTTCTATTCATCTGACAACCCATTTATCCTTCTTTATGGTCATTAACTTCTCTACTGTGTGTGTGTGTGTGTGTGTGTGTGTGTGTGTGTGTTGCTAGGATTCCAACCCAGGGCCTTGTGCAGATTAGGTAAACACTCACCATTCTGCTATACCACACCCCATTTTTTCTATCAATTTCTTTTAGGTTAATTTGTTGTCATGTTTATTCTGTAAGAATGTATTGAACTCTGATGACAGGAAAGGCATGCGTTAGGAGCTGTGGAGTGTGTCTTTAGTGTATACTATCTATGCTTTCTCTGAAGTCAGTTTTTTTTCAAACAGTTGGTGTGACAAGTTGTATTAGTGACTTTCCTCACTGCTGTGGCAGAATGCCTAAGAGAGACAACTCCAGAAGGGAGGCTTATTTAGTTCACAGATTCAGGGTGTCCATGTGTCATGGCAGAGCAGAACAGCACAGGTCACATCATGGACAGGAAGTAGAGAAAGGGCCAGGAAAGGGTAGTGACAAGTTACCCTCAGGACCCACTTGTAGTGAGCTACTTCCTTCAGTTAGGCCCTTCTCCTGAAGTGCCCAGAACCTCCCAAAACAGTACCACCAGATGGAGACCTAGACTTTCTTTTATGAGCCTATAAAGGATATTTCCTATTCACACCATAACATAAGCCATCCATGAAAATTAAGTTCTATTGTTTACCAAGACTGAAACCGTGATATTTCTCATGATCTATGGGCTGCTCATCCAAGTCTCTTTAATACCTTCCTAAATGAATGATTTTCAATAGAAAATTTGTCATTTGAAAATAGTGCTGGAAAGTAGTACTTTTTTCAAAGTAGTACTTGGAAAGTACACTTGGAAAATCCTTAATTTTGTTCACTCATTCATATGTCAATTCATTTCAAACAAGGTTTGGAAAAGACTGAACATGGTGGTACATGCCTGTAATTCCAGTACTTTGGAGACTGAGGCAGTAGGATTGAGAGTTTGATGAGAGTTTGCAGCCAGTCTGGGCTATATAGCAAGTTCAAAGCTAGCCTGGGTCATAACAGTGAGACCCTCTCTCAAATGAAAATCAGAGAGTATTTTTGCCACAAGAGCTAGATGAAGACTGGTGTTGATCTTTATAGAACTTTGTTCAAAAGCAAATCCTCCCCTAGGGGATGTTTCCTTTTAAACTACCAGTAGTGGTTTTGATTATTGAATAAGACCTTCCATCTTCTCTGGAGAATGGGTTTTGACAGAGAAAGAGAATATAAGGACATTTAATTCCCTTCCTTTGAAACGATGGAATGAGAAAAAATGGATGATGAACGTGTTAGCTTTCTAACACTGTAACCAAAACACCTGAGATAATTAATTTATAAGGATAGAAGGTTTGTCTTGGCTCACAGATTTGGAGGTGCCAGTCCACGTTTGGTTAGCTGCTTTGGGGACCTGAGGAGGCAGCACATCCTTGTAGAATCATGTGGTGGAGCAAAATCACTTCATGGCCAGGATGCAGAGCGGAAAAAATGGGCTCTTGAAATTCTCTTCAACGGCACATCCCCAATGAACGAAAAGCCTCCCATTCGTAAGGCTCCTCTGGTACTGCCACTCTGGAAACAAAACTAATCTATGGGCCTTTAAGGGATATTCAAGATATAAGTGATGGCAATAGAATGCCAGTTATTTTGAGAATATATTATGGAGTTGTTTGGTTTGGGATTGGTTTTGTTTTTATTTTGTTGTTGTTTTTTTGGGGGGGTTGGACAGAAGAGGATTTTTTGGTTATTGGTTGGTTGATTAAGAGAGGGAGGAATATAGGGGAACAAAAAGATATGATAGAAATTCTACCTTAGCTGCTTGTAGCTCCCACAGCCCTGACTGGGAAGTGGCAGTAGGACCGGCAGGGAAAAACAAACTCTAGAAATGCAGAGGCATTTCTTGTCTTGTTTTCATCATTTGGCACTGGGAAATGTTTCAAATTTTGGAGCATTTGAGGTTTCAAATGATCAGATTAGGGATGCACATCTGTATATACACTTTATTTCTCTTTGTCTGACTTGACCCATTGCTGTAACTCTAAAAATGTCTAACAGCAGTCATGGCTAAGGCCAAGTCCAATGGTTCCAGCCTCTTAAGGGTTCTGCCCAGCAGCTAAGGCAGTAGTCCCTCCTCAGGGGGCTAGTCTTCCACGCCCATCAGGCATTGGTTCTCCGCCCCCCTCACCATGATTTGGATAAGCTGTGTGTGTGTGTGTGTGTGTGTGTGTGTGTGTGTGAGAGAGAGAGAGAGAGAGAGAGAGAGAGAGAGACTTTCATTCTGTTCTACATTCTGGAGTAAACTTCTAGCTTCCCTTCCTAACTTCCATTTCCCTCTTTCTCCTCTATCCCTTTTGTTTTCTTTTCCTTTGTCTCTTTTCAAAGCCCATATAAGTGACTCAAATTTATTCCTCCTAATGCTTTTGAACTTTTTGCTTAGGGCTTGGATTCAGGCCCTGATTCTCTTGTCCAGTTTTTTTCCCCTTAAGGCTTGTTTTCTATCATCCACTTCTGGCTTTTTTTCTGGTTAATTGGAGATAAGTCTCTCAGATTTGTCTTCCTAGGCTGGCTTTGAACTGGAATTGTCAGATCTTAGCCTCTTGAGTAACTAGGATTACAGGTATGAGCCACTGACACTAGGTTGCTTTTGATTTTTTTTTGTTATTAAAGAAAATCTCAGACTTAATATGCTTAATTTTAGCTTCAGGGATGTATGGGTAAGAATGCAGTTATCTGAAAACAATTCCTCAGTAGGAATCATGCTGTGGTGCCAGATAGTTAGAAGGCCACCTATACACTGCCAGCTGGGCTCAGTGTAGTCCCTGAAGACAGGATAGTATTGTCTATTTATTTATTAGGGAGTTTACAAAATCCTCACTTGACTTAGACTTGGACACTGTCTAAATCATCTAAATGAATTATGTAAATGTCACTATGGTAAGGCACTGGCTTTGCCAGTGACTGACCTGAGGGGCTGTTCTATCCTTTGATGGTGCTAGAGAAAGTGAGAACATCTCTTCCTTGTGGCAGCTGACACATGATCTTGTGACATCCAGGTGTTTCTGGGAGATTTCATAGTAAAGGAATTGCTGTTGCATAGTTCTTCCTGAGCTGTGACAGTGACAGGATCACACCTCAGAATGTGGCAGCTGGAGCTTCTGCAGATGCTAAAATAGTATCTGTATTGTGGTGAAAGGTTTAATTTTAGGCTTCCAAGAGCTAGCCCTTCCCTCCCCACCTCACCCCCCCCAGACTGAAATCAAGTTGTTTGCTTAGGATCTTTTCTTTTGTTCTTGCTAGCTATAAAGCTTTTGGCTGTCATTTGTCAGCATATAACAATATATTTGCAACGTAAACCATTAAGCCAGTTTAATATTACGTGTCTTTTTGTACAGAGTTTATACCATGAGAAAATTTTTGATCCTCAGGTCATCTGTGAAATTTTAAATTTAGTTCAGCTTTGACAGGTCATTCTAGTTTCCAATTGCAAGCTTGAACTTATTTTGGATAATGAACCTTTTATAAAGGAACCTTTTATACTAACAATGATACTCCTAAAATTATAGAGACTTCATCCGATCATTATAGTTATTAGCTGAAATACATTTTTTTCCATCAAGGAAAGAGGAAAAGAGGGTCATAGGGATGAAAGATAATGTTGTTAATATGTAAGAAGTTAAAGTAACCAACTTCAAGTTTATTCTAGAAGTAAGACATATAATAAGTTCACTGAAGGTGTGAGTACTGACAGAAATGGAAAGAAGAAAGATGGGAAACAGGAAGATGGACAGAGGAAGGGTGAAGCTATCAGGTTAAGATAGAGAAGCTTCAGAAAGAGAGGTCCAGACATGGACAGGTATAAGATGGAAGGACAGAGACTTACTATGGGCCAGTCAAAGTGCCTCCCAGCTTTGATCATCCATAAACATGTCCTTAGAGAAAGATTCCTCCTCCCCTTCCCCCAAACTATCAGGTTTGATAACATCTTATCTGGATCTATCCTCCAGCTACTGTGCTGGACACAGTTCCTTTTCTTGTCCTTGTAATTCCATTGTCCTGTGATTTCACTGCTCCTGTGCTCTCTGTGGCCCAGTCGCCTGTCCTGTAGCCCACCGTTGCTACCAGCCTTCCCTTCCTCCATCCTCACTCATCCCACTCACAAAAGACTATACCAGGGACTTGCCTTGCACAGTCCTCCTGGATTCTGCTTTATCTAAGCTTTTAATTTAAGATGATGAGAGAACACAGGTGGCTAGAGATTTTTTTCTCCCCCCCCCAGAGCCTTCATTTTTTTATTATCATTTCTTCTTCTCCTTCCCTCTTTATTTCAACTCTTTGTTCTTTTCCTAATGGGAAAGAAACCCCAAAATAAAAGGACTCTTATTCCCTGTAATGAAGACATCGCTAAGTGTCTGGATCTAGAAGAAGAAAGAAAAAGGAAGAGAAGAAGAAGGGAGAAAATGTCTATATGGACAGAAGAAAGCCTTCAGGGTGCTTCGTGACCATCCAGACATAGAAAACAAAACAAGGGCTGTACAAAGCAATGCTTTCCTTTCCCACAGTTGTCTCTCCTGCTCATGTTTTCCTTAAATGTATTGCTAACACTGCTAACTGGAGTGCTTTATAAATGGCATATGAGTGTCTGACCCAGCTGCAGGCAGGTATGTTTAAAACTTTGCATGTCTTCCTGTGCCTGTTCCTTACAAGAATCACCTGTGGCATTGTACTTCAATGGGAAGCCCATAATTCTGGCTTCCTAGTATCCCTGATTTTGTGTAACCTCTTCCTTTTCCTTGCGTATGTGTTGGACCTAGAAACTCACTTCTAATGAAAAGGATATAGCAAACATGATAGGATATCACTTCCAGGATTAGATTATAAAAAAAACTGTGACTTCCATTTTTTGGCATTCTTTTGCTCTGCACTTGCTCATTCTGATGAAGCCTGTTACCATGTTGAACTGCCTTATGAAGACCCTACACAAACAAGGAACTGGGGGTGACCTTTGGCCAACAGGCAGCAAGGATCTAAGGCTTTCAATCCAACAGCCTGCTAGGAACTAACTCCTGCTAACAGCCACTAAGTGAGCTAGGAAGCAAATCCTGCCTCAGTTGATTTTAAAGACTCATCTTGACATGAGTAAGGCCATGTCTAATATCTTGATTGTATTACTTCTACTTGAGCAGGCAATCTAGCTAAGCCATGTGTTCCTAATAGAAATCACAAGATGAAAAAATGTACACTGTGTACAGGTGTAAGTTACACAAGACTAGATACTTTTAAGTTAACTCTTCCTTTACTGGGCCTTTTTATATCTCAATACTCTAGGTGGGGTTTCTGATTTGCATATCTTAAGCCATATTTTTCACTTAGAGAATGTTTTATTATGATTCATTTGTGACTCCCTGTGAGGGAAAGCCATTTCTTCCAAGTCCTGGAAACCACTCAATATTTCTTTTCTAGTCATCCTCCCCAGACCAGTTTGATCTTATCTTCCTAAAGCCTTTCCATACCCTTATATACCCCAAATGCATCTACATCATTTATCCCTGGGTTGCTTATTTCCCCACATTATTGCACATCTGTCAGTCTGGCTTGGTATGTCTAATGGTATAGTGGCTGGACTTCATTTCCATCCCTGAGCCACATAGATAATCATGAGTCACTTCATTATTAACCTCAGAAAGAACCAAATGCTCACGCTCATATGGGTGCTTTTGTTTGGCCATTACCTCTTGTCCAGTTGAAAGACAAGTAACTAAGCAAGCTAAAATATTTTGCCAGTGGAAATCTCATGAAAATAATGCTCATTTTTGACATCAGGATTATCCCCTAGGCTCTTTTTCTCATTATTATTATTTTTTTTTTTGGTCGGTCGTGGGGCTTGAACTCTGGGCTTGGGTGCTCTTCCTGTGCTCTTCAGCTCAAGGTGAGAGCTCTAACGCTTGAGCCACAGCGCCACTTCTGGTTTTCTAGTGGTTTATTGGAGATAAGAGTCTCATGGAGTTTCCTTCCCCGGGCTGGCTTTGAACTGCGATCCTCAGATCTCAGCCTCCTGAGTAGCTAGGATTACAGGCGTGAGCCACCAGTTCTTTTTCTTACAAAGCAAAAGTAAAGGATTCCCAGGAAAGTGAGCAGTGGGATCCAGAAACTGGTGATTCCACAAAAGGTTTTTGTTATCAATTTAACCCCCCATGAAATGTAATACATATTATTTTCTGGACAACATCAGCTTGCCGCTACCACTTACATTAATTTTATTTGACATTTTCTGAAGTAATTTTGTTTTTCTTTCTTTCTTTCTTTTTGGTCATGGGGTTTGAACTCTGGGCCTAGGCTGAGCTCCCTGAGCTCTTCAGCTCAAGGTGAGTGCTCTACCACTTGAGCCACAGCACCACTTCTGGGTTTCTCATGGTTTATTGGAGGTAAGAGTCTCAGGGACTTTCCTGCTTGGGCTGGCTTTGAACGCAATCCTCAGATCTCAGCCTCCTGAGTAGCTTGGATTACAGGAGCAAGCCACCAGTGCCCAGCTATAAGTGATTATCTTAACTCAGGTTACAGAGCTTCCTATTTAAAATCTCATGAATAATTTAAAAGAAATATAAGGTTTAAATAATATTAAAACCCTCACAGCTGAAGTTGATGAATGAAAGTCACATTAGGGATTAAATTACATGCAGGAATTTGCACAAAGCAATTTCAAAATGTGGTATGTATACACGCATGTTGCTTTCTTTAGTGTCATCTTTTAATCTTGGAAGGAGTTGTATGTGTCTCCTCTGGTGATGGTGATGGTGATGGTGGTGGAAATGGTGGTTGTGTGGTGATGGTAGTAATATGTCTATTTGATTTTTTTCCCCAAAAGTTAATAGTCAAGTAACTCATAATTATTTACTATGTCTCCTAGGGATGTAGTCCTTGCTGCAACAGCAGAACAGTCTAGTTTGGACTGACAGATGTGCATTAAGAGACGAAATGAAGGAACAATCAAACTACAGTTGAAGTGTGTGAGTCAATATTAGGGTGTCCCAGAAGTCTGGGAAGGTTTTTAAGGAGAAGATAGGACTAACTGGCCTGCCAAGAATGGACCTTCAGAAAATACTGAGGATATTTGTCGGTGGCATAAAAAATATCTACCTTTTGATTCTTGGTGGAGGTCATCTGAAAAGACATAGAAAGCAATTCTTCTTCCTGACCCAAAGACATCCCAATATGACCTTGGTCCCACTGAGTAGCTACTCAGGGAAGAGGCAAACATACAGAAGGTTCCTGCATTATCTTTCCCTTTTCCACCCAGGCCAAAGCGATGTGAGTGGAAGAGAGGGCTGGGCTTCGGGAAGACCTGAAGGTGGCTATGTGACTTTGGGTGCATCAATGAAGAATGACATGTGCACATGAGCTCAAGTTGGATCTCAAGTGGTCTTTAGATTGGCATGAACATTCCCACCCCCTCCACCCCGTGTTTCCCAGGTCACAGGGGACATATGGTACCATGTTAGCTTTATAGTAACTATTATAATTAAATCCACAAATTTCAGTGACTGAACTCTATGTAAGTTTCTCATTTGCCTAGCAGTTTAATGTGGGTATTCCTGGTAACCTCAGTGAATATTTCCACCACTATAGGAAATCCCAGAGATAATCAATTTATGGAAAAAAGATTCATTTTTTGGCTCACAGTTTTAGCGAATTCTCTCTATAATCAGCTGGTCCCTTGCTTTTGTATATTATTATTATTATTGTCATTGTCAAAGAGGTTGCAATTCCATAAGTCAGGTTATGAAAACAATATTCATGATCAATATCACTCCTTCCACCATTCTCTCCTATTTTTCCTCCCTCTCATCTTTATTCTCAAGGCACATAGTTCAATAATAATATAATGTACACCGAACATAATGACTACATTTGCTCACCCTTCCTCCTTTGTTCCTGTGTCCCTGTTCAATCCTCCCCCCACCTAAGTAGAATGTAGCATTCGCAGAACAAAAATGACTAAGTGAAAGAGAACTAGTGGAAGGGACCATTTCCCACCAGGCTTTCAGAGTGCACCTCCAGTGCCCTAAAGACCCCCAACTAGGCCTTACATCTTAAAATTTCTACCACCTCCCCAAAGTATGCCTCGAACATATTGATCTTTGAGGATAGTGAAGATATAAAGTGTATCAGCTGTCAATCGTAGGACCACAGAGTTCTCTGCCTCAAAGCAAAGGAAGAAGGCAATTGGTTTTTTTTTTTAATGTCCCTACCTAGAAGTGATAACACCTGTTTTTATTTTGAAAGTTATAACTAGGTATCTGACCTCACCTAGATGCAAGGAGGTTGGGGAAAATATAGTCAGAGAGAAAAAGAAGAGAGAGAGAGAGAGAGAGAGAGAGAGAGAGAGAGAGGCCCCTTGCTAGCAATGGTATACCACACTATTGAAAGGGGAGCGTGAATCTTGGCTGGACAGATATCTATTTGCCACATGGATCCTTAGAAATAAGGCATTGTAATGCAGAAATGTTAAATGTTCAAGATGACACGATTTGGTAATAGTAAACTTAGAGCTGGAACTTAAACTCATTTCTTCCCTCAGAAAACTCTAGATGCAGTGTTTAAACCTATCTCAAGGGAGAGGTGTAAAGAGAGAACAAAGGGCATTTCTGGCTGTGAACAGATATGGCCAGCATGGGTACCCATTCCCAGGCTTCCTGATTTCTAAAGTCTGCCTTCTAGGCTTTGTAAATAATTCTTAATATATTTAAAGGCCCACTGACTGCCTGCAGGAGTATGGTTTCCTGAATGTACTAGATTTCAAATTTTAGTGAATATCAAACCTGTCTGGAATGTTTGCAAAACATGCTGGTTCCCCAGCCCTATTCCAGGGATCTCATTCAAATAGCTTTCAGATAGAGTGCGTATGCTTTTAACCAGCAACCCAGTAATTCTGAAGCAAGTGGTTCTTGCATTACTTGTGGGGAGACACTTCCTTGTAATTGTATGTTTTATGAGGTTTGTATAAGACAGGTGTTGCAGACACCAGCTGTGACCTGCCTACACTTTCTCTCCCTTATACATCACCTGCTTACTAACTGCTAGTACCTACGCTTGTTTGCCAAAGGGCTTTGCCAAACTCGGGGGCTGCTTTGTCACCCATGAGGGCTGGAATTATTGGAGAATCCACCTCATTTAGGAGCAATTCAAAACCAATAAATGAAAGGAATTGGAGAATAGGTAAGCCAGTTTTTGGTGTGTGTTATGCACTGGATTGCAGATTTCTCTACTAGACTAAGATTCCAGGTTACTCAAACAATATTTTTTTTTTTAAAACTGGTACTAGGGTTTTAACTCAGGGCTTAGGCTCTGTCCCTTAGCTTTTTCATGCAAGGCTGGCATTTTTCACCTGAGCCACAGTTCCACTTCTCGCTTTTTGATACTTAATTGGACATAAGAGTCTCGGCTTCCTGAGTAGCTAAAATCACAGATGTTAGCCACTGGCACCTAGCTTAGCAGTAACTATTTTGATAATGCACCCTTTATTGACTCACTTTCCCTCCTGACTAATGTTTCCTTCTGCTCTGAAATACACGTTTTACCCTTAAATCTTCGTCTCAGGTTGTGTTTCTGAAGGCATCCAAATAAAGTTGGTAGAGACAGATACACATTCAGTCTACCACATGCACCCTCTCAGGGAGTTTCTTCCATGACTGCTGTGTGTAGGTATTAGCTGACTGTGGAGTGAGAAGCATCTGTTTCCAGGAATCTTCCAGGCTCCTTAGGATTGTCAGTCTAACGTGTCTGATCTTGTTTCTGGCAGTGTCTTAATAAATTGAGCAAAGCCCACATGATACACTCATTGCCACTTGCAGATGGTCTACCAAGAAAAAAATTATTGTCTTAGTTTCTGAAACAACTTCTCTTTTGTCTTTCTACTGTCAGCTTTGATCTGCTGGAACTTTCTCTCGGGTGAGTGGCCTGTAAAGGCTCCAGCCTTCACCATCATCCCGATGCAGGAATTGTGGCATAAGTTTCCATGTGTGGAATGCACAGCACAGCTTGAGTTAAATGGACCTCAAACATATGGCATTGTTGTTTTGTAAAATTCTTTTGCATTTTCTAACACAGGGACAGATTCTCGCATTTTAAATCAACCAGAAAAGAGAAGATTGCAGGCCAGTCTTCTTGGAGGATTAACTACCAGGAAATATATTTAGTTTGCATCACTATTTGGATAGGGTGGATGAGGAGGTCAGATACTTCATAAAGGCATACTTTATATTATAGCAAGTAGAAGCCCCAGGAATGGCCAGGTGGATGTCTGTGTAATCATCTGCTGTGGGCACTGGAATGCCTGGGCTTCAGTTAGTTTTTCCAGGCTTGGACTGCAGAGCCATGTTTCCTAGTCTAGATAATTAGGGCTTGTCTAGCTGATATCTGTGTGATGTTAATATTCCTCACGGGACCCTATCACTGCATGAGACCATCCCTTTTCTGTTACAGTCAGTCTAGGTGGGTTATGACCGGTGTAGGAGCCCATGTCTCTTGCTGGTGGGCTCCTGGGTAAAGTTGGGGATATACTTGAGTATGTAGAAGGGCCCTATTCCCTACTGATCTGATTTCCTGCAGGGATTTGAAAGATGGCTGTATTCTGAATAGGATGATGCAAAGCCCAATATCTGAACGATACTTTCCCTAAAAGTGAGCAGATCTACTTTTCCCTCAGAAGGGTGCAGCAGACAAGGCAGCGCTGTACTTGTAAGGTCCTAGTTCTCTGTAGGCGATGATCAATAGGGAGAGGAGGAAAGCAACTCTGTTAGGCATTTCTTTCCTTAGCAGTTCACTCAGCCTTGTCATGCATGCCTCCAAAGCCACAGCCAGCTGCGTTGTCCTCATTAGGAACGAACCCGCCAGAGCACCAGGGCCCGGGCCTCCTGTCTAACAAGAGGTAACAATCTCACTGGGCTTACAGCTAACTCCTAGCAGGCCTTGAAGAACATGAAGAGCATGGTCAACAGCCCTAGCCTTGGAGTATTTTTAGGTTTGCTCCGCCTGTCCCTGCTTTATACTTCTGCTGCAAATGTATTCAGACACACATAGTGAAGGGTGTAGAGAGGGATTTATTCATACTCTGGTGTGACCTGTGATAACTCTGCACAGACAGAGATGACCAATCTGGTGTTTGGACTGGGCTAGGCTATCAGCTGTGGAAAACAAGCTGTCCTGAGCATACCTTCCTATGTGGGGGGGAGAGGAAGTTCTTTCAAGTGCCTAAGAAAGTTCTAGATGTGCAACCATCAAATCCATTTCACTGCATTTCTGGGCCAGTGATGGATTCTTTTCACCTTCCCTATCCCAAGTTGCACTGCTCTGCTACTCTCTGAAGGAGGCACTGAACATTTCCTGTGAATTGAGGTTCCCTAGGCAGAAACATCTGGGGGCAGGTGACCCAGTCTGTTTTATCTTTTGAAATCTTCTCTCCTCTCTCCATGTGGTTGTGGTCATAAAAGAAGGTTTCTAGCATTGAGTAGCCTCTCCCGCAGTGATGGTAGAAGGCTGAATAGATAGGAAAGAAAATCCCGATATGCAAAACGGTAGAGCTTCCTAAATGAAAGAGGGGGAAGGATGGCTTTCAGAAAGAAGACAAGAGCAGCTGTCTTCAACGGAAATTTCACACACTAACACTAGCTTTGGGAAAAGCAAGAGTGCTGGGAAGCAAATGTCTACGGAGCTTTGAAACTCTGGATTTCTGATTCTAGGACTTCCCAGGTGTGTGTCTATGGCTATTTCCTTCTTCATCTGTAGAGTGGGGTTAAGAATTTTGATCATGTTACAGAGCTGATGTGAAAAATCAAAGAAACCTGGACATAAATTCCTGTATATAATTCATACAAGTTACCAATCATGGTGCTTGGAAATAAAATGTCGTGGCAGAGGTTCCCAGATGTGCTAGGGGTGGGGTGGGACAAAGGGCCTGTGTGTGTCCTTCTCTTCTCAGTCTCGCCGTCCAGATCTCCTCCCCTTCCAGCGCCCCTCCCTCCCCGGCTTCTGGCCCCGGGGCTCTGGCTGCAGTTGCGCTCGGCCACCTCTAGATGGAACTTTCTCACCAACACACGGGGCCGGGCAGGCTGCAGCTGTCCGCGCCCCGCAGAGGTGTCGTGGGGACTTCCCCCTTTCCCTTCCACCCAGCAGATGTGGGTAGGGTCTGGGTAGAGCCTAATAGGGAGGGGCGCTGGATTGAGTGAGGGGAGCTCCGCGGGGTTTTCCATCGTCTGGGTGTGAAGGGAATCCCGGGGCTCCCCCCACCCCAGTCTCGCGCCCCTCCACTCCTCAGGAGTTTCTAGTCTTGCATCTGCAGCTCCAGAATCATCTCAGTAAGGACGCTCACCGCGCCACCCCCCCCCCCCGCACCGTTCAATCCCGCGCCCGCCTCCCTTCCCGCATAGTGTGCCCAGCACCGCGTCCAACCACCTCCATCCAGCTCCAGGGGTTTGGCCGAAGGCGCCCGGGGCGTGGGGGGAAGATGCTCGCCGGCGTGGAGGGGCAGGACAAATGGCCGAACCGCCTCTGGGCTGGAGGCAAAGTTTGCGTGGGAAACCAACCAACCAACGCTCCAGTTGGAGCGTCGGTGGGATGGGAGCGTGGCGGAGCAGCACCTTCGGTCCTGTCTTCCTCTCCCTCCCCCCACGCCCCTCTCCTCCGGCTCAGAACTATAGGCCCGTTGGTGGGGACCCCAGGATCGCCGGAGCGGAGTGCCAGGGTGCTTTGGGCGCGCGGGTGGTCAAGCGCCTTCCCGAGCGCGTCCTGATCCGGTCCCCCCATCTTATCTTCCTCTCCCCCACCTCCCCGCACCCCCAGTCTCGTAGTCCCCCCTTTTGGCTGGGGGCGGGGCAGAGAGGGGCGATTTAAGACAAAAAATATCACAACTATTGATACCAGTGGTCCCCGCGCAGCTCCGGGCTGGGGCGCGGAGGGGGTCCCGCCGCGGGAGCGTCCCCGTGCGGCCCACGCGGTGCGGTGTGCAGTGCGGGGCCGCGCGCGGTGCTGCCGCTCGCTGTGACATCCAGATCCGGGACTCCCGCCTCTCGGGCTTTCTCCTCCCGCTTTCCCCGCCCGAGGTGACTTGGTTGGCGCCAAGCGATTGGCGATCCCCGGGGCGCGAACCCGGGGGGCCGTGGTTCCCCACGCGCGCGCGCGCGAACGCAGCGGTGCGGGGTGAATGGCCCGGGGCGGAGGATCTGGAGGCACCGGACGCAGACCAATCCGGGCGGCCAGTGGGAGTATTTGTTATTCACATGGAGGAGACTTGGTGGCGGCTCGGCTGGCTCTGCCCCCTCCGCCGGGAGACCAGCCACAAGTGCGGCCCGCCTCGGGGTGCGCCCGGCGCGGTGGCGGCGGTGCGATGGAGCTGCGGGGCCCCCACCGCCGCGGGCTTCTTCACCGCGCCCTCTGCGGGGAGCAGGGTAAGACTCCCCGCCGAGCAGCAGGCAGAGGAAAAAAAAAGAAAAGGAAAGGAAAGCAAGTGCCAACCACAGGGGGTAAAAGAAAAAACAGCTCCAAGCTCCCCAACGACCCCTCCCCACCCCCAAATACCAAGCTAGCGAAAAAAGAAGAATTCCCCTTATTTTATTACTCCCCCCCCCCATTTTTCGTTCAAGCCGAAAGCCAGGTGCACCTTCTCAGATCACTTTGGTGATTTGCTTTTTCTGGGCACAAGTAGGTGGCCTTGCACAGCCGGAGTCTGGGAGCGAACTGGCGGGGCAGGCGAATGAGGGTGGGGGGGGGGAGAGGGAGAGAGAGAGAGAGGAAAAGAGAGAGAGCGAGCGGGAGAGTGGGCACCAGGGGGCGAGGGGCTGGCCGGGCGTTGGAGCTTGATTGGGTGTCTGTTGATTTTACGTTGCAAATAACAAGGCAGCCACCCCTCTTGTCTTCCCATGATTACATTCCAGTGAGGAGATCCAGACTAGCAGGAGATTTCGCCTGGAACTCCCAAGGCTTGGGAGCTGTGATTCCCCCCCCAAAAGTTTAGTCGGAGAATGGGAGGCTGAAGGGTGGGAGCGGGCAGGCACGCAAGGGGGCTCAGATTGGGGAGCACGGTGGCTGGATTAAAAGAAAAAAAATCTCTGCCTTGGATTGCGTGCCCCGGGTGAGTGACTTCCTGGACCTACCCCGGCTGAATGTGGATTTGCCCCCGCCAAGATGACGAGGTACCTTCGGTAGGGGAATCTAACGGGAAGGATGAACGAAGTTAGTGGCTTCCAAGATGAGTTGGGCGGGGGTGGGGGAGGTGGGGGGGTAGGAGGGGGGTAACCCTGCTTTTCCTGAGCTTGGGCTTGTCTGTCTGTCTGATAAGATTCTCGGGAAGATGCGTATGATTAGGGTGTGGGGGTGTCGCTGGAGAAGCCAGCCGATGTGTGTGTGTGTGTGTGTGTGTGTGTGTGTGTATGGGGGGGGGGTCCTCGAGATCCGCATCCCCGCACACACAGCGCACGCTCAGCCGTGAGTGAGCGTTGTGAGTTAGCCCTGCGAGTCTGGGATTTCCGAACCCCTCCACACCCCCGCTCCTCCCCCGCCCCCCATCAGTTTTGTGGCTCAGGAAAACGCTGGAGTTTGGTGTGTTGTTGGCGGTGGGGGGAGAGGAAAGGTCTCAGGGATATTGAGTTTCATAAGCAAAAGGGAGCCGCTCCCTGACAGCTACTAGGCAGCACCCACAGCCTGGGCAGACCGCCCCCCCCCCCGCGCCCCAGGTTTGCCCAGATAAACGGGCGTTGTGGGGTATGGGCGCTCAGGGCGAGCCAGGTGTGGTGGAGGCGGATGCGCTCCAGGCTGCGTTGCGCCTGCAGGCTGGAGCCCTGGGGCGGCGCCTGGGTGCACTGAGAGGCAGGGCGAATGGGAAACTCCTTGCAGCTCTTTCCTCTACCCAGAACTAAGCTTCTGTAGTCCAAGGAACTAAGGAAGACGCGGTGGTGAGTGAGCGGCTGCTTTCTGAGGTACAGATAGAGACACAGCCCGTCTGCTCAAACAGCTTGAGATCCTTTGATGTGCGTACACTTTGTGCAAATATAAACAGAAGCCCCTCCCGACTCAATCAAACCCCATTTATCTGGCATGCTATTTTGTGTGTGTGTGTGTGTGTGTGTGTGTGCAAATGAAGTGCAGAAGAGCATGCGAATTCCCCAGTTGTGCAAGACAGCACCCCAGCGCTTCCCGGAGGAATTGCTTCCCGAGTAGCCCAGATAGGGGTAGCCTGGAGGTATGAGTGTTGGAGCGCCCAGGATAGTGGCAGGGTGTGTGTGTGTGTGTGTGTGTGTGTGTGTGTGTGTGTGTGTGTGTAAAAATACACCCTTTTCCGGGGTGCAGAAGACGAACTTCTCACTTCCCCCAAGCGAACCCCACCCCTGGAAGGAGCGCTTTATGTGCTAATTTGGGGTGATCCTTTCTGACAGACCTGAGCGTGGGATTCTCATGAACACCCAAGAATACATTAGGGTTGTGGCCAGTACGGCGATTGAACACAAATCCTGCCAATTGACAGAAGTGGAAGATAGGGTTTGTGGTGGGGGTATTTACAGTAAAAAATTACAAACAGGAGACAAGCATTCCCATCATAGCTTGTATTTTGCTTGAAAGAAAAATTTAAAAAATAAGAGGGGGCGGGGAGGAAGAGCCACTAGCAGGTAGATCTTGGATAAACAGCTTTATTGTACTTGACTGCAATTTCCATTTTCCGTTATGAAATTGTTTGTCAATAATTGCAAATGGGCTACAGAAACCACTTTTAGTTTACCTTGGTCACTTGCTTGTGAATAATACCTTGAACGATGTCTGTAGGAGACAGAATTGTCTGTGTGAAATTCATTCTCTGCTTCTTGAGAATATATGGCTTGATCATGTTGAAAAGAAATCATCAGGGACATGATTTTCTGGTGCGATTTTCCTATTAGAGTTCACTACAGGTTGTAACCACATCTAAGATAAAGACAGGAGTTTTGCTTTTAAGTGAGTGATGTGGAGACAATTAGATGAGAGGAAGCTCTCTAAGAGACATTTTGCTTGGAATAAAGGAAAAGATGCGGAGAACACAGCTCAATACTGTTATGGAATCTTAATTTGTTTTATTTGGTTTGTGTTAATTCTGCCCTATTATGTCCCCCCTCACCCCCCCAAGTTATGGTTGCCTGAATAATTCTTTAAAAAACTTCAATCCTAAAAGAAATATTTATGTATATGGATAAGCTGAACACCAATGAATGCAAGGGAAAGTTAGAATCTGGAGAGAGATGCTCTTTTCAAACTTGGCTGGGCAGGTGGACATTGCTGAGGGGCTTGTTTAATTGGTATTTATGCTGCAAATAACCCAGCTGACATTCACATTGGCAGCGTCCAGTGCCAATCTTTGTGTAAGAACGTTCCATTGTTTTCAGGGCATGACTCACAGAAGGCTGTACACACATGCTTGTGACAGCAGTGATGTTTTTCCTTCCAAGTTTCTGGGCTGCTGTCTTCCCCCCCGTAGTTAGAATGCCCAACATAAAGAGAGCCTTGCTTTTGTCTGTGCAGTGGCATTGCTCTGTGTCAGTGTCTAAAAAGACACAGCTACTGCTGCATGGATTTATCTCTTATTGGATCCCCAGCAAAGACTTAGCCACATCTCTGTGCCTGTTGAATAGTTTGGCTTGCAAAGGTTCAGGAAGTTGTTGTTTTCTTGAAAGAACCTGATTGTGTATCACACATGCAGTTTGCCCAGTAGAGATGATCATCCTATGCTCCAGGAGAGGCTGTGATCTGAGTCAGCTGGATCCCATTGCTTCCGTCCCAAGATGCTTTAGCTCTTTGCTAGGAATTTAGGTATAGGATGGTCCTCCCTCCCTCCCTCCCTCCCTCC
>NW_012267264.1:2061221-2088007 GCF_000151885.1 Dipodomys ordii
CTTCCTTCCTTCCTTCCTTCCTTCCTTCCTTCCTTCCTTCCTTCCTTCCTTCCTCCCTCCCTTCCTCCCTCCTTCCCTTCCTCCCTCCCTTCCTTCTCTCAGAGGATGTTGTTTCCTTTGATTTTAGATTCTACTCATGCTTAGACAAGCTGTACAAACTCATCCACGCAGTGGAAGGACCTTGAGCATATTGTTGACCCTCTCAAACCCCACCTCGGACATAGCTGCTGGAGTGATTCCAGAGGCATTGTTGGGAGTTCATGCTTGACTTACAGCTCCCTGCTCTAGCTTGTTACATCACCCGTCTTAGCTAATGTTAATGGTGCTATTTCTTTGGTAAAAAAAAATGATGGCCGAGCTAGGAATTACGTTAAAAATGCAGATACTTTTGTTGGAGGATGATAGGAATGCCTCTTTAGGTTTTGATACCTGTTGATGAAGCCACTTATTTCCTGCCAGGTTAATGAGGGACAAATCTCTTGAAGCCATGATCACAGAACACATCAGCCGGGTCAGGAGGAGATCCAGCTTTTGAGGAGGTAGCAGGGAAGGCAGCCGGTCATCAGAAATGGGAAGATGTAGGAGAGGTCCAAGAGGATGTATAGGAGTTGACTCCAATTTCCCAATAAGATTTTGTTTAAAGATAGAAATATACTGGCTCCTTATTGCCTGATTTTTCCAGTGACAGTACCCCTCAGTAGTAAAAGAATTTTATAAGTTAGAAAATTTTCCTATAGTCTTTTTTTTTTTTTGGTGTCAGTTCTGGGGTTTGAACTCAGGGCCTGGACACTGTCCTTGAGCTCTTGTGCTCAAGGCCAGTGCTCTTTCACTTGAGCTGCAGCTCCACTTCTGCCTTTTTTAAAATGATGAATTGGTGATAAGAGTGTTATGAACTTTCTTGCTCAGGCTGGCTTCGAACTACAACCTTCCCATCTCAGCCTCCTGAGTAATCAGGATTACAGATGTGAGCCACTGGGACCTGGATATCTTTATTTTTTTTCTTTATGACTACTAAAGTGTATCCTGTCACTACTTCCTTCATAGTAACCCTTGGGATGTTCCAAGTGTCCATGACCTTAGGCTTTCTAGGCACATCTGGTACTTTCACTGACTTCCCCTTGTGTCCTCCAACTTTCCTTCAAGCTTCAGGTTCCCAGTATGGAATCCCGAAGGCTTATTCTTGGATGCACAACTGTTGTCAAGATCATACCAGCCATAAGGATGATGGGCCAGTAATTTTCTCAGCATGTCTAAGAACAGTATGCCAGGAAAATATTTAAATACTAGGGCTGATTATACGGTAATCGTTTCCTTGTCCTTTCTAACAGCTTTGGGTAGTTTATGAAGTATTTTTATACACATTATATCCTTTGGTTTCACGACCCAGGCGGGAGGCAGAAATCATTCCACACTTTTGTATCAAAGAAGCAGCAAAGCCAAGTGACTTGTTCAGTGCCTTGAAATGAGTGCCAGAGGGAGTGAGACTAGAATCAGGATCTTCTAGGACACTGGGACAACTGGCTTACACCTCACACGACAGCTCCAAGTCCATAAGGAGCGCCTGCTGCCAGGGGATGTGGAGGAAGGTAAACAATGAATAGCAGTCCTGCTTTTGAACCCTGGCTTGAGTCTTGACACAAAGTAATATAACCTACCTGTTTTCAGGTCTTTGAATCCAGAATGAGGGCTGTAATGCCACGTTCATAGGTGAGTTTTAGGAGGGAGGAGATAAAATGTGAGACAGTGCAGGCACACGGCGGGCACTCACCCTCCTTTCCCTCTTCTAATCTGCCACATCCAACAAAAGAGCCTCCTCATATCTTTAAGTATGGTCTTTTTATGCAACAGCTGTGTTATTGGGAAAAAGGGTATAAATTGAATTCTACTAAATCAGATTGTATTTTAAATGCACAGGATTTAGCTATTAAAGGAAACCTGTGGTGAATTCTTTTGTAATGCAAATAATCACCTTCTAATTTATCTGTTTAGTACATTGAGCTTCTGTGGATCAGATTTTCTTAATATGGGGCCTGCTTGTGTAGAAGAGCTTTCATAGCGCTGTCTCCAGATGGGAAAAAGTCACTCCGCTTGCAAACAAAATCAGTAATTGTGTTCAGTTGGCAAAGCCTTGCTCTGATGTTTGAGTATAATCTCATAGTACCTCATTATTAAATGAAAGAATGGGAAACTGGAAGACACCTTAGAGATTATAATGTGGTCTATGCCACTCATGTCACAGCTGAGAAAGTGGAAGTACACAGAGGTGAAGTGACATGTTCAGTGTCACCAGCCAGTGACTGTCAAATAAGGATCCCATACTAGGCCCCTGTTGCCAGAGGAGGGACTCTGTTGGCCCCCATCCCCTCTCTGCCCCCACCAGGGGGACACACACACACACACACACACACAGGGACACACACACACACACACACACACACACACACACACACACACACCAGCCTGGGAAACGGCACAGAAATAGGATGTGCTTCTAAACAGTTTCAGGTGAACTTCCGGATATGCATCTTTATGAGTTGGTGCCGGCGTTAACATCACTTTTCTGTTAGAGCTGAATGAAACACAGCTGCTTTGGTCTTCTTATGAGACAAAAAGAGAGAGCTAATTCTTGGCTATCAATGATGCTTCTCTGCAGGGATTTTATTAGGGCATGCTACTAGAGGAAGGCAAGAAGGCTGAGTCTGACGGACCCTGCTCCCATTGGCAGTAGCTCACCAAGAAACTAGTTTAGAAGAAGAGACATTTGGAAAAAGTGAACTGGACATTTTCAGCCCTTTAACAGATTCAGAAATCACCCTTCTAAAATGGCTCCTGAATTGCCCCTTCCTTATTAGCACATTATTGTTGTTGAGAGCTAGCTACTGAAGAGGTAGAGTTTTAAAAGACTCCAGTGATGAGGTAAGAGCCCTCACCCTGTCTATGTAGTCATAGCTGCTCTCTGCAGCCCTGAAGGCTTTCTCAGAAGATAGGACCCACCTTCAAGGCCTTAGGACTTTGTGAGTGCTGTTCCTTGCTAGCTCAGGACTTCACTCAACCTCCCTGAATCTCCTTTCTCATTTATACAGGAGTTAATAGTCTACAGAAATTCATTGAACTATTGTGTTAGAGGCTTAAGTCTTAGTATAGGCAAAGTCCATAAACAAAACCAAAGCAGCTAGGAGGTGGTGGTTCAAGCCTGTAATCCTGGCTATGTGAGAATTGGGAATCAAAGGATTTGAGGACAGCCTAGGGAAAAAAAAATGGAGGCTTCCAATCAGATAATGGCTGGGCCTGGTGGCAATACAATGGTTGGGCACAGTGGCCTGTGTTTGTTATCCCTGGCAACACAGGGGGAATCACAAGAAGGAAGATGGAAGCCCAGGCTAGCCTGAGCCTACAATGAGAGCCTGCCTCAAAACTCACCAATGCCAGAGGCATGGCCTAAGTGATAGAACATCTGTGTAGCAGTGATGAGGCCTCTGTGTTTGATCCCCAGTACCAGAATGAAGCAGAATAAGGAGGAAGAAGAGAAGGAGGAGGAGCTGGAGAAGGGGTAGGGGAAGGAGAAGAGGAAGGAGGAAGAGAATGCAGCAAAATTCAGACCTCTGGCCCATGCGGAGCTGTCCTTAATGGCCTCCCAGAACACAGCGGGAGCATTGTGTGAGGGCCAGTGGTGATGTATGCTGTATGGTGTAGGATGGGCAGGAATGGGGGAGAAAGGCTCAGTGGCACATGGATAAGCCTTTCTGCAGGCCTAACCTCTCTGAGGGCATCTGCTCTCCTCAGAAGTCAGTTTCCACAGCGCAGGCCTCACACTTCCTTTAAGATGTCCATCTGCTCAGAGCAAGGTCAATTTTAGAGAAAAGCTATTTTCCTTGAAATTAAACTTGGGAATGAAGTAGAGCTATTTGGATCTATAACAGAGGAAGGTCATTTTTTTCCCCTTACTTCATTGATTCCAACTAGGATAAGTTTGGATTAAAGCTCACAAGAACTCTATCAGAGCAAGATTAGGATAATGTAACATTATACAATTAAGCTTAAGTTATGTAGTTTTCCACAGGCTTTCACTTAATATTTTTTCCTTAGAATTTCAAAGGGAGACTAAACCTTCTAGCCACTGAATCTGTGATTATGTGGTAATGTATCAGTCCTGGGAGTAACTGCAATATTTAAATATTTTATAAGGAGCTCTGATTGTATTTTAAAGGGACAAACAAAATTCAGTAAAAGTTTCACCAAGTGAGCAAGTAGACAAAAGTTGCTCTCCTTTAGTAGAAAAGAAATTATAGACTAGGTTAGGTCCTGTTTAGTGAGCACATAGCCATGTATGCAGGTTCTGTAACCCACTTAAGTCAAGAAAATCCAGCACTAGAGTGCCTGCACACCATTAATTTGATGTTACAGAGGAGAAAACTCAAGCAAACATCCAAGCAAGCTGTCCAATAAATAGTAACTTCACTGTGTTTCTCCACTAAACCAAACAATTCCTGCCTCTGTGCTCCATCCCTTAACCTTTCCTGAAAGGGAGACTCCAAACAGACCCAGGGGATGCCAGAGACTGGACCTTATTGCAAACATGAGGAATTTTAAAGGGATCTCGTTTCTCTTCCATGACTACACAAGTGCCATAGGGTAGGTAAGGATGCTTTGTGATTAGGGATGGACTGTTTATATTATGGTCTATTGCTGGCAGCCGTGTATTCTCCCCAGTGTTTTAGGCATGTGGGGGAGGTGTGTTGTTAGAATGAGGAAAGGCTGTGGAGTGCTGGCACCATTTATTTCCCTTTAAACATTACATCTTCATTTCAGTTGTCTGTGTGTTGCAAGTTCTTCCAGAAAAGATTTCTTATTTCTTTGACTAATTCTAGGGCTTAAACTCAGGACCTGGGCACTGCCACTGAGGTTTTTCCTTTTTTTTCTTTTTTTGCTCCAGGCAAGTTCTCTACCACTTGAGCCACAGCTCTACTTCTGGCTTTTTGTAATTAGTTGGAGATGAGAGAGTCTCAGGGGCTTTCCTGCCTGGGCTAACTTCGAACCAGGATCCTCAGATCTCAGCCTCCTGAGTGGCTAGGATTACAAACACGAACCACTGGCACCTTCCTGCAGGAAGGAGTTCTTAAGCGGCGCTTCAGCCCTGTGGATTTGGTCTCAAATTCTAAATTAGTGATAGAAGTTATATGAGGTTTTACTTGCATGGAACTAGTCTTCCTTGAGGAACCATAAGACATATTCTACTTCTCTCCCTGGGTAATCAGCCTATCACTGACATGGTTTCATCCAGAAAGTCAAATTGACTTTCTGTTTCTTTCTGTGGACTGTTTGAGGTCAGGCTGTTGTGGAATCAGAGTTTCCAAGGGAGAAGCAGCTGCTCAGAGAATGGAGTGGTGAGCACAATCAGCATTGGACCAAGTATCTGGAGCACTATGGAAGAAATCCAAGGTTTACCATGTGCCAGAGGGCAGAGAACACTTGTCAGAGGCAGCATAGAACTATCTCAGCTGAGAAGCTGAGTTGGAGCTGGTTGGTCACCTCTCCCACTGCACGCTCAGTGCAGTAGACGGCTCTGAGCCTCTTCACAAAACTGAGAAAGAGAGAAAAAAAGGTGCAGCTCTCTCTGAAGGCACTTGAGCATATGTTCAGTAGTTCCCTAGGGAGGATCTATCCTTACTTTCGGGACAAGGAGGATGGAAAGAAAATTTTATGAACTGGAACTTAAACAAGTGAATGGAAAACATGACCAGATGTTGGTTGGCTAGGCCAGAAAGAAATGGTCTAAATTTCAGATTTGAAACTCATATACAAATAAGTTAGAAATGAACACTAGAGTAACCCTTCTGCCCAAACAAATGGGTGCTGTTTATTCTCTTAATGCTAAATATGTCTCTAATCTCAGATTCCCTAGGTTAGGTTAGTTCTCATGATCAGTTTAATGTCTTCAAAAGTCTTTTGAGAGACTCATGGGATTCTTTAAGGATGAAAGACTCAGAATGAACTTTTCCTATGGATTTGCAGACACCTTCTCAGGGTAGGATATTTCTAGTCTTGATGAAATAACTATTTTCTCCACCGAGTCAGACAAAATTAGCAAGGTTTTCAACGCATCTCCAGCTCTGATGCTTTCCTAGAGATTTCAGGATCAAGTGTATTTACTTGAAAACTGTAAGCAAGCCTCATGCTTCCACTCAACCGATTAAATGCTAACAGTGATAATAGGAAGATTGTCACCTATAACCCTCCCCATGTCTTTAATTTTCAAGTCTTTGTTTTGTTGTC
Organism: Dipodomys ordii; assembly: GCF_000151885.1. Classification (NCBI taxonomy): domain Eukaryota; kingdom Metazoa; phylum Chordata; class Mammalia; order Rodentia; family Heteromyidae; genus Dipodomys; species Dipodomys ordii. Next base: position 2,067,495 of record NW_012267264.1, read on the forward strand.
AGAGAACAATAAGATAATGGATACAATGTTCCATGTTAAATGCATTCACGAGCTACATAATTTATATATCTTTGGGAATCTTTGGGTGGGAGGATTTTCTTTTTGAGATTGAATAATTTTTTTCCCTACTTGGAAATCTGGGACATAAAGAAGTTAACAACAAGACCTGGAGTTGGTGGCTCATGCCTGTAATCTTAGCCACTCAGAAAGCTGAGGTTTGAGGATCCCGAGGTCTGAGCCAGCCAGGGCAGAAAAATCTGTGAGACCCATACCTCCAATTAGCTACCAAAAAGCCAGATGTGGAAGTGTACCGCAAATGGTAGAGCACACTAGCCTTGAGCAAAAATGCTCAGGGACAGTGACCAGGCCCTGAGTTCAAGCTCCAGTACTGACACACATACAAAATGTTAACAAGTGATGCTTGTTGAGTGTATCACAGAACAATAACTTTTCACTATGATTTTGTGGACATTTAAATGCTGAATTCAGATAGCTCAAAAAGATGAAAAACAGACTTGAAATAATGCCATTTGTCATAGGATTTTTACTTTCATGGAAATAGGATTTATTAAAATTAAATGATGAGCAAAAACACTTTTCGGCTTGGAAGAATCAACTTGGTTGCGACTATTTGCCTGTTTCTCTTGCTCTGCAAGTATCATCCTTCTCCCTGGGCTAGCTGCAGAGCCACCAGGTGTTCAGAATCACAGGGGGACAAAAGAGTTTCTTACTGAATGGAGGGAGAGAAAAATAAATGTATGTAGACAAGGCTTAAACATGTAAAAAGTACAGCCTCACTGAACAGAATCCCCTCTTTTTCCTTTCTACTTATTTCCCAGGAGTAAGTCGGCTACAGGGCTGACTGCAAGGACGTGAAACTTTGGACCTCATCCCTATATCAGAAGCTCAGATGCTCGTCTCATTTTTGCATCATTCCAGACAAGCCGACTTTATATGGGAATAAAATTGCACCTTAAAGGTCGGATGGAAATTCACTGTGACATTCAAATCCAGACAACTTGCTGAAATCCACAGAGCCTTTCCCCCATGGGCCCTGATGGTAGCCTCCAGAAGGTGCGGCCTCAGGTGGTCCCCCTTCTTCTGGGCCAAGAATAAACTTTGGGTCTTGGATTGCGACACCCACAGTGGAGAAGATGGCATGCGAGGGAAAGCGCTCAGCCTCTTGCTCTTGTTTCTTCCTCTTGACCGCCAAGTTCTACTGGATCCTCACCATGATGCAGAGAACTCACAGCCAGGAATATGCCCATTCGATCCGAGTGGATGGGGACATCATTTTGGGGGGTCTCTTCCCTGTCCATGCCAAGGGAGAGAGAGGGGTGCCTTGTGGGGAGCTGAAGAAGGAAAAGGGGATCCACAGATTGGAGGCCATGCTTTATGCCATCGACCAGATTAACAAGGACCCCGATCTCCTCTCCAATATCACTCTGGGTGTCCGGATCCTTGACACGTGTTCCAGAGACACCTACGCTTTGGAGCAGTCGCTAACCTTCGTGCAGGCATTGATAGAGAAAGATGCTTCCGACGTGAAATGTGCGAATGGAGACCCACCCATATTCACCAAGCCCGACAAGATTTCCGGAGTCATAGGTGCTGCAGCAAGCTCCGTGTCCATCATGGTTGCTAATATTTTAAGACTTTTTAAGGTAGGTAAAGACATTGTTTTGTGACCACTGTGAAAGGTTGCACCTGTGAAGTGGTTGCAACTGCAGGTGCAGGCGTAAAGAAGAAAGGGAAGTCAGGTGCTGGTGGCTCATGTTTGTAATCTTAGCTACTCAAGAGGCTGGGATGTGAGGATTTCAGTTCTAATCCATCCCGGGGAGACAAAGTCAGCGAGACTCTTCATTCCAATTAACCAGCAAAAAACCCTGAAGTGGAGGTGTGGCTCAACTGGTAGAGTGCCACCCTTGAGTGAAAGAGCTAAGCAGGAGTACAAAGCCCCGAGTTTAAGCCCCAGTATAGGCACAAAAAAAAAAAAAGAAGAAGAAGAAAAGACAGGTCCTGATATATGGGATTCTGTGCCTGGATTTCTACATTTCTATTATTTATGATTAACTGGATTGATTAATTATGACTGTGTTCTCCCAAAGAGAAAGAGAGAGAAATGTGGTAAATTCTATGACATTGTGGGTCCTTACCATCTTAGGATTTCCTCCGTAGTGAGGCTCATTTTAAATCAAAGCAGGAATTAAAACAAATTTTAGAGAATAATGAGCCCTTAGCACATTTATCATCCAAAGCATTTCTTTGCTATTTGAGGTACGTATGAGATAATTTACTTGGTGAAACTTCTTCAAGGTGGGATGCTCTGTTATGACAAAAGTTCCTGTGTGAAAAAACAGTATTTATTACTAATCTGTAGATAGGAGTGACACTCTAGGAGATAAGATGCCCATAAAATTGTCAGGCTTATTATATCTACAATAGAATAGAACCTCATTAATTCAGACTACTCTGATGCAGACTTGGAATAATTATATATAATTCTTAGTCAGTTAATAGTTCAAATTCAGCAGGACAAATCATGACATTTTGATTTACAATTAATGATCTATTACCTAAACACTGCATTTATGTACTGAATATATTGCTGATACAAAGTAATTTATGATAAAAACATTTTGAATATATAGTGCCATCTTACCATCTTAGAAATAAAGTTATTAAAATTCACCATTTTCATCTTATTTGTTAATTTCATTATGTAGTCTTTTGTAGTAGACATATATATATATACATATATATGTATATATATATACATATATATATGTATATATATATATATGTTGGAAGTACTTTCCACTCTGATTTCTTACTCAGGAGACTTGACTCTTCCCACTTAACCTGAATTAATGAGGCTTCATTTTATATTGTGGAAAAACCACTCCTATGCATGTGAAATTTAAAGCTGGGCTGATGACAGGGATGGTGACAGAAAATGAACAAAGAAATGGAACATTTCACAAAAATGATGAAAGGAATTGAATCAAAGGCTTTCTGGTTATGAAGCTATCTAGGGGCCTGTCTAGTTTGGTCCACACCTGACGCTGGAATTCTATCTACAACATCCCCTGAGAGGCTATGCAGCCTCTGTGAGTTTTCTTCACATAGACTAGAGGACACTAAGATGCAGTTTAATGGACATTTTCAGATTGATGAAATTTCCTCAAATGAGGAGGCTGCTGACCACAAGCTCTCCTTGTCTAAGGCATTCTTGAGAGGAACAAACAGGCCCCAGAGAGCACAAGAGACATTTGAGCAGGGCATTAGAAGAGTCTCCTGGCAAGGAGGAGACTACAAGACAAGAACAGGAAGCCAAAGTTGCTCTCATTCTCTGTCTCCAGAAACCTTAGAAATGGCTGTAAATAAGGCAGTTGTAAATAATTTTTTTCAGGCTAGCTGCCTCCTTGCCTAGAGATGAGAGACAGAACCATGATGCTCCCCTCTCCTGGGATCCAGGATTGCTCCCAGGAGTCTGGATTCTGTGTCACATGATATTCTCTGCTTTGGAATGGTGTCTGGCCCAGAGTTATGACATCCCTAATTCTTCTCTCCTCTCTGGTTTAATCTTCCTCCTCACTTGCTCCAAAGATCAGAAACACCTACATTTAGAAAAGGGAACATTCATGAGGACTTTTTTTTCCCCTCTGTGACTCTCCCCTTCTGTGCTAATTTCATCATGCCTAGGGATTCCTGTATGACTCCATCTCCTTTCTGTAGCCAGATGCCCGTCTAAATGTAGGCAAGGACTTGCAGATTGAGGTAGAAGGTACTTATCTGAGGTTCTCAGAGCTTGTTTGCCTTAATTTTTGCCCCAGTTTATTAACAGGATGATGATAATAATTGTATCAGGTTAGACTGTTGAGTGTTTTCTTTGTTGTTCTTTTTTGTTTGTTTGTTTTTGATGCCAGTCCTGGAGCTTGAGCTCAGGGCCTGGGCACTCTCCTTAGCTTTTGAGCATAAGGCTAGCACTCTATTGCTTGAACCACAGCCCCACTTTCAGTTCTTTTGGTGGTTAATTTGATGTAAGAGCATCATGGATTTTCCTTCTGGGACTGGCTTTGAACCACAGTCCTCAGATATTAGCCTCCTGAGTATCTAGGATTATAGGCCTAAACCATTGGTACCCAGCCTATTAAGTGTTCTTAATCCAGAGAAATTGCAGGTGAAGTAGCATGTCAAAACTTGGCTGTATCTTTTGGCTCTTTGGGCTGCTGAACGAAACTTCAAGCCATCTGAAGGCCAGAGGGGAGACATGTTTTACATAAGCTGGATCTGGCTACTTGGCTAACTTACTGGTGGGTTCTCAGATTCTCTTGGATAATTCAGGAGGGACTCCATGTGACCTGGTAAGAGAAATACTATTGCTCATCTGGGCAGAGTCAGTGCTCTGGGCACTTTAGCCAGGAGGGGGCGTTGGCTATGGTAGTTGATGCATAACTAACTATATCATCAGTATCCGCACGTGTGTGCATGCACACACACACACACACACACAGACACACACAGAGTCAGCATTGAACTGAAACCTATTTATTCACCAAGTTTCTGCATTTGAGAAATTAATCTTATTCAAACATCAGCCTGTGAGGGGTGTAGGTGCTCAGCCCATGTTCTAGCTGAACCTGGAATCACATGAATGTGAATTAGTTAATTGTAATTTAGCATTATGCTGCTTTAATTTACTTTGATGATTTGCGTGTGACCTCTGGCTAGCACTCCATAGTGATTTTAATTATGAAGCAATGATGGTTGCTCTTGGGATAGATATAATGGCTGTTTAAACTCATATATTAGGACAAATATGAAGCATTAGAATACTTAAGGAATGACTAACAAATTAATGCATTAGAGATTGGGATACAGCTTCTTTTTGAACAATACTCTTCTTAAGTCAAATGCTGTGACTTGAAGGAAAGTCAATTTTAGGACAGTTTACAGCTCTTCCAGGACAGCCTAAGACCTACTGAATCTACAAAGCTACACAGAAATCAGAGTATTGCCACTTATTCCTGGATTAATGGGGTTAAAGAAGGTAGAACCTTTTGGTTCGAAGCTGTACAAACAATTAACCTTGATCCCAGGGGTCTAACCAAGATCTCAATTTATGAATTTTCTCTCCTGCTCAGCAACAAATATGAATTGAGGTTTTAAGACTGTGGCTAGAACCTGTTTTAAAGATTTTTATAGAAAATATCTGGACTGAAAGAGGAAATCTATTCCAAATACCTCAGTTTTCTTTATGGGAAATGTTGGTAAAGTCCTGTTTATATCCACAGGTACTTTCTAGACTAAACTGTGTCGATGACACAGGACTCCAGGCATCCTTGGCCTCCTGTATCTTCAGTCTTGGGCCACCTTTGTTTGGCAGTCTGCCTTCTTCTAGTTAAAGCCTAGTACAAAGGACCAGTATATTATCTGTCATCTGCACATTGGTCTATGTTTAAGACAGAGGAGGGTTTTATTTGCAGCAGGATCAAATGGAATGAAATGATTTGTCTCTGTAAGAAGATTCCTGCCTCAGTGGGGGGCGGGGAAGTAGAGGGGAGCTTTCCTATGGGACTGCCTTCTTTGCCTGGAGCACAGGTGATTTGGCTCATCTTGTATACAGAGAAGCCATGTGGTTCCACTTTTCTTTCTCTTCTCACTAAAGCTCAGAAGCAAATGAACAAAATCGGCCCATTTTACTTGAGGGTTGGACATGGGACTGGAGCCAGATACTTCCTAGGAGCAGGAAAGGTGTGGCTTGGGCCCACAGGATACTGGATGTTCCCCTGTACCAACAGTCCTCACCCCAAGGAGTGTGGGCCTCTGCTACCTTCTCCTCTTCCTCTCTATCTGCTTCCTGAGATGCATATTAGATGATCAAAGTCGCCTGGGAGGGTTTTCAAGGGGCAGGACACAGTGAGCAAGGAGTGTTCCCCCTCACTCCCTTCCCCCTCACAGAGAGGTGTGGGGGGTGACTCATATATCCCTCAGGTGTGTTAACAGTAGAGCTACACTTGAGAGTGCCGAAACAAGACTAATGATCTGAACAGTGTAGCACCAGTATTAAACTATAACACATGCACACATGCACACACACATGAACATACACATAGGCTGACGTGAAGCAGAACTGTCATCTAGATGATGGTCTGGTAGCCCCTATAGTAAGTTAATGGCTTTAGTTACAGTAGCACCAATTTGGGCAGTGTGATATGTTAGGCCCAGAATAATTCCATGGAAACAAAAGTACAAATGACAATTCAGGGCTCCCTGAACATTACTAAATCTGGTGAAGAGAGGTGCCTAGCTTTCAGAGATGGTATAGCTAAAAAACAAAAATAAAATTAAAACAACCACCATGAAGAGTCTTGATTGTGAAGCCCAGAAATTAAATTTGCTTATGTTTTATAAAGAAGCCTTTCCCACTCTTTCCTAGAGCATTTCTAGCCCTTACCTTTAAATTAGAGCAAATCGATTCCTCAAACCACTAATCAGATAGCTTAAGTTGAGCAAAGATTGATCATTTCAAGTTAAAAATAGCACACTGATGCTGGAGGTAACTCACATTAATGTCCACAAAGATTCATTGGGTTATAAGGGAACAGTGTCAGATATAATTTCTCTCTCTTCTGTGTTACTAGTTAACTTTATTCGATTGTTAATTTTGTACTCTTGACAGATAGGGGTTAGATAGCCAGTAGTCTATCCTGTGAAAGCCATCAACTAAGACTTTCCCATAGAAATCTATGGGAGGGTTAATTGATCCCCATGTGGGGCTGTGCTGCTTTTAAATGACTAAAATTGATCTTTAAGTTAAGTAAATGAAATATGGAGAAGTGTCCTGTTCCCCTGGAAGTCTTTGCTTATTTTACAATGTTTACAAAGAAGTATTTTCTTCCAACAGACTCTTCCAGTTGTAGCCACCATTACAGGCAAATGCTCATTGCATACAATAGGTTTTATCAGCAGTAAAATCTGCCATATCCAAGCTCCTATAGTTGGATAGATAAATAAAATGAACCCACTCAATAGACTTTGTAGAAGGGAACATTTCATGTAAATCTTACAAGATCACCAAAAGATAATGGGAATCTGAGAGATTTAATTCTTTGATACTGTAGCAACCTTTAATTCTCTTTTACAGTGGCTGAAAGCTGTAGCACTGGGTGTGAATGGGCACTGCCCATGAGCCCCCACAGCCAACAAGATAATATAAAAATGTAGACTTAGTAATATATCTCTCCTTAAAACCCTTTAATGGTTACCATTTTCCCCAGGACAGAGGTCTGCCTTTACTTTGCAATGTCTTTTCTCACTTTTCTTGACTAGTTTTTGTTTCATATCACAACAAAGCAGCAATGCACGTCTTCCTCTTAACATTTATCTCACACGATTGTACTTGTTTACTTGTCTGTTGCTCCCACTAGACCATAAGCAATGTAAGGGCAGGAAGCATATCTCACTAGTGGCTGTGACTAGACCTGTCTGGGAATCTAGTGAATATTAAAAATACATATGCATAAATGATCAACCATATCTCTGTACTTCCTCATTCCTCCTAATCTCAAATATTAGAAGTAATATCTGGATAGATAGAACATAAATAGAATTTTATTTCACTTTTTTATGCTTTTGAAGAAAAAGGAACAGAATGAGTAGTCAAGGGAGAAAGAAGGAAATACTGAATATTTTGAGAGTTCCTATTTTCACGTGCTTCCTCATTTTCCTGTGTATTCACATTTTCTCTAAATAGAGTTCTAAAATTAAGAATTAAATAGGTAGAATACATAAGTATGTTGAATACCAGCTCCTGCAAATATATTTCCTGCAAATATATCCGCCGACTCAGATAAAAAGGGCAAGGAATCTTTTATTAGCCACGCAGCAACTATACCCCACTGAACTATACCCCACTCATCGGATGATGAAGCATAGTGATCAAGCTCTCTCACAGCATGGCTTATACAGGAAAAAGGCCACATGCAGGTGGCAGTATATGTGACAAAAACAGTCAATAATTACAAATTGCAATTTTCCAGGGTTTGCTGATGTTTACCAAAATACATCCCAAGCTTCCTATTCACAAAAAACACATTTCAAACACATTTCACACATCCTAGACAAAATACATTTCAAACACATTTCACATATCCTAGACAAAATACGTTTCAAACACATTATCCTAGACTTCTTGTTTACTAAGTCTAAGGCCAAACCACCTTCTAGTTGCTGGGCTTTTCCTGAATTCTGCTGCTATTTACCACATTTTAGTAAGTTGATGTTTAACTTGTTTAACCTGGAGTTTCTCTCTACAAAGAGGGTCTGCCTTAAATGCTTTGTCCTATTTTGAATACTCAACAATTTTGTTCTGACTCTGATATTGCATTTTTCAAGTATGCTTTCATTTTGAAAGTTTTTTTTAAACTTAAGTTCCTGGTATATCAACAAACTTTCATATATACACATGCTTCTATTAATAGATATGAGTCTTATAATTTTCTTTTTTACTTGGCAATGCATCTGGAAGAGATTTCCATGTTGGTTTATACAGGTGTACATCAGTAATTCTCAGCCCTGTCTGCAGGTTACCATATGTGGCTAACTATAAATGTAGAGGTGTTCAAACTCTATCCTAAACAAATGAAATTGGGTGGAATCTTGCCTTGCTATATATTTGAAAGCATTGCCAGATGATTATGTTATTTGTCCAGGATTGATTACTATAGGACTATTTCTTTGTTTTAGGGCTGCTTGTTTTTTTAATTAGAGAGACTATAATTTTAGAGAATTAATGAACAATACTCCTTTTGATTTCTTAGGATGCTTTATTATTTGAAAAAAAAACCTGTTGTAACAGTACTAGAGATTAATTCAAACAGTGTTAGTTCTAGAGTGAATTTTGGTATTGTGGAACCTTCTTTTTCAGACCCACAAAGGAGCTCTATTAATGAATAACCCCAAGCATCTTGCTCTAATTTGGTTCATTTGACCTAAGCATGAATACATCACAGATGATTGCTCTTTACAACACATAGTAATATAGGGTCAGTGTTGTGATCATGTGCTCAGACTGTGAAAGGAACATCTTGACTCTTGTTGGATAGAAACGATTTTCTTTCTTTTTGGTACTGGGGTTTGAATTCAGAGCCCTGTGCTTGCTAAGCAAGTGCTCTCCCCCTTGAGCCACACTTCTAGCTGGATGGAAGATTTTAAACTTCTTGGTGAATTAACTTTCCTACTTACCTTTTCTGTAGCCTCAAATGATTTGGAGTTTCACTACAGTATTCTGAAGACATCTTAACTGCTTACTTAGTGATTAATGTTTATCTTTTGGGTATTTTAAATGAGGTTGTTTAAAAAAATCGTGAAAGAGCTTTCAAAGAGCGTGGCTGGGAATTGGCTGCAATATATTTTTTGCTTAAGAAGTTGTCAGTAAACCTGTCTGGGACAACTCAGAGCAGGGTTAAATAAATAAATAAATAAATGCACTAGGAAAGTAATGTATTGTTTCTATTCACTTCCCCTAAAGATTGTTCATTAAAGAACTTTTATAGACTACTTTTTAGAGCAATCTTTTTTCCCTTCCTTCCTTCCTTCCTTCCCTCCCTTCTTCCTTCCTTTCCTCCCTTCCTCTTTCCCTCCCTCCCTCATTCTTTCTTTCCTCCCTCCCTCCCTCCCTTCCTTCCTTCCTTCCTTCCTTCCTTCCTTCCTTCCTTCCTTCCTCCCTTCCTCCCTCCCTCCCTTCCTCCCTTCCTTCCTTCTTTCCTTCCTTCCTTCCTCCCTTCCTCCCTCCCTCCCTTCCTTCTTTCCTTCCTTCCTTCCTTCCTTCCTTTCTTCCTTTCTGCTTGCCTGCCTGCCTTTCCCTCTCCCTCCCTCTCTCTCTTAATTATTTTTTCAGCCAATAGCTCTGCCTTCCGAGGGAGACTGAAACTCTAAAGGCTGTCTTGTAGCTTTAGTTCAGTAGCTCTCAAACATTGAACCATGGATTGCTAAGCCCATCTTTTAGAGTTTCTGATCCAGGGTGGGTCTGTGAACTGGCATTTCTTTCTTATGGTTTCTAGTTGATGCTGATGCTGCTGTTTTGCAGACCATGCTTTGAAAACCAGCTCCCTACAAATTGTTTTGCTGGCTGACTTAGCAAGGCAAAGGATACAAAACACAAATGAGATTTAACAATGTTCTGTCTGACAGCAACCTATTTTCTTTTGACTCATACCTGGTTAGACTTGTGCTCATTCTGGTTATAATCACAGCAGCTGCTGCGTGAATCTATTTTTAATTGTGTGCTGCTTTGGAAGTTGTGTTCTTTACTAAATAATGCATAACTCAGGTCTCATGATCAGTGTAACAGTCACTTGAACACAGTTCCTAAAGCAGGGTCAACCTAAATTGCCACACTTACTCATTTTTTTTTTAAAACTACTGAGACTCTACAGCAAACTGATTTAAGAAACTTAGACTGTATGATACACATTAACTGGAAGCTGAGGACAGTAAGAGACAAAAGAGGCAATGGTTTGTCTCAGCTCCCAGCAATTTGTCTTCAGAAACCATGACAGCAACCTCTTGATTTCCATTATGCAATGAGATTGCAAATAACATCCACGACAGTGTTAATCAATGGAGGGTCATAGGAGTCCCTTCTCTCCCCACAGTGGGGAAGGGGCCCATTACTCATTTAATTGATATAACATGCTTACTAGCAAGGGAGATATACCTCTTTTAGCTATAATTAGGAACCTTGGCTATCCATGAACATGCTTACTAACAGAAAATGAACAAATAATTTTTTGTATCTTTTACATTGGTAAAGGAGTCTAGGTATAGTATCGTCCTCAGCCATCTTTATCCATTTCCAAAATGATCTCACTCTGAAACTTTCCTGTATGCAGCCCAAGAAACCAATGGGCATTCTCAACATGGATTGTAAGTCTCCCTTCAAGGCTCTTACAGGCTTCCCAATGTAGAGAGGCTGGTTTCCCAGGTCTCCTGTAGTAATCCACTGGACTCACTTGTCAGCCCCAGATATAAAGAAGTCATGGATCTGTTTCTCTGCATCCTCCATAGTCCTAGTATCACAGGACATGTGTAGATGCTCATATGTTCATTAATATCTTTCTCTTGTTTCCCTTCACATAGAATGAGAGTAAATTCTAGCTCTGGTTAGTGCTTGCCACTATTCATTACTTTTTAAATATCTACATGGTGCCACTTCTTTTTATTAGCATCCTCAGAGCATTTGTGTTTGTTGTCTACAGAACAAATGTCATATCCTGCATATACAGATTTGTTAGAAACCTGTGGTTTATAAGATATTATCTTTGTTATCATAATAGGCTGTCAATTTAAAACTTTATAATAACTTTGTAATAACTTATCTAGTGAGGCTGATATGTCTTTTAAACAGAGGAAACAGATGAAAATAAATTCTTTATATTTATTAATGGTGTGGTCTTAGATCTCTCTAAATCTAGCTTTCTTAATTGTGGATAATTGTAGATAATTATAGTGTATCCTTTGTAGTGTGTGTGTGTGTGTGTGTGTGTGTGTGTGTGTGTGTGTGTGCATGTGCACCAGTCCCGGAGCTTGAACTCAGGACCTGGTCACTATCTATGAGCTTTTTTGTGCAAAGCTAGTGCTCTACCATTTGAACCACAGCTCTACTTTGGCTTTCTGCTGGTTAATTGGAGATAAGAATCTTATGGGCTTTCCAATGTGTGAGCCACCAGCACCTGGCTTGTAAGTTTTCTAATGAAGGCTAATAAGAAAATGTAGAGTCCTAAGCAAATCCATGGCATATAATAATGGCCACACATGTTTATTATGTTTCTATGTGGAAGAGGAAGGCATTTATGATGAATTGTACTTCTGTAAATGCAGTCATGGTAGAATGGTGTTGAGGTGTATTTGCTGGTTAAGAAACGGAGCAAAATGATAGGCTGAAGAGGGTTCTGGCATCAAGCAAGGCTATTTTGTTTTCTTGAAAGCCAAACTTGAGACTGGACCTTACCAACTCCAGGTTCCAACCAGGTGAGCTGAGAAAATTGTGTTCTGCTATTCTTTCCAAGTTTATGGGTGATGTTCTAAGAGTCACTTTTATATAAAAACAGCCAATCAGGGGCTGGAAGTGGTGGCCATGCCTATTATTTCCAATACCCAATGAGCAGAGATTGGGAGAATCACAGTTAATAGAAGAGGCCAGCCAAGGCAAAAAGTTAGTGAGACCTCATCTCAATAATACAAGCCAGGTGTGGTGGTATATGCTTGTGGCCCCAAGCTATGTAGGAGGTCTTAAGAGAATGTGGGTTATATTGACCTGGATGTAGGGAACCATGAGACCTTCGCTTGAAAAATAAATAAAAATGGTCTAGGGTGGGTGTAATGACTCTTGTCTAGCAAGTATAGGTCTCTGAATTGGATAAAACAATTATTTAGGTAATATTCAATCAGTTAACCAATAGGTATTACCTCTATACCATAGGTATCTGTGTTTGACCCTGAAACAGATGAACAGATGGTATGAAAGAAGCAGACAATCATGAGCTGTCAAGTTGCTTAGAATTGAATACAGTGGGGGGGGGTGAGGAGAAATCATTAACATAAAACAGTAATGAATGATACAAAATGATGTCATAAGAGCTACAGAAATGAGAAACCCTTTTGAGTTTTAGACGAAAGGCTGACTTTGTCTCAGGAAGCTAATTTTATCAATTAGTACTGTACTTGGCTGGGGATGCTATAATAGAATACTATAGACTGTGTGACTTAAAACAACACTTATTTCTCCTAGTTCTAGAGGCAGGAAGCGTGAGATCAGGGATCTGTATAGTTGGTTCTGTGTACTGCCTCTATTTTACCACATGATCACAGATCTCAGTAGGCAAAAATTTTTGTAAGTCTTGAGTAACTTGGAAATAGATTCTTAATTACAAATGGCCCAAATGATTACTTTTCTTCTTAATGCTTCACCTTGTAATTTCCGTTTATTGTTTATTGGAATGAGGGGAGTGTTTTGTTGTTTTGGAAACCATAGGAATGGAATTTTAAGTCCTTGAATTCCGCTGTTGGCTGCCCTGCCCTGACTCAGCTTGAGGTAGGAAGTCCCTGGATATATTTATATATATATTCCTCCATTTCATTTATATTCATGCAGCTTAGACATCTAATGAATTTGGTTGGTGTATAAATTAATATTTACAGGTAAAACCTCATTGAAAATAAAGTAGATTAAGTGGAGAATATTTTTTTTCCCACAGCTTCCTTTTCTAACAAAAATGAAATATCAAGTGCCACTCCTTTGCTGAATGCCGTATCTTTGAGTTCCATGCTGAAGTGAGCTGGGACTTTCTTGGGGGTGTTTGGGGCCAGGGTCTTCACGTGAAGCAGGGTGGGTTTAACATTTGGGGGCAAGGTTGAGAGTTTAAGATTTAAGTTTATTGAACCTTTAAGTATCTTTCTGAGCTATAGGGAACAAAAACAAAAACCTGTACTTTTGGACTGTAATTACAGTTGAATTTAAGCTTCTACCGATCAGCATTAGGCATAGCACAAGATAACTTTTTTTTCCTTCCGAACATGTTAAATCAATGATCTAAAATACAATGGGGGTACAGATGTATGAATAAATATTTTGCTAACACCTTATTTTTTTAAATCATGATTTAAAAAACTAGTTCTAATAAAGTGATATAAGTTTAGGTTTTAAAGTAAAATAAATATAAACCCTATAAATAACTCTTATATCTACAAAATGGGAAGTACCCATAAAGAATCTATGCTCAGTTAGACAAAAATTCTCACATTTGCAATTGTGCTTTGTTTCCAACAACTCAAAATTAAATTCAGTAGAACTTTATGATTTTTAAATTGCATGGATTATATCCATAGTGGCCTATGGATTTTTAAGGTTCTTTTAGGAAGCTTGACACATGACAAGATTTTTTAAAAGTACCATTTTTCCCCTTGTTCTCAAGTAGTTACAATCATGGAGTCTTACATTTGAGAAGGATTTTTGAGGCCTTCCATTCAAAGCAAAGCCTTTTCAGTAATGATCCTTAATAGGGAGTAGTAGGTGGATGGGATCCTTTGGAATAAACAAAACTTTTCACTCACTCCCCAGTCTTCTGAAGCATCTCCTTGTCTTCAGGTAACTGTTCAGATAGCTGAAGGTTCCTTTTCTTTCTGGGCATTGAGTTCTATAGGAATGACTATTTATGGACACTGTGCTAAACACCTAATATGCTGAATCTTATGTGATCGTCATTGCAGTTTTCAGGCATGTATGGTTATCACAAGAGGAAATAAAGATTGCCTAAGTTTTACCTTGAACATTTATGGCCAAACTGTTTTCAAACCCAGGTTGGATGGACTCAAAAGCTTATGGTTTTGCTGGGTACTGGTGGCTCATGGTTGTAATCCTAGCTACTTAGGAGGATGAGATTTGAGGATCATGGTTTGAAGCCAGCCTGGGCAGGAAAATCCATGAGACTCTTATGTCCAAGTAAACATAAGAAAATTGGAAGTGGAGAAGTGGAGCTCAAAGCAGTTGAGTGCTAACCTTGAATACAAAAGCTCAAGGATAGTATCCAAGACCTGACTTCAAGCCCCATGATGGATCAAAAAAAGAGAAGAAAAAGTTTATGGTTTTAATCATTAATCATTGCTTGTCCACTATTCAGATGGTATATTTTATTTTCACATTTTCTGTTGGTGTCCTTTGTATTTTTTTTTAGGGTGCCACTATTGGAGCTTAGCTTTTTCACTAAGACTGGCACTCTATCACTTGAGCCTCATGATCACGTCTGGCTTTTTGCTGCTTAATTGGAGATGAGAGTCTCACAGATTTGTCTGACTAGCCAGGCTTCAAATCATGATCCACAGATCTCAGCCTTCTGAGTAGCTAGGATTATAGGTTTGAGTCATCAATGCCTAGGCTTGATGTCCTTTCCTGGCCTGTATTCCTATTGTTAGTTTAACCCTATTCTCAGTTAAATCCATTCTCCCCTACATCCCCCCATGTCAGTCTAACTTTGAAGTTCAGCCCTCTGTGCAGAATACTCCGCTCTGTAAGCCTCATATTCTCCGTGTGTGGGCGGTCAGAACGACAGGTGGGCTGATCAGCACACATGTGGTAGACAGTGGTCTTCAGTCAAGCTGGGATCTGACTGTTCATGATGACCACGTGTACCAGCCTACCTGATGGGGTGGCCACAACGGCTCCCAGGGAAATGGTGGGAAACTTGTATTCCTTTGGCAATGTGGAGGGCAGCTTCCTATTGAGCCAGATGTTTTCTGAGGACACTGGTTGGAAAGAGTTTGTATTATTACAGATGGCCAAAGCGGTCTGTGTATCAGGAAGTTTTTCATGAAAGGACAATTATATCCAAAATTCTTTCTTGATCCCGATGGCAGGATGCGGTGAAATTACTTGACTTGTGGAAAACATTGAAAATACCAAGACAAACACATGTGGTTTGTGCCTACACTGTTCCCAAACTAAAATATTCCACATGACTGCATTTTCTCAACACACAAGATCAAGTTCTAGAGCAAATGGAGATGGTAAAAGGAGCCTATTCATATGAAACTTCCTTCATTTACTTTTTTTTTCTTTTTTTTTGTGCTGTTTCTGGTCTTGAACTTAGGCTTGGGCTTTTTGTGCTCAAAGCTAGTGCTCTGCCACTTGACAAACAGCTTCACTTCTGGGTTTGTTTTGGTGGTTAATTAAAAATAAGAGTGTCACAGACTTTCCTTCCTGTGCTGGCTTTCAAACTGTGATCCTCAGATTTCAGCCTCTTGAGTAACTAGGGTTACAGGCATGAGCCACCAGCACGTGGCTCATGTACTCCTCCTTTCTGTTAGAGATTAGTCTAGAATGCACTGAGAATGTATCAGGACCAGGGTTATATGATGTTATGTCAGGAAAACTAGCCATTCATGTTGACATCTGTGGGGAAAGACCACGAATTTTAGCCCTGTCTCATATGCCTTAGCAAAGGAAGAGCCACTTTTTAAAAAAGGTAGACTGGGTCATCAGACCACGAATCGATGGCTTCTCTCAGACCAGGAGCTTACCAATAGTGTTGCTGTTTTTTTTTTTTTTTTACTATCATACTGTGCTTCCATCCTTTCTCTGTTAACCTGTCTTGGCTCTCCTATCCGAAGGTTCTTTAAGTTACAATATGTTTGGTTATAGCTTTACTTTGAAAATACTTTTGATCTTCATAGAATTTCTCCAGGTTTTCCCATCAGATAAAAACAGCTTTTTATACCTTTTGTTTCCATGGTAATGGATTGCAGGACTGCTTTAGAAAACCACTAGTTTCATGAGCCAGTGAAAAGTCAGAGCATTATGGATTAATACAGTAAGTACCAACGCACCTGTACAAGGAGTGCCTGCCTGATAGAAGTATTTTAGAAGATGGTCATAAAGTGATCTGAGCATAGTTCTTTTCTTTCTTTCCCCTCCCCCTCTTTTGTTCTGCATTCAGTAGAATTTGGAAAGTGAATCCCACATTGCAGACGAATGACTTGGGAGCATTAGCATGACATTTAGTGTTCACTAATCAGCCCAAGGCAGAAAGAACAAAATTAACTTGTGTTAATTTTGAATTTAACAGTATCTAAGAAGCTATGGAACTCCATTTCTGAGTTTTGCAGAAGCCTCCTGAGTGCCATTTCTGTTCTTGGGAAGTCAGATATAGAGGAGAGACTTCCTCAAGCTATTTGCCTTTTGGTGGAAGGAAGATTATTTTCAAAATATAAGGGATATCTGCTTGGCAAATGTCTGCAAATACATTTGTTTGGGCTCCTGGATACAGATCAGAAGTCAATAGGAAAATCTATCAAGAGCAAATAGAGTAAAGACAAGACAAACACAAAAAGCAAAGATTTTTTTTTCTGTGGAGAGCAGTTTCTTTTTGTGTATATATTGGTCCTGGAGTTTGAACTCAGGGCCTGAATGTTGTCCTTGAGCTTTTTTTTCCCTCAAGGCTACCTCTCTAACACTTGATCCACAGCTCTACTTCTGTTTTTTTTTTTTTATTTGGGAGGGGTAGTTTATTGGAGGTAATTGTCACATGGACTTTCTTGCCCAGGTTGGCTTTGAGCTGTGATCCTCAGATCTCAGCTTCCTGAATAGCTAGAATTACAGGCATGAGCCACTGGTGCCCAGTTTGAGAACAAGTTTTGTAAAAAGTTTTAAGTTTCTGAGAATCTGGAAGGAAAAGAAGCAAGCAGTCTTTTTGTTCACCTTGATTTTGCACCCTACAACTCCTGTTCTTTGTTATATGTTTGGTATATTAGTGAGGAGAAGTGAGAGAGATAGAAAGAAGCTGAGAGAAGGAAAGAGGATGGGCGGTTAGAAAGGAAGCAGGGATGAGTGCTGAGCTAATTGTGCTTATTTGGGATGAGACAGTAAATTAAAGCCCTCTTTTTCCTAATATAGATTTCAATATTTTAAGTTATAAGTATCATTATGTTACCAGTGATTTTATGTTGACCTGATGAGAATTACATTGGAATGATGAATGACCTCTAATGTACAAATACCCTTGCTATTTCTTTTTTCAGTTGGTGCTGAAGACCAAACCCAATACCTTTTGCATGCTAGGCACAGGAGCTACCACTAAGCTACATTCCCAGCTCTTTTACTCTCCATTTATGTAAAGTCTAAACATTATAAACAACTGTAATAGAATATTTCAGAAGCATTCTTCCAGGAGACATACAGGTGAGAGTCCAGAAAAACAGAGGCAACAGCTTGCATAAAGTATCAATGTAGGACCTGGGGGAAGGGCAGGATTCCTACTTGCACAGAAAAATGTAACACTGTTACCTCGAATGCGATTTATTTCAGCACTTAACATTCCTTTTTCCTTTTAATACTTAGAAGAGCAGGAAAAAAGCCTATTCAAATATTCTTTCTGGCAAGGGAGGATCCAGGGAAGGAGGAAGGGCCTCTAAGGCTGAATGATGTTGAACCTGCGTCAGGGGTGCATGTGGGGACACTGCTCCAGATGGCGGCCTCTACCTAAGCTTCAGCAGACCTTTCCGAAAGCCATCTTCCTAGCACGTTTGCAGTAATACAGGTTGCACACAACGTGGGGCTTTCTGGCTTTTGTAATCAGAATGTAAATGAACCATCTACCGGTGGAGGGAGTATTCAACTGTGTTGCAGGTTACCTGGGGCTCAAGCCCTGTCAAGGAGCCCCTTTGGATGTGCTCACAGGCCAGCAGATGCCTTTGAGAAGAACACCAGCACAAGCATTAGTCAACCACTGTCATGACCAAGACAGCTTAAATGTACCCTCCAAAGAAGTAGCTAGATCCTGCTCCCCTGAGAAAAGAGCAGTCAGCTCTGGAGGCCCAGATGCCTCTTCCCCTCCCCCTTCAGTTTCTCCTGTGTATTTTTCCTGCTTCCTTGTGGATTATTTGAGCATGTCTTTATTGTGTAGAATTCCATTTTGATTGATCTATAGCGATTCAGAGTAGATCCCTTTATATATAGCATTTTTATGTACATACATACATAATTTATCACAGCTACTGGTGGTGTCATTTTGTTAGTCCCAGTAAAGTATAGAGGCTTTTCCCTTTTGCCCTTTCTCTTTGGTGATATGATTGTCTTAGACGTTTCCTTTGCACACTTTGGGAAGTACAGTAGAGAATATTAGGAGTTTTACTTTACCTATGGAATTCACAGACCTCAAGAAGAGAAGTAAAGTATGGTATTTACCCATAGTTTTGCTTTCTCTGGCTTTATTCTTCTTTCCTAGTGTTCTAAGTTTCTTTTCCCTTTTCCTTTCTGTGTAGATAACTCCCCTAGTCATTCATTTAGGGTAGGTATGTAGCAATAAGTTCTCATAGTTTTTATTTTTCACCTGAGAATATCATTCTTGAAGACTATGTTCTCTGGATATAGACTTCTAACACTTGGAAAAAAATGTATCATTTCCTCTGAGCCTCCTTGATTTTTTTTTTTGAGAAATCCTCTGTCATGGAAGTTTTTTCCTCCCTAGGGGGTAATGTATCATTTTTCTCTGGCTACTTTCAAGGCTTTGTTCTTTGTCTTTGTGACTGTGATATGTCTTGGCTTTGCTGGGTTGATGTGTTTGGTGTTCACTCAGATTCTTCACCTGCTTTCTGCTAACTTTGGAAAGTTTTGAACTATTATTTCTTTAAATAGTTTTTTTTTTTCAGTTCTACTTTCTTTCCTTCTCCTGTGGGAGTTTGCTGGCCTGAATTTTAGTTCTTCTCCTTTTTAAAAAAATAGTCTTACCTGCCTCTGAAATGCTGGTCATTTTCATTCCCAGACTAGTTAATCTTCATTGTTAAGTTTGGGAAATTTCTATTATTCTATACTGAAATTCTCCAGACTTTCCATTCTGCTGTGGAGGCATAACAATAATTCAATAGGATATATTCTAGTTCTAAAAGGTCTAGTTGGTACCATCATCAGCTTCTTTGCTGGCTTTCCATTACAGTGCTCACTTTCTGTGGTATTGCTTTGTTTCAAGAATGTTGACAGTAGCAACTTGACGTGGGTACCATGGGGGCTGTGTCGGGGCAGGGGTGACTTGTGATGGGCACCTCTGGAGATTGCCACCCCCTCTCTTGCTGGAAAGTGAAGTCCTCACTCTCACACCACCTACCTGCCTGGCATTGCCACAAGCGCAGTGGAAGAATGCCTACCCCCAAACTCAGGTGTTGGTGTTGAGACACCTTCACAGCCAAGCTCCCCACTGTGCCTTTGTCTGTGTGGGAGGGGTGTAGTCACAGTTTTGCTGTGGTTCTTGGATGGACTTGTGGGCTTGTTCTCTGGTAATTTTCTCCATTTCTAATTCTTTGGATATATCAAGTTGGCATTTTTTTGTTATTGTTGTTGTTGGTGGTGGTTTGTGGATTTTTTTTTCTATTCCAATTTGTATCCAGGTTGCTAGTTTCTCCAGGATAGATAAAGGCAATTTAACAAAAGGAATATATAGGGGAAAAAGGAAAATCCAGGACTCACTATTATGTTATTCCTTGATCTAAAGTCTTTAACTGGTGTACTCAATCTAGGCATTGTGTACAGTTTGTATTTATACTTACTGGGAAATTCAGGAGCAGCACATTACTACATCCACTGTCACAGTCCTTTTGGATTCTTATTTTTACCCATACCAGATGCTCTTTTTTTGGGGGAGGGTCTGGTCGTGGGCCTGAACTCTGGGCGCTGTCCCTCAGCTCTTCAGCTCAAGGCTAGCGCTCTACCACTTGAGCCACAGCGCCACTTTCAGTTTTTTTTCCTGCTTATGTGGTGCTGAGGAATCGAACCCAGGGCCTCATAAATGCAAGGAAAGCGCTCTACCACTGAGCCACCTTCCCAGCCCCCAGATTCTCTTTCTATTGCTTATTTTCTCCCCCCACTTTTTTTTTTTCGTTGGTCATGGGGCTTGAACTCTGGGCCTGGGCGCTGTCCCTCAGCTCTTCAGCTCAAGGCGAGCGCTCTACCACTTGAGCTACAG
>NW_012267264.1:2088057-2094630 GCF_000151885.1 Dipodomys ordii
CTTCAGCTCAAGGCGAGCGCTCTACCACTTGAGCTACAGCGCCACTTCCGGTTTTCTGGTGGTTTATTGGAGATAGGAGTCTCACAGTCTCTCCTGCCCGGGCTGGCTTTGAACCGCAATCCTCAGATCTCAGCCTCCTGAGTAGCTAGGATTACAGGCGTGAGCCGCCAGCGCCCGGCTTCCCCCCACTTTTTTTTAGATGATGAACCTGAGTCTCGAACTCAGAGCCTGGGCACTGTTCCTGAGCTTTTGTGTGCAAGGCTAGTACTCTACAACTTGAGCCACTGCAGTACTCTGCCTTTTTGGTGATTCATTGGAGATAAGAGTCTCAGGGACCTTTCTGCCTATGCTGAATTTGAACTGTGATCTTCAGATCTCAAACTCCTGAGTAATGTTTGGCTGCTTTGCCCTTTTTTTTTTTTTTTGTTATTTCTGGGTCTTGAACTCAGGGCTTTGGCAGTGTCCCTGAGCTTCTTTTGCTCAAAGCTAGTATTCTACCACTTGACCCACAGTACCACTTCCAGCTATTTCTGTTTATGTAGTACTGAAGAATCGAACACAGGACTTTATGTTTTCTAGGCAAGCACTCTACAACTAAGCCACATTCCCAGCTCCTGCTTTGTTCTTTTAAGGTCAGAGAATGTGGTGTGCTTTTAAACACCTTTTAATTAATTAGCTATTTATTTATTTATTGCTGGTATCTAGGGTTTGAACTCAGGGTCTCCTACTCACTTGCCCACTCAGCTTGCTTGTTTGCTGGACTGGTTCTCTACCACTTGAGCCACACCTCCAGCCAGGATTTTTGCTGCTTATTTTGGGGAGGGAGTTGGCTTTGAGCCTCCATCTTGGTAGTAAATTTAGCTTGAAATGGGAATTGTGCAGTTCAGAAGCAGACCTAGCACTGGAGCTGTAGGAAGGGCAGGGGGTGAAGCAGCTCAATGCATGTTAGACAAGCTGGACTCAACTCTGGTTTTTACCATGTGTTTATAACGGAACCTTGCCCAAGTTATTTGCCTTTTTTGGACCTTATTTTTGTCACCTGTTATGAAGAATTAGAAGTGACATATTTCTGGTGCCTGGTATATAATAGGCGTTGAAACAAAGTAAACATTATTGTGACATATTGTAAAATTCTGATCGCTATCAGGAGTGGAGCCCCTTTTTTTAGGATGCTGTTTTATGCAAACAAGTCATAGGTAAGTAATAATTTCCAGAAATGACAAGTCCCCCAAGAATATCAGCAGAACATGGAACAAGAATAGTGACTGCCCTGGAGAAGGGGGTGATGTGAGAAGGAATGAGTGTGTTGTTGGTGACGTTAATGCTGTGATGAAATTCTATATTCTGTTTAAATGGGGGAAGCAAATGAAAGGATATTGGGAGCTGATTCTGTTCTCCAAGAAGAACCTGAAGAGCAAATAACATGCAGACATGGGGAACAAATGGCCCATAGGTATGTAAGTCCCACAACACTCCTTTGGTACATGACCAGGCAGACACTTAGGCTGTCTCTGTCCATCTCTTGTCTTGATAATTTTGAACAGTCTTCATGGGATGTTTGAAATAGCCATCCACTGGTGGGCAATAAAAAGATTCCCCACTTGTGCATGTCACCTCAGCTCAATCCTCCTCAGTCTTGAGAATATCTTTGAGTTCCTAAGTAGGAGTCAGATGAAAGTGGAGGGGCCAAGATGGAGAGCCTTTTCCCGATAGGAAAGATGGACTTCTAAGCTGGTCAGGAGAAAGTCACTCTTCCTGAAGGAGTGACTTGATTGAAGGCTGAGAGGCTCTGGATAAAGATGGACCATTTAATTACCTTGGGGCCTGAGCCAGTGTGTCAGCTTGGAACCGCTCATGGAGAAAAGCCAGGGTCAGGTCAGGTTCCCTAGAAGCAGGGTAGTTCCCTGAAGGCAGGGAATTCATACACAAGTGCTTTGTTAAAGAGCAATCTCTAGAGAAAGGATGTGGTTCAGGTGAAGTTTAGCCTCAGTCTGGTCCTGTGGGATGCCCAAGAGGTAGAATCTGCTCTACCTGAAGGAAAGGAAGTGAACATTTTATATCCTTGCATTGATTAGTGATAAGCAAAGGATAACTCTGGCTCCCTTGAGCAAGGTGGCTCTCTCAATCCAAGGGCAATTCTCTGGAGAAAGTGTGAGGTTAGCAGTGGGGAGCAGATATAAAAGGAATCCCTGGGAACATAGGCAGGGTCAGCCTTCTCAGGCTTCATCACTCCTACTTCGTCACTGCATACCACTGTCGTAAGCTTAGTTTTACTTCCCAGTTTGCTAGGTGACATTGAACAAGCCCTTCAACCTCTCTACCTTCTACACGTGGAGGAAAAAAAGATCACCATGGATGGACTCTTAAAACCTGCTGACCTCAACTGCATTGATTGAAAAGCCTGCATTTACTAAGCTCAGGAATTCTTGGTCTATGGGCCATAGAAGCCCAGGGGAGGGAGGGGAAAGGTTCTTGATTGCCACACGCTTACAGCCCAGCCAATCACCCTTTTGGTGCTTCTAAGTATTCTTGGCTCCAGGGGTGTGAGGACCAGGGAAGAAAGGGTTGAACAGTTTCATGATCCAGGAGTCATCAAAGAAGTTCACAGGACTTCTGAATCTAGAAAGTGGATTCTGGGAAGAATTAAAACTTCCCTTTCTTTGTCTAAGTGGTTACAATGGCGATCTGCTCTGGCTAGAAGTCTGATCATGTTCAGAATCTGAGCTTCAGTTTCTGGTATCAGGTCAGCTTCCCCTCCCCCCCTGGATTTTCCTTTCATCCATCTGACAAGAGATTCCTCCCTTTCATATCCTGATTTCATTATTAGTAATATCTTGCAACCGTCCTTTTGGCTCATGATTGCAACTTGTGCCCTGTTAGGAGAAGAGGCCTATTTCCCCCATACTTTCCGATGTATCTGTATGAAGAGACTGGATAGCTCTAGGGAGTAGCCAGAGAAGATAAGTTAGGGGGATGGGTAAAACCTTAGCATGTCAGTCTTGGGGGCTGGCTCTCTCTGAAAACAGTTTTTACCCCCCTAAGGATGATGAGAACATTTTAGTATTATTTAACACAAGTGGTTAATTTCTTTTTTTTTTTTAACCTGAGACTTGTTAAGTGTTTCAGGAAATTATAGGTCAACATCTATTAAAATATATTCCTGGAAAGACTTCTTTTTATACTGAGCTTTTGATGAGAAAGTGGTTACCATTCTCAGACTTTAGCAACTCCTGGATGACTCCTCATCTACCACATCCAGGCTGAAAACAATGTATTGAAGAGTTGGACCTCAGGCAAAATCTACCATCTCCATAGTATAATTTAGAAGAAATCTTGAACAGGCCTTTTCTTTGGGCATAAATACCTCTATTGACTTTCACCAAAAGCCAAGTATTTGGATGTTTTTTAAAAGATGTTTTCAAACTTGATTTATTAATAAAGGGACTGGGTTGTTTGAGGACCATGTTTTCCAAGGAGTTATTCCTCTACCAAAACTGCAATGGATTTGAGTAGGAAGAAGGTCCCCAGTTTAATATAACAAGGGCAAAGTCTTGCCAACAAGTGGCCTGCTTGTTTGTGGGGGTCCTATTGAGTTTAGGAGTTGTCAGAGGCAGAGTCCAGTTGCTGTGTGGTCAGTAGATGAGTGATCTGCTGGGCTTGTGTCCTTTGGTTGTCCAGTCTTCTTGCTGTGGGGTGGGAGAATTGCTTGTATCATAGGATTTACGTATGGCTAGTGTGGCACTGCCAGTTTTTCTGCTGGCTCTCTGAGCTCTTAAAATATTTGTAGTCATAAATAGTGGCTTACTTAAAATTCGATGTACAAGTTAATTTGTGTGTGTGTGTGTGTGTTTGTGTGTGTGTGTGTGTGTGTGTGTGTGTGTATGTGTTGTCATGGGTTTTGAACTCAGGGCCTGGTCACTGTCTTGGTGATTTTTTGCTCAAGGCTAGCCCTGTAGCTGTACCACCTAGGGCCACAGCTCTGCTTCCAGATTTTGGGTGATTAATTGGAGATAAGAGTCTCATGACCTTTCCTGCCTGTACTGGCTTCAAACTATAATCCTTAGATCCTAGCTCCTGAGTAGCTAGGATTATCGGCATGAACAACTAGCGCCTGGCAAAATAGTTTTACTTAGAAAGAAGAATGAAGAACTTTGTGTCATCCTTAAGATGTAGTAGATCTATGAGTTTTGGAATATTTTTGACACGGGAGCACAAAGTCCTTTGTTGTCTTTCTGTACTTCAGTCTCCAGGTAGCAGCAGCTGAAATGTAAAAGGTGTAGCTTCCTTCCTTAGCTGAGATAATAGCAGGACAGATGCCATTCGCGACTAATGATGATTGACATGAGTCACAAAAGTTCTCATGTGTCAAGAGGGCACTTGGGGAGCTGGCTGTAAAGAGCAATCCTCACCATCAGAAAGCATTTGTCACCACTCACACTGTGATGCAGCAACAGGTTGCAGTTCTAGGCATAATGAGAGGCAGGTTGCAGGAGTTACTGCTGTAACCAGCTCCTACCTGCCAAACTATAAAGACAAACTATATTGAGGATTAAAGGGTGGAATCCCTTTGTGGCAGAACTGAAAGGTTTCTAATGACAGATGGAACCATTAGGAGTCTGCAAAGAAAAATATTAAAAGCAGCAGCCAGGCTGAAAGAAGTTGACACCCTTTGAACATTTAGGTTCAAGTAATGTGTTGCTCTGTATCTCCAAAGACAACACTACTGACCCACTGTCTGAAGAGTATGTGCTGTGGGGTTGTTTCCCAGAAGAAGGTTGCGTTTTCTTCACTTCTATCTTTTCATGCTGGCCAGAGATCTCCTTTGGGATCAGTGAGAAGTTACTACTGTGCCAGGAATCTGGAGAAGGGGAGGGAGAATCTTTGTAGCTAATGTTTGAGTGCTTGGCATACTAGGTTCCTCTCTCAGCACTTTACTCAAGTCAACCTCATCATTTTTAACCACCTCTCACCTTATGAGAGAGGAATGCTTCTTACCTCCACCTAACAAATGGTGACACGGAGACCCAATGAGACAAAATGACTTGTCCAATGTCATAGATAGTATATATAGTGAACTTGGGATTTGAACACATGGAGTTTGATATAAAAGCTACAGCTTGGCATGCTATCTCCTGCTAAGATCTAGTTAGCATTTAAGAACATGGACCCAGAAATCAGAGGAACAATGGACCAGAGTCTTGATGTTCCCAGATGATTGCTGTGTGAATGTGGGGATGTTCCTTAACATTTGGAGGCAAGAAAGAAAGTCAGAGAGATCATTGTTATTGATAATGTTTGGTCTATTTTTTTGTTTCTGTCCCAGAACAGAGCAATGCCAGGAGTTAGAGGTTCTCTACTTAAGGATACATAGGAAAGAATTACCTTCCAGTATTCATAAGGCAGATTTCTGTGTGCAGCCCACTCCAGATATTCTAATTCACTGGCTCGGGGGAGTGGATGCTGGATATGCTCACTGCATTTTTTTTAAATTGTGAAAATACCGTACAGAGGGGTTACAATTACATGGGCAAGACAATGAGTACATTTCTTATCAAGCATTGTTACCTGCTCCTTTGTTTCCCTTTCCCATCCCTTCCCATCTCCCCCTTTGCCACTTTCACCCCCCCTCCCCGTCCAAAGTTGTAAAGTTGTTTCTTGACATAACGACTTGTACAGGTCCACCTGTATCCCTATTTAAATGATTTGTTTTTTCCCTTACCCCCCACAAATTATACAAACATCAAATACAGTGAAAGCAGGGGTTATATCATGGGGGAGGGACATACAAAGCAACAAAGAAATCATCTTATAAATATGTTAGAAACAATCACATGAAAGAAAAAACATTTGAAAACTCATCTGGTTCATTTCACCTAACATCAACTTATCTGACCTTTTCTGCTTGTCTCAGATATATACTAGTTATTGCAAATAAGGGAAACCATGGGGCCTGTGTTTCTTTGGGCCTGGCTTACTTCACTTAATATAATTTTTTCCACACCTTTCCATTTCCTAACAAATAGGGCAATGTCATTCTTTCTGATGGAGGCATAAAATTCCATTGTGTGTATATACCACATTTTCTTGATCCATTCATCTGCTGAGGGGCATCTGGGTTGGTTCCATATCTTAGCTATAGTAAATAATGCTGCAATAAACATAGTCATGCTGGTAGCTTTAGTGTGGTCTTGTTTGTGAACATTTGGGTAAATGCCCAAAAGTGGGATTGCTGGGTCATAGGGGAGCTCTATGTGGAGCTTTTGAGGAACCTCCATACTGCTTTCCAAAGAGGTTGAACAAGTTTACACTCCCACCAACAATGCAGTAGGGTTCCTTTCTGTCCATATCCCCACCAGCATTTGTTGTTATGTTGTTATTAGAGTTCTTGATTTTAGCCATTCTAACTGGAGTGAGGTGGTATCTCAATGTTGTTTTGATTTGCATTTCTTTTATGGCTAGGAGGTTGAGCATTTCTTCATGTGTCTATTGGCCATCCTTCGTTCCTCTTCAGAGAAGTTTCTCTTTAAGTCTTTAGCCCATTTATTTATTGGGTAGTTGTTTCTTTGAAGATTT
>NW_012267264.1:2095785-2121360 GCF_000151885.1 Dipodomys ordii
CATTAAGTATAATGCTGGCTGTAGGTTTGTCATATACAGCCTTTATTGTATTGAGTAATGTTCCATGGATTCCTAATTTTTCCAGAACCTTCATCATAAAGAGTTGTTGGATCTTGTCAAATGCTTTTTCTGCATCTATTGAGATAACCTTGTGGTTCTTATTTTTGCTCTTGTTGATGTGATGAATTATATTAATTGATTTGTGTATATTGACCCAGCTTTGCATCCCTGAAATGAATCCTGTTTGATTGTGGTATATGATTTTTTTTGGATGAATTGTTGAAGTCGATTGGCCAGAATTTTGTTGAGAAGTTTTGCATCGATATTCATCAAAGAAATGGGTCTATAGTTCTCTTTCTTTGATAAGTCCCTGCCTGGTTTTGGGATGAGGGTTACGATGGCTTCATAGAAAGAGTTCGGTAGTGAACTTTCTCTTTCAATTTCATTAAAGAGTTGAAGGAGTATTGGTGATACTCACTGGATTTAAGACAATTTAATTTGGTGGTATTATGGTTTGAACTTGGACTTCATACAACCTAGGCAGATACTCTGCCAATCTGAGCCACACTCACAGATCTTTTTTGCTTTAGCATGTATTGAATAAAGTCACACTTTTATTTCTGGGACAGCCTGGACTGCAACCTTCATATTTAGGCTTTCCACATATCTAAGAAGTCAGGTGGAGACCACCATTTCCAGCTTTTATTGGCCAAGATGGGATTATAAAAACTTTTTGCCCTGGCTGACTTCAAATTCTGATCTCTCCCTCCCAAGTAGCTAGGATTACAGGCATGGCCCTGTATTTGAAATAAGGGCTTTAATTGATGTGGAGAGTAGTCTGTAGAACCCAATGCTGAAAAAAAACACCTAAACCCCAAAACAGAAGCCTTGCAATACGGGAATCATGGCTCTTAAGTGGGTCTCCCCTGCTCTGGCCAATCCTGGCAATATCAGCTGTCCACAAGTAGCATGGACAAGGCTTTAGAATTTACCAGAATTCAGAACTGCATTACCTAATTGACTTGTGCGTTTAGCCATAATTGGGCAACAGAGTAGAACACAGATATTCCACAGACCTCTTGCTTAATCATTAAACAACAATAACAACCTACAACAAAAACTAGCCAAAATATAATCACTGAAAGGAATAGATAAATTTGCAGGTCCAGGACTAGCCACATCACAACATGTGCTGCACCAACCCCAGAGCATCGAATGGACTTCCAGAACTGGAAGGGACTGGGCAGACCTGAAATTCACACCTTCGTTTTATAGATGTTGATTCCAAGGGCCCAAAGAGTAAAAGGCTTTGCTTAAAAATCATACTATCTGTTGGTGGCAAAGTCTGCACTAGAACTCTGCTGTCTTGTCATCTGTCACTTCCGACAAAGCTGGGACCCTTTGGTAAGTTCTGTATTATCAGGGTGACAGTAAACAGGAGAGGGGCATTGCATATCTAGTGGTGGTTGCATGAGCACTTTCCTGTCCAGATGCTTTGTCTGTTATGGCCAGCAAGTAATTGCTTGGTTGGTAAGCTACCTTTTGTGAACAGTTCTCTGCCTTTCTCGACCCTGTTTGCCTCTAACAGAGTCCATTATGTCCCTTTCTGCCGCCATAGAACCAAATTCGTCTTCTTTCTTGGGATGTCACTATGTAGTAACTTTCTTTCCTGGCCTGGCTTTGACGATCCTCAGGTCTCAGCCTCCTGAGTTTCTAGGATGACAGGCATGAGCCACTGGCGCCCAGCAGCATTCTCCTATTTTGTACACTTGCAGATCTTATTGACCATTCATTATATTTATAAATGGAGCACCTACTACATTTGTTAAGTATATTTAGAGAATATAGAGAAATACAAAATGAGGACATAATAAGGAAAAACAGATATAAGTGATCACTTAAGATGCTGATATGGGCAATGAGGAAAGTAACAAGTTTGCTGTATATGGTTGGAACTGCGCTAGATAGTATGGCCTGGGAAGGGCTTCTTGAAGGGTTTCTCTTTGAGGTAAGACTGAGAGCATGAGACATGAGATCCATGTAAATATCTGTGAGAAGGGTCTTTTATGTGCAGAAAAGAGCTAAGCTAAGAGTTAACAGAAAGCAAAGGAGGGCAGCATAGACAGGTTGGAGATGGGAAGAGCCCACAGCTTAAAGGGACTACTGGTAAGCCACAGAGAAGTTTGGGTTGTAATGTACAGGTGTGTAGTGGGAAGATGTTAGAGATGCTTAAGCAAGACAATGGAATGGTACAATTCAGCTTTTACAGATCAGGGATGTGTGTGTGTGTGTGTGTGTGTGTGTGTGTGTGCCAGTTCTGGAGCTTGAATTCATTCAGGGCCTGGGTGCTGTATCTGAACTTTGTTTGCTTAAGATTGGTGCTCTACCACTTGAGCCACAGCTCCATTTCTTGACTTTTTGGTAATTTAGTTCAGATAAGTCTCACAAACTTTCTTGCCCAGGCTGCCTTAGAACCTGGATTCTCAGATCTCAACCTCCTATGTAGCTAGGATTATAGGCGTGAGCCACTGACACCCAGCTTTGTAGGTCAGTTTAATTTACCCATGCTGGACTTGTCTCAGATTCTTAATACAATGCTTCCAGGTAACCGCCACTTGTCAGAGATTTCCAATCTCTGCTCGTCAACTTGAATTTTTCTTTTTGCTTATGTGGTGCTGAGGAATTGAACCCAGGGCCTCATGCATGCAAGGCAAGTGCTCTACCACTAGCCACCTTCCCAGCCCCAACTTGAATTTTTTTTAATATTTTTTATTTTTATTTTTTATTGTGAACATACTGTACAGAGGGGTTACATTTACATGGGCAAGATAATGAGTACATTTCTTATCAAGCATTGTAGCCTCCTCCTTTGTTTACCCTTCACATCCCTTCCCAGCCTCCCCCCCGCCCCCCTACCCAACCCTCCCCCCCCACCAAAGTTGTAAAGTTTGTTTTCGGCATAACAACTTGTACATCTCATTGTTGCAACAGGTCCACCTGTATCCTTATTTAAATGACTTCCAACTTGAATTAAAAAAATATTTTAGACATTTTTTATTATACTCCTTACGGGCCAAAAACATGTTTTAATCACTTTTGTGTGCCTTACATTTTGTACCTGGAAAAGAGTGTGTTCCTGGGTGGGTTTTTGGTGTAGAAATGAATGGTTTCTGAATTTCTTTGTCCTTCAGAATAAAGAAGGGGCAGTCTCGGTTGGGAGACTTTTTAGCAAATCTACAAAGTGGTAGGTGGCAGCATATTGTGAAAATGTGTTGGCCCACACCCCAGTTTACCTCAGCTCACTTCAAACTTATATTTAAAAAATAGTTCTAGAAAATTTAGTTATCATTAAACTGGGAGGTGTCACAGTAAGACCCTCTGAAGTCCCTGAAGCCACAGTTACATCGTCTTAGCATCCTTTAAGTAAGAGATAGAGATGGCCTGGTGGATGTCTGCTTCTGGCATAATGGATTGCATGCTAAAAACCTCTTTCAGTAACACACACACACACACTCACACACACACACTCACACACACTCACACACACACACACTCACACACACACACAAAAGCTTTTACATGTGTAGCTAAGCTTGCAAAATAGAGTAAATCCACAGAGACTAAATGTGGAGAATTGATAACAGGGTGATGAGTAAGCAACTAGGCTGTGGGCTGTTTTGGGGGTGTCTGAATGTCATAAAACCCCAGAGTCCTGTTTATTAACCACCACACAGGGGACAAGTAGTGTATATGGCGCGATGGGAAGCCAAGTACGGAGTAGGCCAGAGCAGGTTAAGAGCCTGCCAAAGCCGAGGATGTTGAAGGTAAGTAGTCTCAATATGAAGATGGACCAGGAAAATCCATCGAGTTAAGAAAGGTACTCTGAAAATTATTCCAGCTTTGGCCGGAGATATGGGAATAACCTCTCTTGAGAGGCTGAGCTAAAATGAGAGTTGGTTTTATAAATGTATGTAATCTATATGTGCAATCCAGGAAACCACAAGGGAAGAATGAAGGTTAGATGATTTTAGTATGAGAAAGACTCAGAATTAAAAAAGAATCTTTGTAGACACACACTCATAGATAGGCCTCATTAAGATTCTCTCATATTAAGATCAGCTCTGTATGAGTTCACAAGGAAAAGTTACCAATGACACAGCATAAACAAGCCATCAGTAGAAATAACAAACAATAGAATTATACTTCTCAAGAACTTCAATAAAAAGATCAGAGTCAAAATATAAATTAAGTGTCCTTTAAACATTTACTGAAATAAAAGATGTAATTGGAAATGTGAGCAAAATGTAAAATGGTTAGGCAGCACTTGAAAAAAGAATGAAAAGGAACCGTAGAATTAGAGAATATTATTTGAAATTAGAAGACTCAAAAAGGAGGAAAAAATGGTTTCAACCTGTATTTTTAAGTAATTGATATGAGTTTGATTGTACAACATTGTTGAAAAGTTCCATGCACAGGTGAAGTATAAAAATCATAAGTATAACATGATGAATTTTCATAAACTCAAATGCACCATATAATAAATATCCACATCAAGAAATAGAAAACTATTAGCACTGCTCAAGTCCCTGCATTTCTCTTTTCCCAATATTCTTACTCCAAGGTCAACCATTATCTTGAACCTGAATACTATATTAGTTTTTTCCATAAATCCATGTAAGTGGATTTATATAGTGTATGCTCTTTTACACTACTTTGACATCTATTTTAACATATTAAAATGACAAGACGTATGAAACACATCCGTATTTTAAATTTCTTCATCTTTACAGTAGTACTTAATGGTATAGCTATATAACAATTAAGTTCCATCTGATAGATGATGGACATTTAGGTCATTTCCAGTTCAGGGCTTTTATTTATCTACTTCCATCAAATTTATTATTCAAAGGAGTGAAATGTGTGATCACAGAATATACAAGTGTTCAGCATTAGTAGAAATTGACTAACAGTTTCCAGAGCTTTTCTAACCCAGATGAAATTTGTATGGAAACTAAACAAACAAAACCCGACGTAAAAGGTCAAACCTACCAAACAAGTATAGGAGACCAAATGGAACTGATGAATTAATAGAATGAGACTCAGTGAAAGAAGCTAGCTATGAAAAATACCTACATGGTAGCACAGAAAGACTTAGAAAAGGGCGAAAGAGAGTTCAATTAAGAAACAGAAAGGTTTAAAGTAGAAGGTCAAATTTATGCTTAATCGAGGGTGAGTTGGTGGAACTGAGTCAGAGAAAGGCAGCCTGAAGTTACACAGCTCAGTGCCCTCCAGCTGAAATCCCACAGGGGGGGGCACGTATAGAATTTTCAAAGTTCCCATATGTTTGATTGAATCCAGTATATGCAAAATATTTCAACATGCCAACAAAAACTATGTAGAAACCTTTACGTTTCTTTTTTTTTCTTACAAAGGCTCACACATGAGCTGTTTTGATTTTAGCCAACTTTCAAGTGCTCAGTCAGCATGTGTGGGTAGTGAACACCACATTAGACAGACAAGGTTGATGTCATGGAGGGCTGTGCTGTGCAGGCAAAGAGGAATATGAGTTAGTGTCATGGCCCCGTGGCAGCGTTGCTTTGAATTTACATCCATTCACAGCCCTCTGTACACTCGTTACATCCTTCAACACTCACTGGGTGTGGGAATTACAGCTGTTGAGTAATTCAGAGCATTAGTAAACAGTAGCTTATACAAGAAGAGTAATACATCTGCTGAATTTACAGAAGGAATTTGGAAACTTGAGAATGTAATTATCCACATGCAAATGTGATCAGAAGGCTGAAGGGAGCATGTCTGACATTTACATCAGAGTTCACTGTGTGCTTCCGAAGAGGCAGGAAGGTTGGAAATGGTTTTCCTTTTTTTGACCGTAATGATATGAAAACTTGACAATGAATACAAGTAGGTCATTACTTTGGTTTTTATGTCTCATTTAAAAGATAGCAAGCTCCATGTCCTAGTGTGCTTATGCAGCACAAAAGATATATTATTGGGCTCAGGATCAAACACCACATAGACTTGACCCGAATAACCTCAGACTTCCTGGGAAATTCTACGTTTGGATAAAATATATGACTTTAGGCATTGCTTCACTTTTGCAACAACTTCAAAAGCAGCAAAGAAAGGCACTTGGTATCTCTGCCTGAAAGTAGTAATAGGAAAGTAGTAATAGAATTGAAAACATATTTCTGCCCTTAAAACACCTCTAAAACACTTTTGATTTGTGTAAGGATACTACTTCTTATGCGGGCTTTGCCAGCCCCCAAAGAGAGGGGTGGCTGTCATGCAAGAGATGATCAGGTAAGCCTGTAATTATTATGAAGGAAGTAATTGTCCTTTGTCCGGTAACTATGTAAGTGCTACTGTCCTGTTTGATTATGGGGTTAATAGATTTTAAGTTGAATCTAATTATCTCAAATCAAATATCCAAATATAGTGTTGTCTTAATCCACTCCTTCAGCTATCATAAACTACTTTTTACTGAGAAGTTTGTGAATAATAGATGGTTATGTCACCGTTCTGAAGGCTAGGATATCTCAGATCAAGTTGCCAGCTAATTTTGTATCTGGAAAGACCACACAGGGTGAAAGGTCTGGCCGCAGAAGGCTGAACTTGCTCCCTGGAGCCCTTTTCATAGGGCGCTGATCCCATTCAACAGTCCCACAGTCCTCATAGGGGTTAAGTTCCAATTTAAGAGATTATCAGGGACAATAATAGTCATGCCATGCACGTATGTTGGAAGGTTCTTCTGCTACAGTAACTGCAAGATACTCTTTACATTGACTTTCAGAAGTTTATGAAGCAGTCTCAGTGTGATGAAGACCTATTCTAAGTCGATCATCTTATGGAATATTTGAAAGCGTGTCCATCAGATGATGAGTCTTGTTTCTTTCCCATTATCTATGAAAACAAAAGGAACTTTAAAAAAAATAGCCAGTGCGGATGCTCCCTGGTTTATGGGGTTGAGTTTGCTATTGGTGGTATTGGGAGGTGTTCAGGACATGGGGTGAGGTTGGAGTGTCTGATTGTGATTTGGGAAAAGTCACTGACTGTCTTTGGGTACTTTTGCCAGAAGATTCATCATTTACATCAGGACTGGAATAAATATGAGAGATTACCGGTTACCACCTCATATCCAAACAATGAGAACTTTTTAGAGTATCTGTCATATTTGGTTTTGGCTGGACTGGCTCAAGCTTAGTCCTTTCCAACTCCATTTACTTTAGTGTTTAGTATTTGATGTTGTTATAATTTGTGGAGGGGAAGGGAAAAAACAAATTGTTTAAATAGGGATACAGGTGAACCCATCACAACAATGAGACGTACAAGTCGTTATGTTGAAAATGAGCTTTACAACTTTGGGGGGGGGAGGAAGGTTGGGTGGGGGGGAAGATGGGATGGGAAGGGGAAACAAAGGAGGAGACTACAATGCTTGATAAGAAATGTACTCATTATCTTGCCCATGTAATTGTAACCCCTCTGTACAGTATTTTCACAATAAAAAAATAAATAAATTTGACAGAGCATTCTTCTTTGTGCTGGAATTGTCTGCTTTGTATTGGGCCAATACCTTTTTCCATCAGTGTCTAACTCATAAGGGTGAGATACCATACATGTGAAAGGTTTTTTTTCTTTAAAACAGAGTGAAAGGATGGCATGTAAATCTGTATCAGTAAGCTTGTTGATGTGGACCTATACAAATAGATCCTACTCTAATTCTTGTTTTTCTCTTAGAAATTGCCCAAACTGAAAGTATTAACTTTTCTGTTGTTTGGCCTATGATCTAAGTAGGCATTGACCCTATGCAAGTTCATCTTGAAAGTAAGGGAAATAATTTCGTTCGAAGCCTTTCTAGCTTTTCTAAGCTAAGCAGGGACTCTCACTTTGAAAAAGCTGGCTTTATTCTTATCCTCAGAGTTTAATATTGAAATTCTTTACAAGTATCTTAAGGGCTTGGTTGGCCATCACTTATAACTTTCTAGATTTTTTTTTCACCTAGTGCAAGGCAGTGGGAGGATTGTATGTTGTGAGGATGCCATTGGTCTGTGGGCTACCCTGGAGCTGCAGGCTGCCCTGATTGTATAGGAATATATTATTCATTATCAATGTATCCAGATAGTATTGGTTGAGCATTCTCATTGTCTTGACTCAGGTAGTTCTAATTATCCTCTGCAACCTAGCATGCCATTGCCAGGGACTCTTCAATGAAGATGGTCATTCCAGATTGGAGGCCTAGGCGACCCCTGAAGCTAGTTCTCTAGCTTCTCCTGGGGTGAATTAGCAGTCTGTTGGAGCACTTTGCCTTCTTCACCCTGTCAATCTTTGTTTCTGCCAGGACTTTTGTTGGAGGATGCTGAGATCCTCTTGGTCCATTCTTGTCCTCTCCCTCTGAAAACTCTCTTCAGTTCAGAATGTTTGGGATTTGGACCTGGACAGAAAGGGGTATGGCAAGTCAGTCATTCGTCAATCAGAGGCTGCCAATTTTCCAGGGTTTGTGACTCAGTGCTCCCCAGCCACCTTGGTGTTGTACTGAACAGTGAAGAGCTAACTGATGGGGCAACTTCATACTGGACAGTGTATTCTTGGCTTTGAAATAGGGCTGTGAGAAGTTAATGAACTCCCACTCTGATTTAGCACTTGAGTAATCTTTCAACAGCTGCTATGGCTCCTGCTCCTTATTGAATGAGGTTTCCAGGTAGATTTACTTCCTCAACAATCTCGGAGTGGAAACGGAAGGTGTAGTGTCCTGTTATAGGTGCTAAATCTTCTTGAGGTAGAAAGAGAGAAGAAACCCACGCTATATTTAACCAGACACAGAAAGTCCCTGAGCTCACCATTGGCTGCGCCTGGCTTCCTTGCAGCATTGGAGGAGAAGCCAGTGGAATCGGCACCATGCATGTTTGTGTCCCTGATGTGGACACAAACAAACACACAACCTGGGACATTCCAGATTATGATTTGCATAATAAACAGAGTTAGGAACTCTGTATTCCCAAAGACAAGCACTCAAGGCAAAAAGAGATCAAATATTAGGAAAAGAAGGAAGAGAGAAGGAGGAAGGGGAAAGGAGAGAAAGAGGAGAAAGAAAACTGAGCTGTTTATGAGCTAGAAAACTCAACTTTGCTGCATACTGGAATGACTGAAAACAAGTGACTGCTTTGATTATAGGTAGTGTGAAGCTAGAGTAGGAGCTGGTATTATTAGATCACATCAGATGTACTGAATCAAGAGTTTAAGGCCTTGGAAAAAGGGTAGATCTGTGAGATTTGACATGAACACTCTAGGTGAAAGTAGGAAAGCTTTATGAGATCTTTATAGGTCTGCTTTCCCAGAGGAAGCATGTGAGTGCAATGCATCTTGATCAATGCCATCTCTATCATTCTCTCCTACCTCTTCCAACCCTAACCATTCCCACAAGTTACCTGGTTCCGTATGTACATTGAGAATTATGACTGTACTCACCAATCCTTCATCTCTTCATTTCTCTGCCTCCCCTTCTGTCTCTCTCCCCAACAAAACATGCGAAGCCACATTTGTGTGCATATGTGCATGTGTGTGCGTGTGTACACACACATGCATGGGTGACTGCCAGCCAGTCTTGGTGCATGAACTGAGGACTTGGGTACTGTCCATGAGCATTTTTTTTTTGCTCGAGGCTACCATTTGAGCCACAGCTCTACTTCTGGCTTTTTGGTGGATGATTGGAAAGAAGAGTCTCACGGACTTCCTGCCTGGGCTGCCTTCTAACTGTGATCCTCATATCTCAGCCTCCTGAGTAGTTAGGATTATAGTGATCCACCAGCACCTGGCTAAAACAGCATTTTTAATGACAACTCCATGGGGATAGTGGTGGCAATGCCAATGGCAGGTCACATGCTAAGGATGGTGGCTGACACTCCTCACTTGTTAGATGGTTGTTAGTATTATTTATATTTTTATAGCTTGGACCAGTACTGGGCCCATGTTTGCTGAATACATATGTGAGCATTTCAGATTAGTTGTTGAATAAGAGTAATGTTTAATTTCTTTCCTTTCTTGCTGATTACTATCATTCAATGTATCATGAATACAGGAAACTTTGAAATAAGGGTTATAGAATAATGGTCGCATGCATAGGTTTACTCACTTTTTCTCTTAGGACTCTAATGACTATTTTTAATAAAAATCAGGAATATTGACCACCATTGGTTTCATTATTTTGCAAATGTCAATTAATGTCAATTAACTATATTTCTTCCTAGGTTTGCTTCTTCTGTGTTTAATGAATAAACAGCTGTATATCTTCATAGTCTGAGAAATCTGCTTCCCACTTTCCACATATTCTCAAATACATCACGTTTGTAGGCATACACATCACGTCCATCTCATCTCATGATTAACTTTGGAATTGATCCTGAATGTCTTTCCCTACTGTGATTCCCTTTGTCCAGCTACTGTCAACTCTTGTCTACATTAATGTCATAGCATCCGGACTGATAATGAAGAAAAGCTCTTCTTGGAATGTCCAAGGCAACCAGTGAGTGAACTTCTGCTGGCAAGCTTTCCACTGTTCACGCAATAGGACTTATGAATGATTTAAGCAGCTTGGATTTCCATGGGTTTGCAGAATGTGGAGGTGCTTGCTTTCTCTCCTACGGAATTATGTATGAGGAGACTGCTGCTGAGGCTAGTTGGAGGTGTATTTGAAGTGCACATAACTTGAGGTTGTTCTATAGTTTGCTGTTATGGAAGTGTATTAATTCCAAGGAAATGAAAACTTACGATCGTAGAATATCTAGCTGTGGAGAAATCCAACACAGAAAATGGGAAAACTAGTTTTTGTATATTAGAAAAACATAAGTTGTTTCACCTAAACTTATTTAGCAAAGCTTGCATGCATACTTAAAGCAGCTGATTAGCCAAGGAAAGTCATAAGGGACTACAGAATTAATCATGCAGAATTCAGAGGCTGGTAATGTTTCTATATTGATTAGGAAAACCCAAGTTAAATGGATGAGCAGACTCAAATTAGCAGTTCTAAAAGATAACTTTACCACATTTGGGCAAGCTTATTGACAAGCTTACCAGAATGGTTAGGGAGTGAACTTGGCAGAGATCTTAAAGCATATTGGTGCAGTGTTAAAATGCACCTCACCCACAAGCTCTAGTTATACTAACTGTGGGAGGAAGGTGAGGAAAATGCACTGATGTAGTGGTTGGGTAGGGAAATACATTTGTCAGGAAATAAAATGGACTGGTTCAAGACTAGTTCTGGTGCTGGTGTTTTTGATACCAATGGACCTCAATTTTCTCAACTGTCTATAGCCAGCAGGGCTTCCTAATGGAGTCCAAGATGGATTATGGCCTTTTAAGCACCATTTTAGTGAATTCCATGAGGGTAAAGTTGCATGAGATGTTTCTCACAAACATTCCTGTTTCCTGAGGGGAAGGTGGGATCTGTTTTGTGCAGGGATATCTGAGGCAGAAAAGAAAGAAGAGTGAGAGGACAAGGGAGAGAAAAAAGAAGCAGAGAAAGAGAGGGACAGGAGAGAGTAAGGGAGGGAGAGATAGAGAGAAGGAGAGAGAGGAGAGAGAGAGAGGCAAAGTGAAAAGAATGAAGAGAATACATAGGGTTTAGTTGGAGGAGAGAGGTGATGGTCAGAAGGGAAAGGAGTATTATGTGTGAAGCCCAGGTGGATGTTTAGAACTACGGGGCACAGGGAACGGGTTAATGGTGATATTAGCAGCTTTCTCTTCCTCCCCTACAGCAGACCCTAGTCATGTGTGGCACACCAGCTCCTCCTGGTGGGCCTAGCAGAGTCCAGTTGAGAGCCAAGGGACAGAAGTAGAGACAATCCTGCTGCCCAGGTCAGCAACCTCATGGAAGCCAGGAGCGCATGAGGAAGTGCCTCATGTCTTACCTGATGGATGAGGAGATGTCAACTGAAAAGTCAAAATTGGACGATCAGGAGTATTTGGTTTTGTGATTACTGAATGTGAAATATGATAGCTCTTCAGATTGAAGACACTTTAAAGGGACCTGAGTCCTAGTATTCCTGACAATAATGGAAATGTGACTACATTCATATTCATGGGCTGGTGAAGCTTGGGATATTTGGAATTATATACAGTGCCACGATTTTAAAATGCCATGATTATGCTATATTTAATAGCATTCACACATGGTGAGACAAAAAACTACTTAGCACTTATTTGCAAGTGAATCATGGATTTTTTAGTCCAGGAAGGAACTTTAGGAATAATCTACTTTACTCAACCCCCACATCTTAGAAATTAGAGTCAGAGAGGAAAAGATAGGAAATGACTAACTTTGTGGTATTGGACACATTCATGGCAGAGTTAGGATTGAAATCCAGACCTCCTGGGCCCTTTATTTAGCTATTTTAAGACCAAAAGGAGAAGGATTTTTTTCTTTAAAAATTTAAGTATCAGTAAAAATGCCAAGTGAAACTTGGCTTCAATCAAATTAGAATTCTAAAATTACATTTTTTTTTACTATAGTTAGGT
Source organism: Dipodomys ordii (assembly GCF_000151885.1). Lineage (NCBI taxonomy): Eukaryota > Metazoa > Chordata > Mammalia > Rodentia > Heteromyidae > Dipodomys > Dipodomys ordii. The sequence continues at coordinate 2,108,314 of NW_012267264.1, forward strand.
ATAGAACCTGAGAGAATTCTCTAAATAATAGTGTCTATTTAAAGAAAAGGTTCTGCAACTTCAGCTCTGTTATTAAGTTTCTGGAGAAGTGTGTCTTTGGCCACTTTATCTTGGCTAGATCCTGTTGGATTTTATTAGGAGAAAGATATCATGGTGTGTGTGTGTGTGTGTGTGTGTGTGTGTGTGTGTGTGTGTAGGGGATTTTTGCTGTGGGAGTGAACACAGGCCTCACACATGCTGCTTGCTCTCATCCCAGATTCTTTTTTTTTAATATATATATTTTATTGTAAAGATACTGTATAGAGAGGTTACAGTTACATGAGAAATGAGTACATTCCCTACTGAGCATTGTTACCTCATCCTTTGTTTTCCCCCTACTATCCCTTCTCTTCCCCCCTTCCCAATTCCCTTTCCCCCCTGTTGTAAAGACAGTGTCTTATATATCTCATTGTTACAGTGGGTCAACCTGTATCCTTGTTTCAGGATTTTGTTATTCCCTCCCCTCCCAAATTAGAAAAATGTACACACAAGATGCAGGGCATAGGAATCAAATACAGTGAAAACAGGGGTTATACCATGGGGGAAGAACATACAAAAGAAACAAAATCACATAGTACATTATAAGTACATTAAAAACAACAGTAACAAAGATAAAACCTCTTTGTCCCTATCTTGGGGTTCATTTTGCTTAGCATCATTTTATATGGTCATATGTGCATAGCTTTTGACCTTTTCTACTTGTCTGGTAAGAATATCCTAGATGTATACTAGTTATTGCAAATAAGGGAAACCATGGGGCCTATGTTTCTTTGGGCCTGGCTGGCTTCACTTAATACAATTTTTTCCAAGTCTTTCCATTTCCTATCAAATGGGGCGGTATCATTCTTTCTGATGGAAGCATAGAATTCATATATATATATATGTGTGTATATATATAAATATATATGTAAATAAATAAACACACACACACACACACACACACACACACACACACACCCCACATTCTTGTTCTGCGATTTGCCCTACCTCAAACTCTCTTGTCTGCTTTTAGACAAGTTTCCTCCCCTTCTCGGTGACTCAGCAGGAACTTCATCTCCCTGGAGCTGCCATTTGGGATCCCACCTTCCCCTTGTTCTCAGTGATTCTTAATGGAAGTTACTATTGCCTCCAAAGTGTTCTAGGTTTGACTGTCATGACTGGGTGTTGGTGAGTAAGAGCCTGATATGATACCAAACAGCCTGTAACTCATAAGACAAAAAAAACCCTTACTGCATATTTTTGGGTCTGTTTTCTCACATACCTCCCCAACTGTCATATTAGCAAGCAAGTCAACTTCCAGCTTTTTTTTTTCCTGCTTATGACTAGTGGTCTACCACTTAAAGGATGCCTCCAATTTCAACTTCCAGCTTCTTTTCCTCACCTTGCCATAGATTCTGGTAAGATGTGACACACTAGATCCTCCCAGTGGGCCCAACAGAGTTCAGCAGAGAGGATAACACCTTAAGTGTGTGGCATCATGAGTAGCCATGGAAGGTGCCTCACTAGCGCAGTCTCATGAGTAGCCATGGAGTCCGAAGTCTCCCTAATGAACGCACTACAAAGGCAACAAATTCGTTTCCATTGTTGTATGTGTTTTTAGAACAGCACTTAGCACCTGCTAGGCGCTCCATGGTTGGAGTTGACCGAATGAGATCCATCATTGCTACTAGAAAATCACTTTCCAGAGCCAGCTGTGCGGGTGGTGCATCATCCCATGGATGAAAGAAACCAAGGTAAAAGCCCCCGGGGGAAAGAGAATGCTCAGATTTTGTTATTGGTTCTAGATAGTCAACATCCACCCAGGTTTGTTTCCCAGTAAACCAACAAATAGAAAAAGTAAAGGTTGTTAAAGAACCAATGGGGACAGCCTGTCTGACAGTTGTTAGCCTGGTCCTTTTCCTCCGACCACTGGTTATCTGAGAAGGGGGATGAAAATGAAGCCATTTGTACCATAAACTACAATTGGCAAAGAATAACAACTTATTGATTCAGGTTATCCAGGAAGGCCATGTTTCTTCTCCATGTCTTTTCATTGCTAGTCGGGGTCAAATTGAAAACACAAATTCTACTCAAATGTATTACCGGCTTTCTAATGTAAGCCATTGGTCATGGATGACATGAGAAGAATGATTCGAAGCAGGACGAAAGATCAGAGTTTCAAGCTGGTTTATGTTACCTGGTGTGTTACAAATAGAAAGGAAAGAGCAACATTGGGCTCATGTCACTTTGGAGATTGCTTCGGCACAGATTTCTCAGTGGAGCGGAATAACGTGTTAGTGAGCTCATCTAACTAGCAAATATGATCAGAAGCATCATGGAGATAAAGATGGAGAAGTGCCTTAACGGCTTTAAAACCCACAGATGGCAAATCAAGGAAAAAATCTGTATATCACCCTCCCAACCCTCTGTAAATGCACATCAGTGGGTGGGGATGTTTCTAATGGCAACTGTTGCACTTGTGGAAACCTCAGTGGAACCCTTGGCATTGGTATTTAGCTCTTCCAGTGTCGTACAGCAGAGCCGGAAGCCACTGAGCTGACCACACAGCTTTGGTATGATCCAATCCGGTAGCCATTCCCGGTTGCCAGGGGCATCTGCAGTCAGATATTGTTATGCCATGTGCTATGTTTCATAAAGTCTTGTGCAAACAGCTTGATACAGAGCATTACTGAATAATGAGAACTGCTTTCTAGGGTTTGGCCTCATACTGTCTACAGTTCAGTGAGTGTTACATATATTAACTGCATGGCTCATGTATGTTAACTGCATGGCTATATATATATGTATATATATATATATATGTGTATATATATATATATATATATATATATATATATATATTGCTGATACGGGTACTATGTCTAGTACTACAGCTTAAATTCAGGCCTTGGGCGCTCTCTTATTTTATTTTTTTCCTCAAGGCTGGCATACTACCATTTGAACCATACTTTCATTCTTGGCTTTTTGCCGATTAATTGGAGATAAGAGTCTCAGGGACTTTCATCCTGTTGGAGCTGGCTTTGAACTATGATCCTCAGTGCTTAGCCTCCTAAGTAGCTAGGATTATAAGGGAAAACTATCAGAGCTCAGCCCACTTAAAAATGCCATGAAAATGTGAATTAATTAATAAACTCCTCTGTCATGTAGGATCTTAATATACTTTGTGCTTATCTCATCTACTTAACCTATTTTATACTTTCTAGGTCTTAAGTGTCTAGTCAGTGGATGAGCTGGAATTTGAACTTGAGTTTACATAATTCTAGAGCTGACCTCCTCACAAGGAAAAACATTCACTCATTCACTTGTGAGATCATGATCTTGTTAAATATGTCTGCTTTTTACCCTAGCCCTATTAAAAACTAACAAATCATTCACATCTTTTGATATCTCCCTAACCTAATAGTATGACTCACAGAGGTAGAAATAGGTTCCTCTTCTGAACACATTAATCTTTTTAGCACAATGAAGCCGAAACTTTTGGGTCCCTAGAATTTAGACAATTTCCTCACATTCAATTAGGAGTTGTACTTAAGTCTTGTCGTATGGCCAAATGTCTACCCAGTGGGTTTCCTTCAAACATGTTGCAAGGAAACACAGTTCGGTCCATTTGTAAATGGACATCTAATGGATATCCTTGGTGTATATAAACTTAATATACTTAGTTTATGTAGAGGAAAATATTGCCAAGTAAGTGATCACTTTTTTATATTTAAGAATAAACAATTTTAGGAGAAAGTAATTAAATTTAGGGATTTAAAGAGTTGCAACTTTTATGAATTGTTTTAAGGAAGAAACAAAAAGGGGAGGCAAGAAGCAAAAGAAATAGAGAAAGAAAAAAGTCTCCATATCTAAAAAAGAATGTCCTCATTGTAGAACACTAAAGATTTTAAATTTATAGTTCTTCAAAGTAGTTGTACAAAGGGGTTTTGATTCAACAAATCACTTTATAAATATAATATACCTCGATGAATGTCACACCTTCCATAATTCTCCAACTTTTCAAACCCCACCTATACCCTCAAATTATTTGGCTCTAAACTTTATTTTATAAAGTATCTAAGTACCTGTACAGTAATACAAATAAAGAGATGTAATATTGAAATACTTTAGAAATATAAAATAGGCTAAATATAAGGGTATATTAGGGTTCTACATGACTGTGGAAATCATTAATTAATTTACATTTTCATGACATTAAACATATGGTAGCCAAGGAATAGAAGTGATCGATGGTCACTACTGGCAGCTGGCAGAAGTAAGGAGAGATTCTCTCTGAGAGCCTTCAGAGCAACTATGGTCTTGCTGACCCCTAGATCTCAGACTAATACTTTTCACACCAACTTGTGTACTTTCTTATGGCAGCTCTAGAAAGCAATTTTACCACCCATAATGGCCATTGTGGAATGATCTGACTTTATATATTTTTCGCCTTTGTGATAGTGGAAAAATGTACTATCATACAAGGATATCAATTAGTATGGTTTTCAGTTTTAGCACAACATTTGGTAAAGTCTATGAGATGCTCAACACTTTATTGGAAATAGGCTTATGTTTGATGATTTCTGCCTCACCCCACAAACTCTGAGTCTTCTGAACATAGTTAACATAGGCTGGGAAGTTAGGTGTCGTAAAGGCAGTTTTGACTTGCAATGTATTTTATCAGCATTTAAATCAAGGAACATCTGTACCGTTCCTCTTTTATTGGTTAGAGTTTTGTAAGTGGTGTACAAAAATGTTGCCTTAACTTGCAAACAAAGACAAGTAGTAGGTCTAGGAGCTCTCCTGAAATTGGGTACAAGTGAAAATTAAATATAACAATATTTACGTGAAGTAGCTTACAATGTGTTTGGGTTTGTTTTTATTTTGGAAAGCTACCAAAGAAAATGTGATGGACATACAAAGCAACAAAGAAATCATCTTATAAATATGTTAGAAACAATCACATGAAAGAAAAACCATCTGAGTCCTTATCTTGGGGTTCATTTCACCTAACATCAACTTATCTGACCATTTCTGCTTGTCTCAGACATATACTAGTAATTGCAAATAAGGGAAACCATGGGACCTATGTTTCTTTGGGCCTGGCTTACTTCACTTAATAGAATTTTTTCCAAATCTTTCCATTTCCTAACAAATGGGGTAACGTCATTCTTTCTGATGGAGGCATAGAATTGCATTGTGTATATATACCACATTTTCTTGATCCATTCATTTACTGAGGGGCATCTGGGTTGGTTCCATATCTTAGCTATGGTAAATAATGCTGCAATAAACATAGTTGTGCTGGTAGCTTTAGTATGATCCCCTGTTTTCACTGTATTTGATGTTGGTGTAATTTGGGGAGGGGAAGGGAAAAAACAAATTGTTTAAATAGGGACACTGGGGGACCCATTGCAACAATGAGATGTTTAACATGCTATGTCGAAAAATGAACTTTACAACTTTGGCAGGGTTGAGGGTGTGAAGGGTGTGGGGGTGTGGGAGGAGGGCAGGGATGGTATGGGGAAACAAAGGCAAAGGAGGAGGCAACAATGCCTGATAAGAAATGTACTCATTACCTTGCTCCTATAATTGTAACCCCTCTGTATGGTATTTTCACAATAAAAAAAACCTTATTAGTAATCATAAAAAAGTAAAAAAAAACAACGTGATAAACTCAAAGCTAGGGGAAAGCTTTGGGCTTCTAATTGGTCAATCTTATCTACTTGATAAACATGTATATAGAAACAGCATATGATTCCGTGTGTGGTTGTGATGGCCTAGAAAAAAATCGGTAGATTTTTATAAGAGAATTCATTTTGAAATTCAAGTCATATTGAATGTCTTGACCCCAGCCAACATTCTATTTTTTTTCCCCACAAAGAGTTTGGAGCTGTTATGTAGGCTGTAGAAGGCAGAGACATTAACTATGTGTGGTTTATAGTTATGTTAGTTCTTCCAGAGCGAGATTCTGTTTTCTTCTTGATACTCATCAACCTCCCCCCCAAAAAACAAAAACACCCCCCTAAAACCAAAAACAATAGTAACAAAACAAGAGCAAACCTTATTCCCGGGCTCGGGGAGGTATTTATTGAACCATTATGCATTTGGATAAAGGAATGACAACTGAATTGAGTTGATACACGCTGGCTGTGAGAACAGAACCACACATCTAGAACATCTCAATCTCTGCTCAGTTTTTCACTTACTATAGAAGAACCAAGAAATGCACAGGGTCTGTGAGGTTCTTGTCTTCCTACTGTCTTCAAGCTCAGCCCTGCATTTCCGGAACTAGTCCCTACTAAAAGTATTTCTCTTCTCTAAGAAAAAAAGTACACATGACACTATTGTTCTTATGACTTAAAGCACTTGTGGTTATTGGTTATACACCCGCAAAAGAGCAAAGCTGAAGTTAAATATTCTAAAAATCAATAGCATAATGAACAGAACAGTTGTTTGTCTGACGCTATTTTTTGTTCTTCCCCTTTAAAAGATCTCTCTGCTTAAAATAGTCAGCATGGCTGTCATCGTGTTCCTATGGTTAATTAGGTTCCTGTGCAGTATTTGGACCGGGGGCAAACTGGGGAATGGTGTGTGCTTTGCTAAATGGAGGTACCATTTACATCATTTCTAAACAAGAGGCAGTATAGTTTTCAGAAAAGGCTGCTGAAAGGTAGGTAGGATGAAAAGAAATGCTAGCCTCAGGTGCCCCTGTCTGAGATGCACACAACTAGTGCTTAGAGCTGGGTGTGGGGATGAGGACATCCAGACAGGTGCCACCTGACTTACCACATGATCCCCGCAGAGGCCCGCCAAGGGCTCAGCTTCGGCCTTCTCTCCATGCACATCTGTGAGGAAGGGATTACCTGGCCCCTGCCCTTGTTTTAAGATGCTCGGTCTTTATTTTTAAAATATTTGCAATTTTATTTTAAAACATTTGCAGTTGGACCAGCTCCTTTCATCTGTGATGTAAGTTCTCATTCTATTTGAATATAATTTTAATTTCTAACTACTAAGCATTCATGGGTTGGACTGCCAGCCATCATCTCTAAACAGAGTTGAGCCTAAAATCCATCAGGGTTTGAGATGAAACATAGCACATGTCTTTAGTATCAGATAATAGAAGCCTAGTCCTGGACTAGGTTAGTAGAAAAACACAACAAACAACAACAACAACAAACCATCATGAAAAACTCAGTAGTTAGTGTTAGTTGAACACCCCTTTCCTCCTAGTGTTTTACAAAAATTAGCTCATTTGGCTTGCATGAGCCTAAAAGATACTCATAATTGCTTTTATTTTCCTTTACTGTGAAACTACTATTTAAGTAGGTTATTAACTTGCCAGGCCACTGAACAGTTTATGGGATTTGAACTGTAGACTTCACATGTCTGTGCTCATTATGACAAAGAGACTTTTGTATGTCTCACATAGTGACCTGAAATAATAGCATAAATATGTATGAAAAGTTAATGCTTTGAGCTGGGTTCAGTGATTCAATCCTGTAATCCTAACTACTTGGGAGGTGGAGATCCAGGAGGCCAGCCAGAGCAAAAAGAAGTTTGAGTGACTCCATCTTAAGCAATGGCATTCTTTATTAAGAAGAACATATTTTAAACAACAGTGACACATGCCTATCATCCCTAGCAACATGGGGAAGCGCAGAAGGAAGATCACAGCTCAGACTTACCGCAGTACAGAGCGGGATTCTACCTTAAAAATAATGAATGCAAATAAGAACAATGGAGAATAATGTTCTCCTGCTTGTATGCCAAATTTACAGTCAGTATTCCCTCAGCGTTTGATATTTTGTTTCATGAATAGCTGGGCAATCGCAGAGAATTTTCTAACACTTTTTATTGTCTTCCTTCCTTATTGTTCACTTTGTGCTCTGAGGGATGTTTTCCCTTTGCAATTCTCCCTTTTCCTTTTCCTGCCAGGCGTGTTTCCTTTCTCAATGAAAGAGATGAAAGAAACTGTTTTTGTTTAGGGACAACAAAGCCTAACAAAACAAAATGCACATCTAAATCAACAGACTTTGAGTTGTGAAGCAGAATAGGGTTTCTTTGGTGGTGACCCCTCATGCTCCTTCTTGCTAGATATGCATGAAGCCAAGATGGCTAAGGAGTAGCTCCTCTGAGATGAACAGCTTTCAATAAAAAACAAACTTTTGATTTCAATTCAATTTCAATTCAAACGTTCAGTTTCTTGGATGAGTATCTCTCTGTATAAGTTGTTAAGATTCTGTGAAAATATCTTCTTTGTTTCTTTGTGGTGGTACTGGGGTTTGAACTCAGCGCCTTATACTTGTGAGGCAGGAACTCTACTACTTGCACCCGGCTACCCTCTTGACGTTCATGCTTTAATCTCTTCTTTCCCCATGATTTAAGCAACATTGCTGTATCAGATGCGCCCAGTCATGATGCTCTGTCTCCACACAGACCCAGAAACAGTGGAGCTAAACACAGACTATGTACTCTGAAACCACGAGCTCAAATAAATCTTTACTTCCTTGTACTGTTTATCTTGTTTTTTTTTTTTTTTGTCACAGCCATGAAAATCTGGCTAACATATCTGTTCAGTGGAGGTACTCCGTTGATTATATACGGTAAATCTTTCAGCATTTACATGGAAACCAGGTTTCTGTTCTTGTACCTTAAGAATTGAGTGAAAAGTTGCCATCATGTCTCTTAAATCACCTATACAGATAAAGTCTGAGCTGTACTAAGGGTTAGTAATAGTCCCATGCTATCATAATTTGCTAGTTTTTCATCAAAGAAATTTTTACCAACCCAAATATCTAAACTATAACTTAAAAAAATAAGTGGCCAGCTGGGCGCTGGTGGTTCACACCTGTAATCCTTGCTATTCTGGAGGCTGAGATCTGAGGATTACGTACCGTTCAAAGACAGCCCAGGCAGGAAAATCTGTGAGACTCTTATCTCCGATAACCAACTAGAAAACAGGAAGTGGGGCTGTGGCTCAAGCAGTAGAGCGCTCGCCTTGAGCTGAAGAGCTGAGGGACAGCGCCCAGGCCCAGAGTGCAAGCCCCACAACCACCACCACCAACAATAAAAAGTGACCATCATCATTTTTATGATGGACAGTTAAAAAAAAATTGGTTGCTAGTCGCAGGTGGCTTTTGCCTATAATCTTAGCTACTGAGGAGGCTGCGATCATAGGATTATGGTTCAAAGCCAGTCTGGCAGCAAAGTCTAAGAGACTCATCTCCAATTAACCACCAAAAAGCCAGAAGTGGAGGTGTCACTCAAGTGGTAGAATGCAAAAACAAACAAACAAAAAACCACCCCCCAAACTCAGGGATGGTGCCCAGGCCCTGGTTTCAAACTCCAGGACCAGTACACACACACACACACACACACACACACACACACACACACACACACCTTTTTTTTTTTTGGTGGGGCTTAAACTCTGGGCCTGGGCGCTGTCGCTCAGCTCTTCAGCTCAAGGCTAGTGCTCTACCACTTGAGACACAGAGCCACCTCTGGTTTTCTGAGTGGTTTCTTGGAGATCAGAATCTCATGTACTTTCCTGCCTGGGCTGGCTTTGACCATGATCCTCAGATCTCAGCCTCCTGAGTAGCTAGGATTATAGGTGTGAACCACCAGCACCTGATTTTTTTAAAAATTCTTTAAGAGATTTTGTTAGTTTGCAAGTTAGTTTCTTTCGTATTTATCATACTGTATTGACCATTTCATTTTTTTGGTAGTTTTCATAAAACAATACCTTCATTTAAAGGGCAAATCCCTCTTTGTGTTAAGCATCATGAATATCTCATAATCACAGACATTGGCTTTAGTGCCCCTCTGATCACCTTATCCTTTGGGCAGTCAAGTCAAGAGGAATAGAGGTGCTGGGTCTGATTTGTGGTAGACTTCTTTTGGAGAGTCAATCCATTTAAGACATGTGGAGAAATGTACTTGATAACCATTGAGTTGACTACTTTTCTGGAAACATTCATACTGTGTGGAGGCTGATCAAACACAGATCAGGTTATTTCCTTGAAATAACCACACACACAGTAGTTCCATATAATAACCACACACAGCTCAATTCCATTGTGCCACAATACAGAGGCTCCTCCTGTATTTTGGTGGCAGCATCTTAAAGACTTTTGTTGATTTTCTTCTCCAGAGCCCAGTAATATACTGAAACTTTCCTTAGTTACTTCAGGATTTAAAAAATTTTATGTCCCTATAGTATAGAGAAAATAGATTTTTGTTACTATAGTATGTTTTTTGGTGGTTTGACATACAAAATTAGTGTAAAGTAAATTACAGAATTGATCTTAGGGAGAACTGTGTAATAATTAGTGTTGTAATAACTGCCCATTGTTACTCCTTGATTTGTTAATTGATTAATCATTTTTCAATTCAGGAACGACTCTAAGGATTGTTCAAAGCATTATGGGCAAAGTCATATTGAAACAGAAGATCAATGAAAGAATAGATGACCAGGGCTGGGAAGGTGGCTCAGTGGTAGAGTTCTTGCCTTGCATGCATGAGGCCCTGGGTTTGATTCTTCAGCACCACATAAACAGAAAAATCTGGAAATGGTGCTGTGGCTCAAGTGGTAGAGTGCTAGCCTTGAGCTGAAGAGTTGAGGGGCAGTGCTCAGGCCCAGAGTTCAAGCCCCATGACCGACAAAAAAAGAATAATAATAATAAAAATAGATGATCAAAGCCACTGGTGTGAAATTTCCTGCTTATGAAACTGGAGTTCAGGCAAGTGTATAGTAAGGTTGCGAGCTGGGTGGACCAAGTCAGAAAAACAAGAGCTTTCTTTCTTTCTTTCTTTCTTTCTTTCTTTCTTTCTTTCTTTCTTTCTTTCTTTCTTTCTTTCTTTTGTTCTTCCTCTCTCTTTCTTTTGTTCTTCCTCTCTCTTTCTTTTGTTCTTCCTCTCTCTCTCTCTCTCTCTCTCTCTCTCTCTCTCTCTCGTCAGTCATGGGGCTTGAACTCAGGGCCTGAGCACTCTCCCTAACCTTTTGTGTGCAAGGCTAGCATTCTACCACTTTGAGCCACGGCTCCACTTCTGGTTTTCTGGGGGTTAACTGGAGATAAGAGTCTCATGGATTTTCCTGTGTGGGTGGTTTTGTACTTCTATCTGCAGAGTTCAGCCTCCTGAGTACCTAAGATTACAGGAGTGAACCATCATCACCACACAAGATGTTTCTTATAGGGGAAAGGCTTTGAATGAAGTACATGAATAAGTGTAACATGCATTCATTGTGAGACATGGTAGAAAGATACAGGCAAGAACCAAGACTGATGAGGCCTCCCAGCAAAATTATCTCTACTTGATCCCTGTAAACAGAAAACTTGTCAAAATTATGGACGTAAAGTAGAGGTTTCCGTGGATATTTTTATCTGACATTCATTATTTCAGGGTGGACAATCCACCTGTCATGTGGATGTCTCTGGAAAATATACTTTAACTTCTCTGCATTAATCCTTCTGATGTAAAAATCTCTTAAAATGATTTTCCTTATGTAAGTGTGACTCAGGAGTAATTTATGCTGATTTCTCTGGATGTGTTGCCAAAATCAGTCTCATTACTCAGTATTCACAATTTCCATATCCTATACAGTTAAGTCTATCAGCAAAGCTGGTTAAATGGGGGAGTTGGGATTAGTCTTTATGGATTAACCATCAAGAGTTTTGTGGAAGTGGGGCTCTTTTCCAAGTGTTACGCTCTTCATTTTGAAAGTAATATGCAGATATGTAAACAGAAATGTCCCAGGGGCAACAAGTATGCCTGACCTTATCACTGTTGTACAGAAATGGCAAGCTAAACTCAAAGGTAGTTAAAAATTAAGGATTAGTTATTTATTTTGTGCTGGTACTAGAGCTTGAACTCAGGGCCTGGACACTGTCCCTTAGTGGTCTTGCTCAAGGCTAATGGTCTGCCATTTGAGCCACAGCTCCACTTTTGGCTTTTTGCTGGTTAATAGGAATTGTCTCATGGACTTTTCTTCTCAGGCTGGATTTGAACCATGATACATCTCAGTCTTCTGGGCAGCTAAGATTACAGGTGTGAGCCACCTGCACCCAACCAATGGGGACTTTCTTTGGAGTCTTCTACTGTTATTTCATTAACCCTTGGAAGAGGAATGGATATTTAGGTGACATCCTAATTGAATTGCCTTATAATAATAGTGATGGTAAAAAAGGACAACAGTGTAAATTGCCACTCACCTGATTTTTTTTAACATGCTCCCAAGAGCATTATTCTCATTTTATTCATGAAGGAACAAAAGCTTAGATAAACTAATGAATGTGTCCAACTTCACAGTGTCATTGTCAGAGATGTGTTTGAGCCTAGTATTGGATGTGTTTGAGCCTAGTATTGTTTGATGCCAACTGTAAAGCTCACATTCTTCTACTCTTCTCAGCTACTTCTATATTTCACTGTTAAGCCACACTTACACAATAATTTTAAGAAACCTCATATTAAAAGGACGAATAAACAGAGGCATAGTTTCTCTGGAATTCTGGGTAATAGGGATTTGTACTCTTGCCTTCTCCCACCCAAGATCCCATGGAAGTAATGAATGGAATATAAAAATGTCAAAAATGGACAGAGGAAATAGAGGCAGTTAGTTTAACAAAACTATAGTAGTTATAGGACTGGGGTAGAAGCTATAGCCTTGCACTCAGAGTCACTGGTAGAACTCAGGAGATAAAGCCATTTTTGCCTCTCTGTGAATGTGTTCTATCCCCAGTGGGGGCTGCTTGTCTTTGTGGTGGAGCCCCAAGTGGCTTGTCCATGCTCGAAGTATAATTCAATACTTGGGTGTGACTGTTTTTCAATCTTAAGTTGGATTGTCCTCTTTTTTTTTTGGTTGTTTCTGTCTTCTGATGCTTGGAGCAATGAGACACATGATTTCTAAAACCAGATATAGTAGAAAGAGCTCCATGGGTGAACTGGGCTCTAACTTTTAGAAACTCCCAGTTGTGGAAGCAGCTTCCAAAACCATCATAGTCTTCTTTTGTTTTCTTCCTCCCCCCC
>NW_012267264.1:2121410-2124179 GCF_000151885.1 Dipodomys ordii
CGGGCAAGTTAGAAGATTATAATAGTTGAGAATTCTGAGGCTGTGTTGCGTAAGTACTGTTCTTGGCCCCAAGTATTAACAATTGCTCAGGAGAAGTTACTGCTTCACTTGTTAAGCCTCCGGAAGACCGGGAGCCTCCTGCAATGCCCCAGGAGTGCTGCTTTAAATTAGAATTGGGAATTAATCTATCTCATATTCACTTTGAAGTTTTGTGCTGTAGAGTTGACCTGCTAGGGATCCACACTGATAAGGAAAAGTAGGTTTTGACTGAATTGGGCCTGCCAACAAATAATATAGAAATTTCCATACCACAGGCTGAAACACCTGCCTGGGTCAATGGCGTTAACTCTTCTTCCATTGGACATTGGAAGGAATTATGGTTTTTCCATGCTTCCTTATGCTTGAATGTTATATGCTGCTGCTGCATTCTTTATTAAGAAGAACATTTTAAACAACAAAAGATATACAATTATAAAAATGCATGAACTCAAACTTGTGTGAACATGGCAACATGGTTTACTTCTTAAAATCTCACTTTTTAGAGAAACGATGGTTACTTGCATAAGACATATGGGAGTAGTATGGAAGATAGAGGAAATTCAATGCTGTGTTTTTTCCATGGAGACAAAACTGATTTTGGGTTTGAGTGTTCCAGAAAGTGAGATGATGGGATGTGAGTTAGACTTTAAATGCATGGAGAAACTTGAAGGTCAGAAACATGAGGTACATTTAGGGTTTATTCAGGTCAGTCTGGCTCTGTGAGGTGAGAGTGTCAATCGTTTCTAGAGGAAGTGGAATAAATACAGAAGGTGTAGGGTGGCTGGACTGCAACCTGGTACTTCCTTCTTCAGTGTGAGGCTCTGGGAAACTTCAGATATGGTTAGACATTGTGTTAGTACCATGCGGAATGTGTAGGTGGCAGCTCAGTCCTTGTACTGGTTCAGAACATAACATTCATGTTCAGATTCCAGGGGATCCTTCTTGTACTCTATACAATAAGAACTGCTCCCTGGTTGGATTCAAACATTTTTAAAAAGTCTTTCAGACTTCCTTTCCTTTGTGAGCCCTGATGGGCTCTTTGAGACTTGTGATAAAGCACGAGCCCAGTGGGTAAACGCAGAAAAACCATAATATATAAGAACTCAGAGAACCTTCCTTGGAATGGTCTGGCATCCAAGACTATAGTCTACAGTGCTCTCTCCTCCCCCAGACAGGTTTTAGAATTCAGGTCTTTAAAGTGAAGTTACTTCCTTCACTCCCGCCCTGCCCTGGGAATTAGCAAATCAGAAACTGCAAATGGACTAAAATCTAAATGAAGCATTGCAATCTATGACACACTTTTGTTAGCTATTCAAAATAATGATGCATAATTTGGTAGCATAAAACATATGCTCCTCTTCTTCTGTCTTTGTGCCATTTACCTCCTCTACGTTTGTGTTTGAAAAGGTACTTCCCACATTTCCAGTGCCCTAGGTAGTGTTTCCTAATCAGAGCATTGTGCAAATCTCTCCATGCTGAGTTTACTTATCATGTGGCAATATGGGAACAGCAGTTGCTAAACACCACTTTTACAGAGAAAGAGGAGGAGAGACGGGTTTCATCAGTTTGCTCCCACAAATTGAAACATACACGCTAATCTCTGAGTTTTAATAAATGTGACATAAATTAACGGAGCATGGAAGATGAGAAGAAAGGGAAATGGTGTCCCTAAATCAATTTAATGTGGTAAGAACCCCAGATAAACAACAGATTGGGCCTCTTCTGTAGAAACATGAGAAAAACGAAGGTTGTCAGAAATTGTTCATGCTTTCTTCTCTATCAAATGGCAGCAGAGATTATCTGACAGAATTAAATACAAAGTCGCTGATGAGAAATTTGTCCTCTTGGTACCTAATGTTGAAAGTATTATTTATATTAACGGGCAAAATAGGCTGGCAGTACACATGCAATTATCTAAATTTTATGGATGTGGCTATGCCCATAAATCTGGGTAATGATGACATATCTCTTATGAGACTATATTAGCTTATGGGTTACCATAATTGTATTGAATCAAGGGAACGGCCGCTGAAGATTAAGGCCTCAGAGTAGTAGCCACTAACTGATAGACAGGTGGAAAGGTCCTACACCGCAGTAACAAAAGTGGCTCTCCAATTAACTATAAATGAATCTAATTCAAACACTTGCCCCTTTTATATTCATTATATTCCCCCTCAAATGATTTCATTGCTAGAAGGTTAAGGGATATGAAATTAAAGTAGTCTCTCTTTTTTTTCATATGGTAAAAACAATGCAGGTAGTTAAACTGTCAGATGCATTGAACCCAGAAATAGAGATTCTGATTTCTTTGGAGATAGACTCTCATTTCAACATTTTTTTAAAACCAGAAGCTGCTTTTGATATTGCGGTGTGATTCAGTCTTGGCCCTGATATGACTGAGTTGGTATTTGCAAAGTATACACTGATAGAATTCAATCAGATGAGAAACAAAACTTTAGGAATCATTTCATTTTCATTTTGCCAGAACTGTGAAAGAAATAATTGATTTTAAAATACAGAGAAAGGTTACAATTTGTTCATAATCTTTGTTATATTAGGTATTTTAATTCTTTCCTCAAAAAATTAGGCAAATTTCTAACTACTGTCATAGACTTAACAAAACTACTCAAAGGTTGTATCAAAGGTTGTATTAATTCATGAAAAGACTGACCATTTGATTAAAGATTATCCAGAGAAGAAATCAATTCATATTGAGCATGATTTTTTTTT
>NW_012267264.1:2124524-2148080 GCF_000151885.1 Dipodomys ordii
AAAAAAATGGAGTGAAAGGATCTCTTAATGAAGACCATAAAGGCAAGATCCTTGGGGGCCTTTGGTGATGAAGGTAAGATTGTTTATTCTGAGAGACAAGGGAGAATATCCACCAAATACCTCTTACCATTTCCTAGTTAGAATCTTTCTATGTGGTCTTGTCTAATCAAGACAAAGAATCACTTTCCTATCTTCCTTCTATGACAGTCATATTTAACTATAAATTAGAATGATTTATGACTCTGGTGATTATTTTGCTTTTCTAAATCTGCTCTGGTTATCATTTTATACCTGGTTTGTACAATGTCTGTGACTTTGTTCATCAAATTTCAACCAGAGCCTTTTTGTTTTATATAATGTAGATGTATTTATTTATAGGTTTTTATAGTATATTTCTCATAATACATTATCTCCATTGTGTGTGTATGGGTGTGGACTTTTCTTTCGCTTTTTCCCCCTTTAAGATTCAGTGCATAAATCTATGTTGGGATCATTTATCCCTTTGATATTCCATTGTCAAGGATTCTGGTTCACTTCCTTCTTGATACCTCCAAAGGTAGCAAATTTTCTCTCTTGAACAATGTTGGCAACTCAACCAATGAACTTGGCTCAGCCCAATGCAAGAGTAATCATTTGGGTAAGGGAATAAGATAGAGAACTGATTTATTTTCTACTGGTTCTGGGGCTGGAACTCACGGCCTGAGCACTGTCCCTGAGCTTTTGTGCTAAAGTCTAGTGCTCTACCACTTGAGCCACAGCTCCACTTCTGGCATTTTTGGTGCTTAATTGGACATAAGAGTCTTATGGCCTTTTCTTCCCAGGCCATAAGAACGTGATCCTCAGATCTCAGTCTTCTGTGTGGCTAGGATTACAGGCACGAGCCGCCAGTGCCTGGCAAAGGGGCAGTGATTTTTTTTTTTTTGGGTCCGGTCGTGGGGCCTGAACTCTGGGCGCTGTCCCTCAGCTCTTCAGCTCAAGGCTAGCACTGCACCACTTCTGGCTTTTTTCTTACGTGGTGCTGAGGAATGGAACCCAGGGCCTCAGGCATGCAAGGCAAGCGCTCTACCACTGAGCCACCTTCCCAGCCCTATAGTTTTAATTTTAATTAATTGATTAGTTATTATACTTTTTGCTGTTCCTGGGGCTTGAACTCAGGACCCGGGTGCTATCCTTAAGTTTTTTGTACTGCAGGCTAACACTCTACCATTTGAACCACAGTTCTACTTCTAGCTTTTTGGTAATTAATTGGAAGTAAAAGTCTTTCATATACTTTTCTGCTCTGGCTGGCTTTGAACTGTAATCCTCAGATCTCAGCTTCCGAGCATCTAGGATCACAGGTGTGAGCTACTATCACTTAGCTGTAGGTTTAATTTTTATGTGAATATACTTTTTAATAGATTCTTATCATTGGCCTCAATTCCTCATCTTTGACTGTACCACTCCTTTGTCAATTAACTTCACAGTCCATTTCCATGGAGCAAGGGACATAATTCTTCATCCTTGGATTTGGCCATATGGCTTGGTTTGGCCAATACTTATACCCGAAGTGCTCTTGTATTTTTCTAGTGGCAGACTTCTCTTCCATTGCCATGGCAATGTGTTTGGATAGTCTGCTGCAAGATAAGAGACATGTGGAACACAGCTGAGTCATCCCAGCTGCCCTGGCCAAGGCCAGCTGATATCAGCTAAGGCCAGCTGACTGCAGACATGTGAGCAAGTCTGGCTCAGATGAGCAGAGCCATTGTGCCAACCTCTAGCTGACCCAAGCATAAAGGAGCTTCTCGCTGAATGATATCAAGATGTTTGTAGCTGTTTGTGATGAGGTATTATGGCAGTAACTGCCTAATACATTACACAGAAGCCAAAATAACTTGATTTGGAATTTTCCAGCCTTATTATTGGCTATATTATTGGCTTGCAAAAAGAGGTTCTTCTAGTAGTATAGATTCAAGATGGACCTGATTGATTGACTCTTGGGGTCACCCTGAGAGACTCAATGGGTTATGAGCCAGATAGAGATGTGGTTTGGATCTTGACTTCTTTTCACATTGCAATTCTGAATTTTGTCTCCCTTCCTTTCTTGCTTCTGTTTCCTTTGCCATCATTGTTCAGCAAACATTGACTCAACATTTATTTAGTGCCTGCGGTGTGTAAGTCATCACGGGGGCCACATAGGTATGGGATCTTCATTCACTAAGAGGACATTTGCCAAATACATTATATGACCTAATTAAGAATGAATTATTTAGATACAACAACAAATTTGGGGATATTTGCTGAATGTTTAGGAATACAATGCTTACCTTAGGAAAAAGAAACAGGAAGAAGCCAGACCTGATACATAGGGTGAATCAGAACTCTGCAGACACCTTATCAAATTGGATATAATGGTGCCCATCCCCCTCTGGCCAGTTCTAAATAAAGCAACTTTTCTGCACTGGGGATGAATCATTGCATTCACGATAAGGCACTTGAGAATTACTGTTGTTTACAGAAAGCATCACCAGCGGCAGGATTTAAGAATACCCCACAGCTAAAACACAAACACATTTGCAAGGATGAGTGATAGAAAATAGTCCAAACCTGCTTAGGTTTGCAGGTCACCTTAACATATTGCATGCACCAGGGAGAGAGGAAAGAAAGGCCCCCACCAGAAAGACAACACTTAGGGTAGATGTTTGACCTGTATCCAAATTCCTATAAATGCACTTTTGAAGCTTTCTCACTTTTATGGCAGTTTTAGATTTACAATACAATATAAAATCCTGGGTGATAGAAACCATGAGACATAAAAATTCCTTTCATTACTTTGGAGACTCCATATATTATCATTTAATACAAGATAAAAGTCATGGAGGTGGGCAGGTGGAAGGCTGATTGGAGGGTATTTGTGGTCAACTCAGCCCTAGAAGATGGACAAGGGAAGTTCTTCTGGGTCAAGGTCAGTGAGTTTCCTTAAACTAATCTGGATGGTTTGGATTTGACTCTCTGGATAGAATGTATTACTTGATTTATTAAGAAGCCTTGTTGCTATTTGATGAACACCATTCCAGGCTTGGTTGGAGGCATCTGATATATTGGTTAGGGAGATGAGACATAGTATTAGAACAAGTTAGAAAAAAAATAGTATCAGATGTAGTATATGTACAAAGCAACAATCCTAACAGTTGCAAAACAATAAAGCACAGACAACAGTGAAGTCATTAAAGGTGTTTTTCCTTTATGCTGTTCTTAAGATGGAGATGCTGTGGGCTGAAACCATGTAAGCAGTGCTCTAGATGGGGACAGACATCAACATGGTCCAGGGTGGAAGGCATCTTCTAGCTCGATTTACTCCTTATCCTGGATATCTTGGCAGAGCTGAGATCTTCCTTTTCCGTATTTGTAAATATCTTCAGATAAGCAGTCTTCATTGTTAATATTTAAGAAATTATCATCTAGAACCAGTGATTCTTGGCTCAGTCATTTACTAGTTGTATGACTTGGGCCAAATGAATGGCCCCTCTGTATCTGTTTTCTCATTTATGAAATGAGATCATGAGTAGGATTTGTGTCATTGGGCTGTTGTGCTCTGATCATAGAAATGTCAGCTACTATTACACTTCCAGGACAGAGACCATGTTCTGTATTCCTAGGTCCTAGTACCATGTTCTTCCTGGTATAGATACTCAGGAAGTGTTGTTTGATGGATGTGTGAAGAACAGTGGATGCCGTGGGGCTAACTCTGCAGAGATTCTTATATGAGATCAGAAGAGCCCAGTGGTGGAATGATAAAACTAGAATGAAAAGAGACCTTTGCTGCTGCTGAGCCCCATTCTCATTCTTCTTTTTTACAGATGAGAAAACAGGCCTGAGTGCATTTATGTTAATCTGAGCCATTTGACCAGGGAGTACAGGAGAGTGATAGGAAGATATTCTACTGGAGAAATATTGTGCTTAGGTGGAAATATGAAAGCAGTCAAGAAAATGAGAGCAGGAATGAGGCTTGTAACAGGGAGCTAGCACAGAAGGGGATATGAGGGGGGCCGCACAAACAAGAATCACACAGAGGAAAGGGCCAAGAGTTCCTGACTCTGAGGAGAATAGAAGAAAACACCAGAGACAAATATATGACAAAGGAGTTTGTGCCAATCACGGTCCATTAACTGGCGGCTTTGGGGATTCCTTGGGTGCACTGCTGTTTGCTATTTGTATGAAGGCCTCCAATTTAATGTTCTGACTTCAGGGGTTGGAGACTTCGCTTTGATTATATACATAGACACCCGGTTCCTTTCTGAGATTTCATGTTAAAAATCCATTCCTGCTTTCCTTGGCATGTATTTTTTTTAAAAAAAGAATCCTTTTTCAAAATAGTTTTGTGTTGTCAATGAGAAAAACAAACCCCATATATAGGTATATCTATATCTATATCTATCTATATCTATATATATATCTATATATGCATATGTATATATACATATACATATACACACACAATGCACTTATCAGGGTAGTCTTGGGGTTATTATAACCAAGAGGTTTAGTTATTAAAGGATGCTCCTTTGAACAGTTTGTGCTGGTCTTTGCTAGGAACCACGACATGGAAGGCAGTTCTGAGTTTGTTGATGAGCATTGATTATGCTCTTACTGTGTATGCTCAACTAGGAGGAGGTCAGCAGGTGTTTACCGGGCAGCAGGCTAGAGCTGAGAATGAAATGATGATGAACATTCCCCTCTCAATCTCACTGTGAGACCGAGTGCCTCCTGGAATCACGCTGTACCTGATACCTCTTGTTGCAGATAAGCTATGTGCCAATGACAGCTGCCCAGATGCCCTTTTTGACCTCTGTATGTATATGCCTACCCTTTCCAGGTCCTTCATTTTATGACAGTCGTTCTAAATGATGCCACCTTGCCTAAATTCATTCATGCCTACCACTTTCTATGATGATATAGGGGAGGGAATGGGTGAGAATGTTGAAAGGGGTGACATCAGTCACGATATACTTGTATTCATAAATTACTCTCTTAAATGGCAACTCCTTTGTACAACTACTTAAACATAATAAACAATTGTTTAAGAAAGAGCAAGGAGAACAAAAAGGAAGGTAGATATACATGAATCCATGTATGTTACATTTGTGTAACTTCTAGTTTGTTATAACTGAAATGCTCTTGTAAATGAATGTTATTTCATCTTGTCTTTATGCATACACATTTTGTACTTACATTAATCAGATTACAGTCAAGTAACACTACATTAATCAGTTTATCATCAGGTAACACATGGGAAAATAAACAAGGGGATAATTTTAAAGAGGTGAACAGGGTTAGGAGAGGCCAATAAAGAGGTATAAAACAGAATGATACCATGCTTATGGCTGGAGGTAGCTGGGGATGGAGCTCTCTTCCAAGAACTCTGACCTTGGGAAAAGAATGTGGCTTTGTTTACCCCTGCAGCAGGGAGGGAACTATGAAAATGGATATTGTTGCTTTTATGCAAAAATGGAGTGAAAGGGGGGCTGGAAGGTGGCTCAGTGGTAGAGCGCTTGCCTTGCATGCTTGAGGCCCTAGGTTCAATTCCTCAGCACCACATAAGCAAAAAGAAAAAAAAAGCTGGAAGTGGCGCTGTGGCTCAAGTGGTAGAGCGCTAGCCTTGAGCTGAAGAGCTGAGGGACAGCGCCCAGGCCCAGAGTTCAGGCCCATGACTGGACCCCCCCCAAAAAAATGGAGTGAAAGGATCTCTTAATGAAGACCATAAAGGCAAGATCCTTGGGGGCCTTTGGTGATGAAGGTAAGATTGTTTATTCTGAGAGACAAGGGAGAATATCCACCAAATACCTCTTACCATTTCCTAGTTAGAATCTTTCTATGTGGTCTTGTCTAATCAAGACAAAGAATCACTTTCCTATCTTCCTTCTATGACAGTCATATTTAACTATAAATTAGAATGATTTATGACTCTGGTGATTATTTTGCTTTTCTAAATCTGCTCTGGTTATCATTTTATACCTGGTTTGTACAATGTCTGTGACTTTGTTCATCAAATTTCAACCAGAGCCTTTTTGTTTTATATAATGTAGATGTATTTATTTATAGGTTTTTATAGTATATTTCTCATAATACATTATCTCCATTGTGTGTGTATGGGTGTGGACTTTTCTTTCGCTTTTTCCCCCTTTAAGATTCAGTGCATAAATCTATGTTGGGATCATTTATCCCTTTGATATTCCATTGTCAAGGATTCTGGTTCACTTCCTTCTTGATACCTCCAAAGGTAGCAAATTTTCTCTCTTGAACAATGTTGGCAACTCAACCAATGAACTTGGCTCAGCCCAATGCAAGAGTAATCATTTGGGTAAGGGAATAAGATAGAGAACTGATTTATTTTCTACTGGTTCTGGGGCTGGAACTCACGGCCTGAGCACTGTCCCTGAGCTTTTGTGCTAAAGTCTAGTGCTCTACCACTTGAGCCACAGCTCCACTTCTGGCATTTTTGGTGCTTAATTGGACATAAGAGTCTTATGGCCTTTTCTTCCCAGGCCATAAGAACGTGATCCTCAGATCTCAGTCTTCTGTGTGGCTAGGATTACAGGCACGAGCCGCCAGTGCCTGGCAAAGGGGCAGTGATTTTTTTTTTTTTGGGTCCGGTCGTGGGGCCTGAACTCTGGGCGCTGTCCCTCAGCTCTTCAGCTCAAGGCTAGCGCTCTACCACTTGAGCCACAGCGCCACTTCCTGCTTTTTTTCTTTTTGCTTATGTGGTGCTGAGGAATCGAACCCAGGGCCTAATGCATGCAAGGCAAGCGCTCTACCACTGAGCCACCTTCCCAGCCCCGGGGCAGTGATTTTTAAGTAAAGTTCTACTTATCAATTTTTTTCTTCCATGGATTACGCTTTGTTGTTGTATATAAAAATTTATTGCCAAGACCAAGGCAACTTAAACTTTTCTCTATGTTTATTTATAGAAGTTTACTAATTTACATTTAGACCTATGATACATTTTGAATTGTTTTGTTAAAGATGTAAAGTATATGTCTATATTCTTTTTTCCCTTCTCACTAAATACCTAAATATTCCAGTGCCATTTTTGATGTCTATTGCTCTCTGTTGAATTGATTTTGCTATTTTGTCAAAAACTGTTTGATTATATTTGTGTGAGTTCATGTCTGGCCTCTCTATTCTGTTCGTTGATCTATATGTCTGTTCTGTTTAGAATATCACATTGTCTTAATTGTTGATAATTATGCCTTTATAACAGATATTAAAATTGGGTAATGTGAATCCTCTGTGTTTGGTGGTTTTGGTATCTAGTTGATTATTACAAGTCATTTTGCCACTCTAGGTAAATTTTAGCACCAGGTTTACCTATAATAACAGAGCTGTTTGTTAGAATTTTGTTGATATTGCCTTGCATCTATAGACCAGATTAAGAACAAATGATATCTTGAATCTTTTTATCCATAAGCAGGAAATGCTTCTCCATTTATTTTATTCTCTGAGCAGTCATGTTTGTACTTTTCCTCAAATAAATCTTTGTATATGCTTTTTTATATTTACATATCATTGTTTCATTTCTGGGTGATATCACAAATACCTTTTTATAATTTTGAATCCCAATTGGTCATTTTTGCCATATATATAAAAGCAATTGGCCTCTGTATAATGAACATGTACCTCTGTATAGTGACTTTGCTATAATCACTTGTAAATAATAGCAATTTAATTTGTTCCTTTCATTCTATAAGCCATCAATACATACTCTGTCCACAATTGACTACAATGCCACACATATACCACAGACGCTCCTTTGTATTTCTCTCATTTTAGTATGTTAAAACGGAACCAGGCTGGAAGGCTTAGAGGAAGTGAAAAACAATCACAAACTGGAGGACCTTCAAAGCTGGCACTCATAGCGCATGTCCTATCATTCTCCTTACAGCTTTGCAGTGGCAAGGCTTCTGTTTTTCACCTGAACAAAGACAAAATCTCCTTCAAAGTTGCTTGTTCCATGTGCTTGGCCTTCGCTCTCCTCCCTCTCTCCCTCCACCCCCGGCCCACTGTCTTCCTTTTCCTAGGCATCTCCCAGCCGGCCCCATGACCTTCTCTGTCCAGGATATTCTTTCACCAGAGGGCCACAAGTCTAATTCTTCAAGTCTGTGACCACAAAGTTATCTTCTCATAGATTCCCTAACTGCCTATTTAAAACTGTAGTGACTTGGTACTTCCTCACCATATTGGAATGTTTTCTTCATAGCACGCAGTTCATCTGTTTATCATGTCTATTAGTTAGTGTCTGTTTTTTCCTTTTCTCCCCCTGCTCCTTCAGATAGTGATCTGGACTGTGATCCTCCTACTTATGCATCCTGGGTAGCTGAGATTATAGATGAATACCACTACACTCAGTTTATTGGTTGGGTGGGGGTGGTGCCTCTCTCTGATGTAGTCTACTCCAGTGGAAGTTCCAGAAGACATGAAATTTATAGCATCCACCCTTCTAGAGCCTCTACTGGTAGCCTGGCACAAGGCTGGATGCTAAATAGCTACTTGTTGAATGAATGACTTACATGCATGCATGAATGCCTTGGCTGTTTTCTCATTGTTCAGTTTCTTCTAGGAGGTACTTTCTTGTAGCTACCCTAGAATTTACCACCAAAGCAAGCCCACACTATTAATACAAATTTGTGTTACCGGGCTGGGATGTAGCTCAGTGGCAAAGCGCTTGCCTAGCAAGCGCAACGTCCTGGGTTCGATCCCCAGTAACAGAAAAGAAAAGACAAAAAAAAAAAAAGTAAAAAAAAACCCAAACAAATTTGTGTTAGACTTGAGATGCAGAAAAAAATTAGAGCCATGTACCAGTGGATCATGTCTATAATCCCAGCTACACAAAAGTATATGATCCAGAAAATTATATGCAGAAGAGTACACAAGACTCCATTTCACAAATAATCAGAGGAAAGCAGCCTTAGAGGTGTGGCTCAAATGGTAGAGCACTGGACAAGGAAGCAAACTGAGCAAGCATATGTCCTTGAGTTCAAACCCTATTATTGCTGAAAGAGAGATAGAAGAAAGAAAGAAAAACAGAGATTCAGAAATAATCTAAGAAAACTCTAGAAGGCTGGTGGTGGTTGCAGTCATAGCACATGATTATTTGAAAGATTTTGGCAGTAGTGGGGGGCTGAGCTCAGTGCCTGTGCTTGCTAAGCAGGTGCCCGACCACTTCACTATGTCCCCAGCTCATTATTTTTTGGGGCTCAGGCCTTGCATTTTTGCCCCAGCTGTCCTGGACTGCCATTCTCCTATTAATGCTTCCCCATACATCTAGGATGACAGGTGTATACCACCACACACACTATTGCTTGAGATGAGTCTTTGCTACCTTTTTTTTTTTTGCCCAGGATGGTTTCAAATTGTGATTGCCTCAATCTCCACAGTCTGAGTAGCTGGGATTATAGATGTGACCCACCATGGCCTGTTTATGGGATTTATTTCTCTAGGTGATAAAGTTAACATCAAAATAATTTTTTTATGAAATAGAATGCATGGTTACAATGGCAACCATGTATAAAAAGAGTAATAGTGGGCTGATGCTTTTGATAGTTTTATGACTTTTAATATTTTATATTCTCTGTAATTTGAAAGATATACAGAATATCACTAGTGGTTGTCTTTGAAATTTTAAACTATAGATCCCTAATTGTCAATAATGACAATAAAATTATAGTCTTTTATTTCCTTCTATGAAAGATGAACAATTAAATACACTTTTATCTCTCCTCTCTACCCTATACTATCTCATTTTTAGTTATCTGTAGGTTCCATCATTTTTAATTAAATCATGTTTCCATTGTCTATAGCACAAACTGATACTTTTAAATTATACTAATGCAAATCTTTTAAAACCTTACTTTTTTTAAACTAGATATGACACTAATGAATAACTTTGTAGCTTCATGTTGGTTAAATAGCAATCATACATGAATAGCAAAAAATGCCCTGCACCAGTGGCTCATACCTATTACCCTAGCTACTCAGGAAGCTGAGATCTGAGGACTAAGGTCCAAATCCAGCCCAGGTAGAAAAGTCCACGAGACTCTTATTTCCAATTAGTCAGCAACAAATTGAGAAGTGCAGATGTGACTCAGCACTAACCTTGAGTAAAAGGGACAGACGCGAAGGGACAGTGCCCAAGCCCTGAGTTCAATCTCAGTACCAGCACACACAGACACACATACACACATACACAGACACACAGACACAGACACAGACACACACACACACACACACACACACACACACAGCACATGCAAGACTAATCTCAGTTTATAAATATTGAATATACAGTAAAAATATTGAGATACAGTAAAATAAGTCATGTGGAAATTAAAGTATGCATTTGTTGTTAGGAATATTACACCTTTCATTTATTGCTATACTTCTTTTTAAAAACAAATGAAAATGTTAATGGTCATGTGGAATTAACTCAGTTGCTTCTTTTTCATAATTAATATCCTAATGCTGTTTATTTTGAATGTACTGCTTTTTCTTATTTCAAACCAAATTGATTTGCAATTTAAGTTCCATGTTACTTTTAAATTCCTTCCCATAAACATACAACAGTATGCTTTATCAAAGCAAGTTATAGAATCATCATCAAAAGCCGAATTTACATGTCTTATGCCTCCATGTCCAATTTTGCACTGGGTTATGTGCAAAATGACAGCATAGAAGAAAAATGTCACTTTATAGTCTACACAAATAACAAAACACTTCCAAGTCCAAACCAACCAACCAATCAGGGTTAAGAGTACTACGTAAGAAGAAAGATCCAGGGCCAGGGTGCCTGTAGCTCACGCCTGCAGTCCTAGCTACTCAGGGGGCTAAGATCCGAGGATCGTGGTTCAAAGCCAGCCAGGGCAGGAAAGTCCTTGAGACTCTTATCTTCAATAAACCACGGATAAAATGGTGCTCAGGTGGTAGAGCGCTCGTTGTGAGCTGAAGAGCTGAGGGACAGTGCCCAGGCTACAGTTCAAGACCCACAACCAACAAAAAAAAAAAAGGAGGAAGATCCAGGTCCTCAGCTGGGGCTAGCATGAATCTCTCTGAGGGCTCCTCATAGAACAAATGATGTGCCTGTGACTTTGTGTGTTGGGAGGCTGCTGCATCATTGGAATGGTCTGAATTAGGAGATGCCAAAGGACATTATAGGCCTATTAAAGGATAAGCATGTGATGGCGTGTTAAAGTTTGTATGTTCATTACCAAAATGCAATAGAAACCCAGCCACTGGGGTCTGTGGAACTAATACAACAAAAAAGTTATTTTTGGGGGAGGAGGAACAATACTGCTTAGCATTATTTAGAATTATTGGCACATGATTATACTAGTAGGTAGTCTGGTTTTAGTTGGTTTCATTGTAAAACCTTATTGTTTAGAGCTCTTACTAATGTTTTAACATCTTTATAAATAGGCACTTTTGTGTCTGCAATCCAACAAAGATTGTCTCTCCTTTCTGGGAACATCAGATTCTTTCTAAACTTTGGCCCCTATTTGTTTATTTATATTTATTTATTGTTCATTGTTTCTGTCATTTATTTATAGTGACAAACTATTTCTGCATACTTCTGTGATATAGCATGGCATTTTCATTCATGCGTATGTTGAGCATGCAGGAATTTTGTCATTCCTATCTGCTACTATTTTGAGATATATAATAACCAGTCTTCAAATTTTCAAAGGCTATTTCAGAGGTAGGGATTCCCATCTCTTTGTGAAGAAACTCCATTTCATTTAACTCATGCAGGCAGGCAGCTCATCATTTTTAATCCAAACACAAAAGGAGGAAAGAAGTCCTTTCCTTTGATCTAAACAAAGTAGTGCCTGGAAGATTCAAATAAGCCACACCAGAGGCCACCACAAGGTGAACAGATAGTCATTTAAGAATATTTAAGAGAAACACAAAAATCTATTAAAAAATTCAAACTAGGGCAGTGAAGGATGTTTTTATGTGGGAGATCTTTATACAGGAATGCAGAAGAGTAAAATGCTAAACCTCATGTATCTTTTCTTCTTTGTGACATTTTCATGTGAAAGACAATGAAGTTAGTTTTGTATTATTACTGAGAAGAGAGCAACATTTTTCTTCTTTTTCCCTTCTGTGTTGGTGTCACATAGTTCAGGATGTGCACATAGAATCCCACGCCCTCTTTTGGAGGCTGGAGCGCTCTGGGCGGGGCCAGTCTTTGGTGGGTGGCTCCAGCCCAGACACCAAGTGGGCTGTGTAAGAAGATGAGGACCTGGCCAGTTTTGTTTTTTTAATTTTATTTTATAGTAAAGACGCGGTACAGAGGGGTTACAGTTACATGCGTAAGGGAATGGATAGTTGCTTGTCGATCATTGTTACCCCTTCCCTTGTTGTTGCCCACTATCCCTCCCCTCCCCACCTCCCATATTCCTGCCCTTCATCCCCCTACCTCGGCCCAAAGTTGTAAAGTTCGTTTCCAATAGACTGTCCTGTGGGTATCTTTGTTGCAATGGGTCATCCTGTGTCCTTGTTTCAGAGTTTTGTTATTGCCCTTCCCCTCCCCAGATTAGACAAATGTATAAACAAGATGCAGGGCACCAAAATCAAATACAGGGGATATACCATAGGGGAAAAACAAAACAACAACAACAACAAATTACATAGTACATTTAAAACAATAACAACAGACAGACCTCTTGGGTCCATATCTTGGGGTTCCTTTAACTTAGCATCATCTTATATGGACATATATTCATAGTTTTTGAGCTATTCAGTTCATCTGATAAGATTATCCTATATGTATACTAATTATTGCAAATAAGGGAAACCATGGAACCTAAATTTCTTTGGGACTGGCTTACTTCACTTAATATGATTTTTTCCCCAAGTCTTTCCATTTCCTAACAAATGGGGCAGTGTCATTCTTTCTGATGGAAGCATAGAATTCCAGTGTGTGTGTGTGTGTGTATACTATATTTCCTTTATCCATTCATCTACTGAGGGACATCTGGATTGGTTCCATATCTTAGCTATGGTGAATAATGCTGTGATAAACATAGTTATTCTGATAGCTTTAATATGGCCTTGTTTGTTTTCATTTGGATAAAAGCCCAAAAGTGGGATTGCTGGGTCATAAGGGAGCTCTATGTGAAGTCTTTTGAGGAACCTCCATACTGCTTTTCAAGTGGTTGAACAAGTTTACACTCCCATCAACAATGCAATGGAGGTCCCTTTTGGCCACATCCCCTCCAGCACCTGTTGTTATTAGATTTCTTGATTATAGCCATTCTAACTGGGGTGAGGCAGAATCTCAGTGTTGATTTTGATTTGTATTTCTTTTATGGCCAGAGAAGTTGAGCATTTCTTCATGTGTCTATTGGCCATTCTTATTTCCTCTTCTGAGAGTCTCTCTTTAAGTCATTAGTCCACTTATTAATCGGGCAGTTGTTTCTTTGAGGATTTGTTGTTGGGAGATTTAATTTTTTGAGTTCTAAGTGTATTTTATTTTATTTTTTGTCGGTCATGGGGCTTGAACTCTGGGCCTGGGTGTTGTCCCTCAGCTCTTCAGCTCAAGGCAAGCGCTCTACCGCTTGAGCCACAGCGCCACTTCCGGTTTTCGAGTGGTTTATTGGAGATAAGAGTCTCACAGGCTGGCTTTGAACTGCGATCCTCAGATCTCAGCTTCCTCAGTAGCTAGGATTATGGGCATGAGCCACCGGCACTTGGCCTAAGTATATTTTAGATTTGAGACCCTTGTCTGTTGTACAGCTAGTGAAGATCTTCTCCCAATTTGTGGGTTTTCTATTGATCTTGCTAACTATGTCCTTTGCTATGCAGAAGGTCTGCAGTTTCATGCAATCCCATTTGTCCAAACTTTCTTTGATTTGTTGTGTTTCTGGGTTTTATTAAGAAAATTTTGGTCTGTGCCAAAGAGCCCTAGAGTTTCTCCAATTCCTTCCTGTAATGTTTTCATGGTGTCTGCTTTTACTTCAAGGTCTTTGATCCATTTGATCTGGTGCAAGGTGATATATAAGGATCTAATTTTAGTTTTCTAGAGGTGTTTAACAAGTTTTGCTAGCACCATTTACTGAGGAGACTTACTTTCTTCCATTCTATTTTTTAGTTCTCTTATTGAAGAGTAGGTGGCTATAGGTCTGTGGGTTCATTTCTGGGTCTTCAGTTCGATTCCATTGGTCTTCAGGTCTGTTCTTGTGTCAAGCTGTTTTGATTACTATGGCCTTGTAGTAGAGTTTGAAGTCTGGTATTGTTATTCCTCCAGCACTGTTCTTTCTGCTAAGGATTAATTTTGCTATACAGGGTCTTTTATTGTTCCATATGAATGGGTTGCTTCTTCTATTTCACTGAAGAATGAGGTTGGGATATTGATGGGTATTGCATTGAATTTGTAGAAAGCCTTTGGCAGTGTTGTCATTTTCATGATGTTAATCCTCCCAATCCAGGAGCATGGGAGGTTTTTCCACTTCTTTAGCTCTCCTTTAATTTCCTTTTCATCATAGAGGTCCTTCACTTCTTTAGTGAAGTTAATACCTAAGTATTTTATTTTTTGTGGGGCTATTACAAAAGGAGTTACTGTCCTGATTTCAGCTGTGCTCTTCTCATTATTGGCATACTGGAAAGCCATTGATTTTTGAAGTTAATTTTATACCCTGCTACTTTGGACCTGGCCAGTTTTATGTGGCTCTCATTTATTACAGCTTCAGAAAGTGGGTTCATTAATCTGAGTTGTCATGTTCCAGGATGAGAATTTATGTGGCCTTAAATGAATCTCCCAAAAGTTCAACTTTAGAAGTTAATTTTTTATTGTGAAAATAACATACAGAATGGTTACAATTACATGGGCATGGTAATGAGTACATTTCTTTTTTTTTTTGTCAGTCATGGGGCCTGAACTCTGGGCCTGGGCGCTGTCCCTCAGCTCTTCAGCTCAAGGCTAGCACTCTACCACTTGAGCCTCAGCACCACTTCCGGCTTTTTCTGCTTATGTGGTGCTGAGGAATTGAACCCAGGACCTCATGCATGCAAGGCAAGCACTCTACCACTGAGCCACATTTCTTATCAAGCATTGTTTCCTTTATTTCCCCTTCCCATCCCTTCCCATTCCCCCCTCCCTGCCAAAGTTGTAAAATTCATTTTTTGACATAACGTCTTGTACATCTCATTGTTGCAGTGGGCCCATCTGTATCCCTATTCAAACG
The DNA here is from genome assembly GCF_000151885.1 of Dipodomys ordii. Lineage (NCBI taxonomy): Eukaryota > Metazoa > Chordata > Mammalia > Rodentia > Heteromyidae > Dipodomys > Dipodomys ordii. Next base: position 2,139,740 of record NW_012267264.1, read on the forward strand.
ATTTGTTTTTTCCCTTCCCCTACACAAATTATACCAACATGGGATTACATGAAATTGCAGAGCTTCTGCATGGCAAAGGACATAGCTAGCAGAAGTTAAGTTTTAAGCTTTTGATGTGTTTAACTCTCAAGTCATTTGGGGGGCTGAGTGTGTAAAGAAGGAGGAAGGAAAACACCATACAAGCAAAGGAACTAGAAGTTAATAAGACTATTCAGCTGGCTGAAATAATTGTCTACAGTTATTGATTTAATGAGTCCAGGGGCTCAAACCATTCCCTGTATACACACACACACAGACACCCACATACATGTATACATATATGCGTATACATATATATCATTTGTGCCAGTCCTGGGCTTGAACTGAAGGCCTGGGGGCTATTCCTGAGCTGTTTTGCTTAAGGCTAATACTCTACCACTTGAGCCACAGCTCCACTTGCAACTTCTTGGTGATTAATTAGAGATAACAGTTACATGGGATTTCCAACCTGAGTTGGTTTCAAACTATGATCCTCAGATCTCAGCCTCCTAAGTAGCTAGAATTACAGGGATGAGTCACAGGCCTCTGCCTCTCTGTTAACTTATATAGCTAGAAATGTGTGCCTTTGTGTGTATGATTTTGTTTTCTTTTGTGCCAGTATTGGGGTTTGAACTTCGGACCTGCGCACTGTCCCTTAACTTTTCAGTTCAAGGATGTAGTGTAGCACTTGAATAACAGCTCCACTTTTAGTTTTTTGCTCGTCAATTACAGATAAGATTCTCAGGGACTTTCTTGGTCAGGCTGGCTTCAAACTGCAGTCCTCAGATCTCAGCCTCCTGAGTAGCTAAGAGTACAGGCATGAGCCACCTCTACATGTGCTTTAAATGCATCCTATTAGTCCATTTACAAAGAACTCCTCAGGCAACAATTTTCTTTATCAGAATTTTCCCCCTTGGTAGAAATAACCTTTTTTTGATACTTCTTGAATCTCTTAAGTCTTTATTTTATTGATTCTCTGATTCTGAAGTTGTCAGACGGCAAGGGGACAGGACTTTCAGATCATGTTCAGTCTTCTCTCCTGTCCTCTTCCCCTATTTCCTCTGCCATCACCAGCGGAGTTTCTCACTTCTTTTGTCCTGTAAACACACCTCCCCAGGGTTGGCAGCTCCTTTTGCAGTCTCCTGTCACACTGGCTATATATTGAGGAGAGTGAAGAAGACAGAGACCAAAGAGGAAGAAAGAAGTCAGTGACAGTGTCTCTGATATAAAAAGAAAATAGGTGAACAGAAGCAATAACAGCAGTTTAAAGGTGTAATTCAGGCTGTGGGTGATATCTTAGGAAACAATTAAAGGTGAAGAAGAAATTAAAAGGCCCCATCTGGAAAATGGCAGAAAGAGGAGAACCTGTCAACAGTGTGAACAAGTTGTGATGACAGAGCACTGTGCTTGAAAAATTAGGTCAGTATGAAAAAGACAATCTGGGAAAGATGATAACATTTGAAAAGGCCATGAGAAACAGCCATACAATGTGCACCACTGCCGTTTTTAAACCATGACCTTGTCTATTGGCTTTGTTGCTTAGTTGGGAAACATATAGTTCCCAAATATTTAAAAGCTTTTGCTACTGATGCATTTTTTTTTCAGGCTGTAAAACTGATTTTGAAGGGAATTTCAGTATGAGCCTTGTCATCAAAATGAATGTCTTCAAGAGACATACAAAGCTACTTTATAAAAAATAGTCTTTCAAGCTGGGCATTGGTGGCTCATGCCTATAATCACGGTTAATTGAGAGTCTGAGATCTGAGGACCCCAGTTCAAAGCCAGGCAGAAAAATCCATGAAATTTTTATCTTCAGTTAACCAGCAAAAAGCTCAAAGAGGAGATGTGGCTCAAGTGGTAGGTACCAGCCTTGTGTGAAAAAGGCCAAATGAAGCCTGGGGCTGGTGGCTCACGCCTGTAATCCTAGCTATTTCGGAGGCTGAGATCTCAGGATCATGCTTCAAAGCCAGCCTAGGCAGGAAAGTCTGAGAAACTCTTATTTCCAATTAATCACCAGAAAATAGGAAGTGGTGCTGTGGCATAAGTGGTAGAGCACTTGCCTTGAGCTGAAGAGCTGAGGGACAGCATCTAGGCCCAGAGTTTAAGCCCCATGGCTGACAACAAAAGGCTAAATGAGAATGAGGCACCCCAAGTTCAAACCCTAGTAATGGCGTGTGCATGTGCATACACCACACACACACACACACACACACACACACACACACACACACACACACCATTTTTACTCTTCTTTATTTTCTGCAGAGTCTTAATACTACTTGAAACCCATATATCTAAATCTACACTAATGCCTATGACTGCATCTAAATATTTCCATTTATCTATTTACTGTCAGTCCCATCTGCTAGAACAGAGCTCCCCAAGGGCAAGGGCTTTTTGTTTTACTGTTGTATTTTCAGGTCTTAGAAAAATCTAGATGCTTTGCAAAAGCTCAATACATATCTGCTGTGTCAATGAAAACACTTGTAAGCTAAAATTGATCAACTGTTTTGTATTGGACAATCTCCAATAGACTCCCAGTAAATGCAAACAGCTATGAATCTCTTTTTACAGATGATGAAATGGAAGGTCCTGGGAGGTTAAAGATTAAGAAAAAAATCTCAGAATTACTCTGTGATTGGTGGAGCTGGATACTGATTGCTAGGAAGGAGCAGTCATTCTGGATCAAGGAAGTTCAGACATGTTTTATTTAATTGTTTTCTGAACTTTAAAAGGTTGTACAAGTGGGTTACCATTGAATATCTGCAACTAAAATGTCCCGTACTTCAGACTCATTCCGTCCATCTTTCTCCCTCATCCTTTCTGTTTCTTCCCTCAAGACTCATTTCATATTTTCCACTTTCTTTATCACCTGTGTATGTTGAGTATTCTAATGGTTTTGTCCCCTGTTCCTGTTATCATTCAACCGCCCCTCTCCCAAGACAAAATTTAAATAAGAGGTAAAATTTAAGAAGTTAGTGTTGAGTGAGTTTTAACGTGTAGAGACGAGACGATGACTAGACACATCCTGACAGGGTGAGGAAAATCACATCTAAGACAGCTAGCTCTAAAAGAAATATTTGTCAGAAAGTATGAGGTAGCCTAAAACTAGAGGGTATGAAGATGACTCTGACTTCAACAAGGAGTTTAACGAAATAATTGCTAGGAATCAGAAACATGTCTTGTTTGAAGGGAACAGGTCTTAATGGGGGGAGGGTGAACAAAGGGAGAGAGGAAGAATGGCGAAAGCAGTCAGAACATCCATAATATTCAGTGTATACATGTGAAAATAATAGAATCAGGTAGCCCGCAACAAAAGGTGAGGTTGGGAGAAAAGTGAGGGAGAAGGATGGAAGGAGGGAGGAGGGATGCTGATCAAGATTTACTCTACTCAGATTTGACACATTGGATTTAAATTCCTATGTACAACTTTTTAAAGATAATAAAGGTAAATGGAGTTTTAAAAACTGAGTAACTGGAGCCAGGCACAGGTGGCTCATGCCTGTAACCCTAGCTATGTGGAAAGCTGAGAATGGAAGGATCATGGTTGGAGGCCAGCCCAGACAGAAGAGTTTGTATGAATCTATTTTGAAAATACCTGGGCTGGAGGTGCTGCTCAAGTAGTAGACTGCCTGCAAGCTTGAGGCCTTGAGTTAAAAACATATAAGAGGATGACTTTTACAATAGCAAAAAAAAAAGATTTAACTTTAGAACTTGTGCTAAGTTGCTTTCCTAGTCAAGATGAAGTTGAATTAATTAAATTTTACTATCTGATGAGGTTTTACTGAGGTAAACTGGTAAGATTTTACTCTCTGAGCCTAATAATAAAGGGCCGCAAACTCATTATCTGTAGCTCTCATCTTTAAAAAATATGTATTTCTATCTCTATCTCTCTGTATGTATGTACTGGAATTCTGAACTCAGGGCCTCAAACTTGTGAAACAGGCACTCTACCACTTGAGTCATGTCCCCACTTTTTCTTAGTTATTTCTCAAGTTAAGGCCTTGCTTTTTTTTTTGTTTTTTGTTTTTTTTGCTAGGGGCTAGCCTCAGACCATAATCCTCCTGTCTAGAATTTCCTTCATAGCTGGAACCATAGGCACATTTCTCTATGCCCAGTTTATTGATGAAAATGGAGGGTTTTTTTTGTTTTTGCTTGGGCTGGCTTCTAAACATGATCATTATGATCTCCATCTCCAGAGTAGCTGCAATTACAAGCATGAGCCAACATTCCTGCTTACAAATATTTTTAATTGATACATAATAATTGTATAAATTTATGAGGCACAGTGTGCTATTTCTATACATGTGCATAGTGTGTAATGGTCCAATCAAGTAGTTGGAATATCAGTCACCTCAGACATCTACTATTTCTTTTATTTGAACATACAAAATCCCCTCTGCTAGTTGCTTTGAAATATACAACTAATTGGACAGAATGTGTTACATACCATGCTCATAGAACATTAGAAGTTAATCCTATAAGAGAGGGGTGAGCAGGACACTGGTGGCTCATGCCTATAATCCTACTCAGGAGGCTGAGATTGCAGTTTGAAGCTAGCTTGGGTAGAAAAGTTCTTGTGAGGTCTGGGAAGGTAGCTCAGTGGTAGAGCACTTGCCTTGCATGCATGAGATCCTGGGTTCCATTCCTCAGCACCATATAAGCAGAAAAAGCTGGAAGTAGTGCTATAGCTCAAGTGGTAGAGCGCTAGCCTTGAGCTGAAGAGCTGAGGACCAGCACTTAGGCCCAGAGTTCAGGCTCCACAACTGCCCCCCCCTCAAAAAAATAAGAAAAGTTCTTGTGAGACTCTTATCTCCAATTAGCCACTCAAAAGCCAGAAGTAGCCCTGTGGTTCAAGTGGTAGAGCACTAGCCTTGAGTACAAAGAGGCTCAGGGACAGTGCCCAGGCCCTGAGTTCAAACCCCACAACTGACAAAAAAAGGGCAGGGGAGTGAATTTGACTGAAATATATGATATGCATGAATGCAAAAATCACACATTTTATAATTAAGGTGGTATAAAAAAGAAGTTATCCCTCCTAACTGTGCCCCTGTAAGCCTATGGCTTTTAGGGGGTAGTTCTAGGCAAGATTACAGAGTTGGTCATGTTTATCTTGTTAATATTCTCCACTCATTCTTCCTCTACTTCTGAATAAACACAGGCCTCCAAGAGAAAGGAGTAGTACCCTCAAAAGATGTGTTTAAAAAAAGATCTGTCCCATCGGCCCCATCTGTGTATGATGGCAGTTTGAAACATGAAGAAGTCAAGAGAAAATTGAAAGGAAAATCCTGGACTCCTGTAGATTCCTTTCATGACATCTTAGCTATGACATTGATCAAGGAAATGACCAAACATTTGACCTAAGCATCATTCAACCTCTAAATATTTCAGTATCTCTAAAAGATAAAATTTCCCTTGAAAAAAATGGCTACAGTATCATTATCACACTAAGAGAAAAAAATCATTGTGAAGACGGTTGCTGTGTGAAAGTATATATATAAAAGGTTAAGGATTCAGAGAACCCCACAAGGGATGAGAATCCTGGCCAGGGAAAACCACTGCCGCCTCTGAGGAGGCCTGAAGAGGTTGCGGAAACCCACCAGGATCTGTAACTGTTGGGGCCGGGCTGTCAGCAGCCACTGCCAAGGCAGCCGGAAGAAAGGGAGTGCTCCAAGCATCATAACTGTTCTCTCGTGTTGCCTTCCCAACCCTGACAAGTCCCTCGTATGGACAGGAAGACCAAGGGATGGCAGGCAGACATGGTTCTTAGGAGTTAGCCTCCCAGGCACATGGCAGGTTGGCGAAGTGTGTTTACAGTTGCAATTCCTTTTTCACCTAGCATCATGAAGAGCTCTCTAGGACAAGCTGTGTATTCCCCTCGCTGTACTTTAGACCTTTGCTTTGTCACTTTGGATTCTACATGTCATCTTACACAGCTAAAGAAGAATCCACTTGGACAGCAGGGATGAGCTGGTAGAGTTAGATATTTTGGTAAGGGAAGTCTTTTCCTTTTGTTTTTCCAAAGGCATTCCTAATCTCAGCTGATCTCCATGCTACAAAACAAGAGCTATATTTCAATAGGGTAGCCTCAGACATTGATTTAAAAAAAAAAGCTCCTCTAACTGCCTTTTGAACTTGCTTTGCTTTGCTGTGTTCCAATTAGGTTTAAAATATTTAGATGAGAAAAAGTGGTTCTGCTTCATTTAAGACGAGCCTCCAGTAAGAGGCAGTTTGGAGCTTGCTGTTGGAAGCCGGCAGGGGTTATAAAATCCAGTCTAGTTAAATAAATCCTTTCACTATTAACTCTCCAGTAAGACAAGAATGAGGATCCAGAAGAATGGCTAGAAGAGCAAAAAGAAAATAGGAATGACTTACAGTTAATACTTGGTTACCCAGGCAACCATTCCCACACTGCAAGAAAGCCACCCCTGGGGCTTGATTATAAGGAAGAAAAGGACTGAGGGTCTTCCTTTCCATACCTCTCTTTGGGTTTAGGAGAAAACAGACCAAACAAATGGACATATAGGCTAAAATCCCTCCTACATGGAGATGTTCATGAGAGATGAGTGGAGATGGCAGGGAGAAAGCTAACATTGGTTCCCCTCCCTGGGAGTAGAAATCAGGGTGCAGAAAAGGTGCAGAGATTCCTGAAGTTTTCCAAAGAACAGAACCTACCAGCAGCTCCTGATTTTCAGAGACGGGAAGGTCTAAGTGCTCTAGAATATATTAGTTTGGGAAGAAAACCAGAGACCTGAAGTTCCAGAATCCTCAGAACACAAAGGAACCTCACAAAAGACATAGCCCAATAGTATATAACCAGGAAAGTTAGGAGACCTGTCTAGTGAGGATATATGGGTGACAGATGATACCGTTTAACACCTGAAATGAGAAATGTGCCAAATTTCCAAACCTTTTTTTGAGCACTAACACAATACCACAAGTGGAAAATTCCACACCAGACCTCATGGGTCACAAGCAAGACACAAGCATGAGGGAGAGGGATGGGGTTGGGATATATGAAGGGGGTGGGGGAGACAGTAGTAATGAAACTAACCAAGATGCACTGTACACAAATTGACATGTTGAACTGAAACTCCATTTGTACAACTGTTTAAAGATAATAAAATTTAAATTTATTTTAAAAAACACAGGCACATTAAAATATTGTATTAATTTACCTTCAGGCTATATAGGTAGGTGTAATAACACATTAATGAATTTTATGTTTAGGCTTGATCCAATCCACAAGGCATCTCATTTTGTACATATAAATATTCCCAAATCTGAGATCTAAGCACTTCCCAAGCATTGTGGGTAAGGGGTACTCAACCTTAACTGCATCTCTTCTCCTCTAATATCTCTGTGATTCAGAATGGGCTTTAGCAATCTGTGTGATAAGGAGATACTGAGTTAGAGTTTACTGTAGGACAGTATTTTTTCTTTCATAGTGGCATATAAAATCATGGCACATCATAGAAAGATAAATATCACATTATCATTCATTTAAAAATTTATTATCTTTACATAGTTGTACAAAGGGGTTTGGCTTTAACACATCAATTTAAGAGGATAATGCTTATAGAAACTAAAAGAATGGGTATAATGGAAGTGTGCAGTAGATAGTAGTAGTAGCTAATAGTTTTTACAGGCTAGGGAGGGTAGGAGATGGGGAGAGAGAGGGATATGCTAATGGGCATAAAAATACACTTAGTGTTCCTTAGTACATTATGGTCACGATAGTTCATAACAATTCATTGTTTATTTCAAAATAGCCATAAGGGAAAGCTTAATAATATTTTCAAAACAAAGGATAAATATTTGAGCTGACGGATATGTTAATAACACTGACTCAAACACTGTAGAACATGTTCAAATATCACACTGTACTCAATGAATATGTACAATTATTGTGTTTCAACTATAAACAAGAAATAAAATTAACCATCAAAAATGATTAACTGTGGTGTTGAGTGTAGTGGCTCACATCTATAACCCTAGCAACTTGTGCAGTAGAGATTGGGAGCAACACAATTTGGTTTGAGATCCAACCAGGAAAAAGCCCTCATCACCACCAATTAAAAAAAAAAGATGGCTTCCTGGACCCTAGCAGGTGGAGATTGGGTGCCAGGGTCTGGAGTTGACAGCGCTGGATGAGTCTATGTGTAGATTGCTAGATGTATGTAGTGGGTGCAGGAGCTAGGGCCAGAAGCCAGAACAACCCAACCTTTGAGAATCACCAGCAGATTTCATCCTTTTTTTCCCCCCTAAATCTTCTAAATCCTTAATTATTTTCTTTTCTTTCTTGAATTAATAAGTTTTTTTT
>NW_012267264.1:2148345-2153314 GCF_000151885.1 Dipodomys ordii
CCAACATCAAATACAGTGAAAGCAGGGGTTATACTGTGGGGGAGGGACATACAAAGCAACAAAGAAATCATCTTATAAATATGTTAGAAACAATTGTATGAAAGCAAAAACATTTGATGAGTACATTCTTATCAAGCATTGTTGCCTCCACCTTTGTTTCCTCTTACCATATCCCCCCAGCCAAAGTTATAAAGTTCATTTTTTGACATAGCATCTTGTACATCTCATTGTTGCAATGGGTCAGCCTGTATCCGTATTTAAACAATGTGTTTTTTCCCTTCCCCTCCACAAATTATACCAACATCAAATACAGTGAAAACAGGGGTTATACCTTGGGGGAGGGATATACAAAGCAACAAAGAACTCATCTTATAAATATGTCAGAAACAATTGCAAGAAAGAAAAACCATTTGAGTTCTTATCTTGGGGTTCATTTCACCTAACATCAACTTATCTGACCTTTTCTGCTTGACTCAGACATATACTAGTTATTGCAAATAAGAGAAACCATGAACCTATGTTTCTTTGGGCCTGGCTTACTTCACTTAATATAATTTTTTCCAAGTCTTTCCATTTCCTAACAAATGGGGCAATATCCTTCTTTCTGATGGAGGCATAGAATTCCATTGTGTATCCATACCACATTTTCTTGATCCATTCATTTACTGAGGGGCATCTGGGTTGGTTCCATATCTTAGCTATGGTAAATAATGCTTCAATAAGCATAGTTGTGCTGTAGTTTTAGTATGGTCTTGTTTATGATCATTTGGGTAAATGCCCCAAAGTGGGATTGCTGGGTCATAGAGGAGCTCTATGTGGAGTCTTTTGAGGAACTTCCATACTACTTTCACTAGTGGTTGAACAAGTTTACACTCCCACCAACAATGTACCACATCCCCTCCAGCATCTGTTGTTATTGGAGTTCTTGATTATAGCCATTCTAACTGGGGTGAGGTGGTATCTCAGTGTTGTTTGATTTGCATTTCTTTTATGGCTAGGAAGGTTGAGCATTTCTTCATGTGTCTATTGACCATTCTTCTTTCCTCTTCAGAGAAGTTTCTCTGTAAGTCTTTAGCCCACTTATTTATTGGGCAGTTGTTTATTTGAGGATTTGTTGTTGGGGGATTTAATTTTTTGAGTTCCAGGTATATTTTAGATATGAGACCCTTGTATGGCTAGTGAAGATTTTCTCCCAATCGGTGGGCTTTCTATTGATCTTGCTAGCTATGTCCTTTGCCATGTAGAAGCTCTGCAATTTCATGCAATCCCATTTGTCCAATCTTTCTTTGATTTGTTGTGTTTCTGGGTCTCTATTAAGAAAATTTTGGCCTGTGCCAAGGAGACCTAGGGTTTCTCCTATGAGAAAAACATGACTGACATCAGGAAAGCAACTTCATTTGTAATAGCCCCACAAAAAATAAAATACCTAGGAATTAACTTAACCAAAGAAGTAAATGACCTCTATGATGAAAACTTTAAAAACCTGAAAAAGGAGATCAAAACAGAACTTAGAAAGTGGAAAAACCTCCCATGCTCCTGGATTGGAAAGATCAACATCGTGAAAATGGCAACACTTCCCAAGGCTATCTACAAATTCAATGCAATATCTATCAATATTCCAACCTCATTCTTCAAGGAAATAGAAGAGGCAATCCAAAAATTCCTATGGAACAATAAGACCCCGAATAGCAAAAACGATCCTTAACAAAAGGAACACTGTTGGAGGAGTATCAATAACAAACTTCAAAGCGTAATACAAAGCCACAGTAGTCAAAACAGCTTGGTACTGGCACAAGAATAGACCTCAGGACCAATGGAATAGAATTGAAAACCCAGAAATGAACCCACAGATCTAGCCATCTAATCTTCGATAAGGGAGCTAAAAAAATAGAATGGAAGAAAGACAGCTTCTTCAGCAAATGGTGCTGGCAAAATTGGTTAATCACTTGTAGAAAACTAAAGCTAGATCTTTAAATAACACCCTGCACCAGAATCAACTCCAAATGGATCAAAGACCTCAGAGTCAAAGGAGACACCCTGAAAACATTACAGGATGGAATAGGAGAAATCCTTTTTTTTTTCTTTTCTTAAAAGTGAAGATCGATGGCAGAATCGATGGCAGAAGCTCTATATGTTTTCTTATCTCCTTTCCTGAAGCTCATGATTTTTAAAAGTCTGGGTGGTTATATTTTTTTCTGTCAACACATAGTTTTGTTTTTGTGTTTTATATCAAACTTATTATAAGAATATTTAAGCAAGTCAGACAAGTATACATCAAAAGGAAAAAGAATCATCCCTAATCCAATCAGATGGAAATCACTACTATTGGATATCTTCCCTGTTGAGTCTGAGCTTTGCTTGTTTCTCTCAAGAGAAGACAATTTTGGCTGTTTTCCTGTTTGAGCCACATTCCTATTTTCTGGAAGCAGAAAAGGTACAAGCAGTGGCTGGTTGTACCTTAGCATAGATTGTTAGTGTGGATTTACCTCAGAGATAGGGGATGCTAACTGTCGACCTGGATGCACATGGTCCCATCCCATGAGCAGTGTCTCCACATACTATCTGTCCTCCATCAATTCATCCTGTGGTCCAGAGGCCTCTCTGTTACAGAACTGTTGTTTTTCTCCCGTTACAGCTCCCCAGAGGAGAGGTGGGGGGAAGACCTAGCCTACTAAGTTTGCCTCTTTCCAGATTTATTATTGACAAGAGGACTTAGTGTAACTTGTATGAGGGCTGTATGGGAGAGTGTGAATGATGACTGAATCTTTGTACCCACTGCTAATCTGCTTATATTCCAGAATTGTTGGTTTATTTCCTCACCCATTATTTCTTTTAAGTGCTAACCTCAGGCCAAGGCCTTTTGTTTGTTTTCCATCTGTTGATTAATTTGGATTTAATGTGTATAGGAGGGTTTTTTTTCCCCCATCAGTTTTTCTCTAATTAAACTTGGGTAGAGGAACATGCCATGAGCCAGTGTATTGGAGAGTCCTCCAACGTTGTTGTGAGGTTTCTGTGCCCAGTTCAGTTGAATTTTGGATGCTCACTAATCAGTCATGCACTTTCCTGCAAGGATGGGTTACACGTGCCTGAGAATGGTTATTGTCGGCTGGGTTTTGTCTTCATGTATATAGTGGATATATCTTTAGTATTAGATTAGTGTTCCTTGAAAGTGATGCACATTACTAGTCTTTAAAATACTAGTTTTTCTAGTTTTCTCTGGTAGGCAATGCTTTTTGCAATCCTCCAAATAGGCTCTTTTTTTAAAGTAAGTTTTTTAATGTGAAAATACTGTACAGAGGGGTTACAGTTATATGAGCAAGGTAATGAGTACATTTCTTATCAAGCACTGTAGCCTCCTCATTAGAGTATTTATTCTTCAGTTGAGTTTTTGCTTTCCAACTGTGAAAAGAAAGCCAGAACCATCTTTTTTTTTTTTAAATTTTATTTGTGAAGATACTGTACAGAGGGGTTACAATTACATGGGCAGGATAATGCGTACATTTCTTACCAAGCATTGCAGCCTCCTCCTTTTGTTTACCCTTCACATCCCTTCCCAGCCTCCCCCCTCCCCCCCCCAATCCCAATCTTTCTCCTTCCCCCCCTTCCCCCCCCCCACCAATGTTGTAAAGCTTGTTTTGGACATGACAACTTGTACTTCTCATTGTTGCAACAGGTCCACCTGTATCTTTAAACAACTGGTTTTTCCCCATCTCCTCCTCAAGTTATACTGACATCAAATATAGTGAAAGCAGGGGTTATACTGTGGGGGAGGGACATACCAAGCAACAAAGAGATAATCTTATAAGTACATTAGAAACACATGCATGAAAGAAAAAAACATTAAGATACATATCTAAGGGAAGAACCATCTTTTTTTTATTTGTGAAAATAACAAGGTGGTGAACCTCTGTCTTTTCAATTTTTTTTTATATTTTATAACTGATCTTCAGGGTAGAGAGTCCAGCATCTGGATTATTATGTTTAACTTTTAGAATGCCTTAATTTAGCAAAAAGGAAAGTCTCTGTCTTTGCTCTATTTGTCATTTAAATAACCCACAAGGGCTTGAAAAACAGTGTAAACGGGTTGTGATGTAGCTCAGTGGCAAAGTGCTTGCCAGCAAGTACAATGCCCTGGGTACAATCCCCAGTACCAAAAAAGAAAAAAAAGACAAAACAAAAACAAGAACAATGTAAAGCTCCAGGGCACAGTGCACTGGGATTAAAAACCGCAACATGCCTAGGCTACAAAATGAATATGAATCCAATTTACTAAGTAAGGATTGTGTTAAGGCAATACACACTATTTAAAAACCATTTTTGATAGGCTCTCTTCATTCTTTCCCACCCATTTCCTTCTCATAGAGATTCAAGTGGATTTCTATCCTTACATAATTCCTCCCACCATATGTTTTGTATATATTTTTTATTGTCAAAAACCCCTCTGTACGGTATTTTCACAATAAAAAACTTATTAAAAATAAAATAAAAAGTACTGTACAGGGGAGTTACCATTACATGAGTAAGGTAATAAGTACATGGTTACCTCCTCCTTTGTTTTCCCCCTACCATCCCTTTCCTCCCTACCTCCCTACCTCCTCCCCACCCCCAGTTGTAAAGTTCATTTTCAATATAGTGTCTTGTACATATTGTTACAATAGGTCAACCTGTATCCTTATTTCAGCATGTTGTTATTTCCCTTCCCCTCCCCAAATTAGAAAAATGTGTATGCAAGAAGCAGGGCACTGGAATCAAATACAGTGAAAACAGGGGTTATACCATGGGGGAAGAACATACAAAAGAAACAAAAAAATCACATAGTACATTATAAATACATTAGAAACAACAGGAAGAAAGATAAAATCTCTTATGTTCCTATATTGGGATTCTTTTCACTTAGCACCATCTTCTATGGTCATATGTACATAGCTTTTGACCTTTTCTGCTTGTCCTAGATATATACTAGTTATTG
>NW_012267264.1:2154369-2175095 GCF_000151885.1 Dipodomys ordii
AGTATGTGTATGGTGCATATGGTAATCCAACTGGTAGGATTATCCTGAAATTCACATGTTGGAGCTAAAACCCAGGGCAACAGTATTAAGAAATGGCGCTTTTGGGATATATATGGGATGAGCACCCTTATTAATGACCTGCCAGTTTTCCACCATAATAGGATGGCATCAAGGCAGAAAGTTAACCCTGGTCAGTTGCTGGATGTGTTGATGCAACTAAAGCTAGAAATAAATTTCTATTGTTTGTAAACGATCTCCTTTTATGTATTTTTGTTACAGCAGCAGGACTGAACTAAGACAGATGGGATGTTGTGTCTCTGGCTAAAAGTGTGATAGATTACTGGATTTTCCTGTATTTGTGCTGGCTCCACTGACGAGAGAGTACATAGTGAAGATATTCTTTGTTTACAAAAAGGGGGTCTGGACTGGGAAGGTGGCTCAGTGGTAGAGTGCTTGTCTAGCATACATGAAGCCCTGGGTTTGATTCCTCAGTAGCACATACACAGAGAAAGCTGGAAGTGGTGCTGTGGTTCAAGGCAAGTGTTCTACCACTTGTTCTACCAAGGCAAATGGTAGAATACTTGCCTTGAGCACAGAAGCTCAAGGACAGTGCCCAGGCCCTGAGTTCAAGCCCCAGGACCAGCAAAAAAAAAAGGGCTAGGGGTCTGTGGCCAGCCTCTCAGACTGGGACAGATATGAATGTGGTCCCACACTCTCTATAGTCTGTCATGCTTCTGTCTCTGACGTGGACTCAATGATGTACTCTGTTAAGAAGGAGTAAGGGATTTGTATATCTGAAAATCGCAACTTTAGGGCTACTGGACCTGACTAGGTTATGTTTATTCATGCAAACTCTTGTATCTTTCAGTTCTTTATTTCTCCCCTCTGTAAATCTCAATCTATGCCAATAACATGTTACTTTCAGCTTCCAATCACCTGTAGGGATGTTGTTTGTTACTTTTAATGAGATCTCAGGTAACGGAGAGGTGAACATTTTAATTGTTCTCCTTGGTTCAGAGCTGTTGCTAACATTGATTGGTGGAAATCCTTTCCTTGTTTTATTTTCTTTCTCTTTCATCTTCCCTGATTGCTGCTTTAATTCCCTTCTCTTCCTTAGTATTTACTCTGGTGCCTTTGATGTATTGTTTCAAATATGTGCATATCTTTGTGAAGTCTGTGCTATTTTTTGCATGTGAATATATCTTTAATTTATATTAGCAGTGTTATATTATAAATCTTGCTCTACCCCGTTTTTATCTTTTAACGCTATCTAAGTTGCCTGATTTATCATAAATGCTTGTCTAAACTGCAAGTTACAACCAACCTCTTAAATTTTTATGTCAGCAACAACAGTTTTCCTCACTCATGTTACATGCTTGTTCTAGTTTGGCTGTGGCTCTTCAAAATGAGAGTAGTTATTAAAACTTTCATTAAATATTGTTGTGTAATGCATTAAGAAAGGAGACCTTATATTACTATATCAAAAATTTGCTTTTATATGTTCTGGTAACTATATTTCAACACAAATGCTTTTATTTATAATTCTATATAGTTTCCTTCCTTCCTTCTCTCTCTTTCTTTCTCTCTCTCTCTCTTTCTCTCTCTCTCTCTTTCTTTCTTTCTCTCTCTCTCTTTCTCTCTCTCTTTCTTTCTTTCTCTCTTTCTCTTTCTTTCTTTCTTTCTTTCTTTCTTTCTTTCTTTCTTTCTTTCTTTCTTTTTTTTCTTTCTTTCTTTCTCTTTCTTGCACTCAGCACTCTGCCATTTAGCCATACTGCCCAACCCTCTTTGTTTTGGTTCTTTTCAGATAAAGTGGTTTTTCCCAAGCCTGTTTCAGACTGTGATCTTTTGATCTACCTCCTGTGTAGCGGAAGGATTATAAACAGGCACCACAATACCTAGGTTATGTTTTGAGATAGCTCTCACTAACTTTTTCTTGCCCGGTCTGGCCTTGAACCACAATCTTATCCTCAGGAGTGGCTAGAGTCCTTATATTAGGTCAGCAGATCTATATACTTCTTTCCTTTGTGGCTTCTCTAGGGAATTGCTAAAGAAGGATTTCAGTAGCTTTGCATCTTACAGTCAGAAATTTTATAGTCAGAGATAATAATCATTATGCCTGAACAAATGTCACTATGTTCTCAAGATGTGCCAGTAAATGATTTTGTCAATGAAAGGCAAAGGATCCTTGTAGAAGATTCTTTTGTTTCCTCAGGAATTCTTGTTATAACATGAAACCCTATAAATATAAGTGATGGCTGCTAGAATTCAGCCCATCTTATCACAGTGGGTGCTAGTTACTAAACCTCAGTTATTTGTCAGGGCCTCAGGTCTCAGTTCTGTATATAATCTTCTTCCAAGCTCAGCCAGGAGCTCAGCTTTCTAGTGTCTCCGATGTTATCAAGCTAAGAGATTCTTTTTTTTTTTTTTTTGTCTTCCGAAAGGGCCCTATGAACATGAAATCAAAATGAACCCAAAAGGGATGGTACGGGGCTGGGAAGGTGGCTCAGTGGTAGAGCGCTTGCCTTGCATGCATGCATGAGGCCCTCAGTTCCATTGCTCAGCACCACATAACCAGAAAAAAAAGCCGGAAGTGCTCTATGGCTGAAGAGTGCTAGCCTTGAGCTGAAGAGCTGAGGGACAGCGCCCAGGCCCAGAGTTCAGGCCCATGACCAGACCCCCCCCCCAAAAAAAAACTTCATAATACCAAAAGGGATGGTACTAATTTTTATTATATTTCTTTACTTCCTTAGATAGTTCTGATATGGGATTCCAGCTTGTTTGAATGGATATTTTACAGATATGTTTACTGAGTGAGATTTTTGAGGTCTTTATATGGTAAAATTTATGAACAAAACCTACTATTTGGTCCAAATAACTTATTTATAAGCTAGGTGCTGGTGGTTCATGCCTCTCTAATGCTAGCTACTCAGGAGGCTGAATTTTTTTAAATGATTGATTTTTATTGTTATTGAAAAGGTGATGTACAGAGGGGTTACATATACGTCAGGTAGTATGTACATTTTCTTTTTGAACAGTGCCACCCCCTCCCTTGCTTTTTCCCAGTTTTTCCCTCCCAACCCCTCTGCACATTTTTAACATAGTCTAGTGATTTTTAACATAGTCATTTTAGTCTAGTGAATGCCACTGCTGCATTAGTTTGCCCTTTGTCCCACCATTTCTGCGCCTCCCTCTAGCCTTCCCTGAAACAGATAAACTTACACACAAGACAAAAAATACAGAAAACAAAGCAGTGACAAAAGAGAAAAAAACAATTAAAAAACCCCAAATAACAAAACAACCTCTTGTTTTCATTTCTTGGAGTTCATTTTGATAAATATCATTTTATATGATCCTATGCACATAGCTATTGAGCCCTTGTGATCCTCTCTTAAGAATATCCTCCTTTGGTCTCACTGTGTAATTATATAGAATCCTATACAATTTATTATGTCCAAGTGTGGTTTTTGTCTTTTACCATCTAGTATTTTTACTTGTAGATTAATAGGCACATTCTAGTTACAACAAATGAGGTAAACCATGAAACCTGTGTTTCTTTGGGTCTAGTTTACTTTGCTTAATATTTTTTCTAAGTCTTTCATTTCCTTACAAATGGCCAATATCATTTTGTTTCTGATGGAAGCATAAAATCTACTGTGTATATAAATCACATTTTCTTGATCCATTTGTTCCTTGAGGGGCATCTGTGTTGATTCTCTAGCTTGGCTAAGGTAAACAATGTTGCAATGAACATGGCTGTGCTAGTAGCTTTAGTGTGGCCTGGTTTGTGGTCAGTTGAATAAATGCCCAGTAATGGGATTGCTGGGTCATAGGGAAGCTCTATGTTTAGTCTTTTGAAGAACCCCCATACTGTTTTCCAGGGTGGTTGAACAGGAGGCTGAATTCTGAGGATTTTAATTTGAAGCCAGCCTGGGCAGACAAATCCTTGAGACTCTTATCCAGTTAAACAGCAAAAAGCCAGAAATGGAGGTTTGGCTTAAGCAGTAGAACATCAGTTTTGAGCGAAAAAGCCAAACAGAGCTTGAGACCTTGAATTCAATCCCCTGTACATGTACACACACACACACACACCAACACACAGCCCAAAAAACAAGCCCCAAATTTATTTACAGTATTTTTCCTTTTATCCCTATATTGTTCAATATGCTTTATATATCTCAATTGAATACCTAGTTCAACCCTATGGGTAACTCTTTTCCCTAGCTTGTGGCTAAAAGTATCTTCCCTATTGACTTGTTTCATGTAGTTTTTAAATGAAAAACTGTTTTAGATGATATTATTCAAAGCAATCAGTGACACCTAATTTTGTAGAACGAGTTGAAAAAAAAAGTACATATTGTTTCAAAAAAGCAAATGTCCTTCCTTCCTTTCTTTCTTCCTTCCTTCTTACTTCTCTCTCTTCTTTCTTTCTTTCTTTCTTTCTTTCTTTCTTTCTTTCTTTCTTTCTTTCTTTCTTTCTTTCTTTCTTTCTTTCTTTTCTTTCGTTCTTTCTTCCTTTTTTTGTGTGCTGGTCCTGGGGCTTCTGTGTGCTTGGTCCAGGCTGAGCCTGGATGCTGTCCAGCTTGTTTTTGCTCAAGGCTAGCACTCTACCACTTGCACCACAGCTCCAGTTTTTTTTCTTTTGTTTTTTTTAGCTAATTGGAGATTAAGACTCTTATAGACTTTCCTGTCTGGGCTGGCTTTGAACCATGATCCTCAGATCTCAGTTTCCTAAGTAGCTAGGATTATATTACAGGGGTGAACTACTGGCTACCAACAGAGCTGTGATTCTTTTTAAGGTTTTCAAAGCACCAGAAATGCCATGCTGAGATAAATCAGACTAAACGTATCCCTCTTGGAGCTATAGCTATGACAAAGATGCAGGGGACACTTTGGTGGGGGGTGGGTGGGAAGTGAGGTGGCACGCCTGCTGACAAGATAAATGGCTCTAATGTCTACTCAGTGATACATTGTAGCCATCATCCTGGATTATAGCTAAGTCCTTTTGGGAGCCTACTTATATTTTCAAGTCTATATCAATTCTCAGAATAAAGAGTTTTATGCTTGCCTCCTGCTGTGGCAAGTAGCACTCTCATTTATTTATTCTAAAGATACCTTCTTCAGGATTCGAGGGGTGCCTCAAATTGCAAGACACTTGTATTTGGAGGAGCAAAGTCTTATTTCTGTAAGCCCCATTCTTTTGCAATATTTTATGACTCCTTTAAATAAATCTGAACCTTAATGTTCCTAGACTGTTTCAGGTTAAAAAATGGGTAGAACGAAGCAATCAGGATTTATTTAACTTATTTCTATCTTTCAGAAGTTTTAGTCAAATTCCAGTAGTGCATATGTAGGAGGTGGCCCTGACAATGGTTAAGAAAAAGGTTTGAGGCATGAGTCAGAAAAAGGAAATGTCAAAATGAACTGATACTGAAGAAATAGTAATTTGCCCACAAGGTAGATAAACAGTGAAGTTTCATTTGACATGTGCTAGCATCTGTAAGTGCCAGTGTTGTAGTTAACTTTTGTGATTTCTTCCATGCCTACTTGTAGGATCAAAGACTCTGAATGGGTGGGCTCTTCTACTTGGGGAATAAGAGCAGGAATCCTGAGGAGGGGAGTGGGAGTTTAGATTCAGGCACAGACAAAACATCCCCAGTGGAGCTTGGAACTTACAAAGACACATGGTATTTCAAACCAGAAAAGATTTGGAAGTGCTGGGCTGGAAGCAGTGAGAAGAAGCTGAGGGAGCAGAAGGTAGGAGGGAGGAACCAAGTCATGAGAAAGGGAGCAAAATGGGAAAGCTGGAGTAAGGAGGCGATGAGTTTCCCTGAGAACTTGGCCCCAAACCAGACGTGGTGGTCAGTGCCACTCTTGATGCTCCTGATCCTTTTTCTGGAACCCTGCCATGTTGAAGATGCTGTCAGCCAAGGGGATGGGCAGCCAGCTGACCTATACCATGACCTCCAGGTTCCCTTGCTTGGAACCTTTCCTCTCCTGTCCTCTCTTCTGTACCACCTAACCGTGTTGAATACAGATTCCAACTCAGGTCTTCCTTTGCGATTATGTTGAGCTTAACTGTCAACTCCATTTTACAAACTTAAAATTGTCTAGTATTTATTTAACATTTGTATCTGTTCAGGCAATTCAGGTATTTGTCATTTCTGATTGAGTTCAAATAACATTTATGAGAGGATGTACTCTGGGATGAGATGGGAGCTGTACCAGGGGACAAAACTAATGAAGCCTTTCAAGAGTAGAAGGAGACATGGATGGAACTTGGAATGAGAAGTCTGCATGGCCCCTAAATTCATATCGCAGTGTCAGATCACATGGCATTCCTGTTTCCCAATTAATGTTCTCTGTCTGCCACATTGTACAGTGACTCTTTCAAATCACCATGCTCCCCACCTCTTTTCTCTTAATAACTCTTCCTAGTATTTCACGGAGAAAATGGAAGATATTTGATCAGAGCCATTTCAACATCCTTCACACTTTTTAAGGTAGTCCACAGTTCAACTCACAAGATGTCCTCCATGCTTCATCTTCTAGTCATGCTCATGGTCCCTATGCTCTCAGTGTGTTTGTGTTTGTAGAAAATGAATTTCTCTCTGCTTTGCATTATTTCTGACTGTCAGGGACACTTGGAGGGGCTTGCACTAGCTTTGTAGAGCACTTGGATTCACTTTAACCTCTTACCAATGGAAGTGCGTCTGATAGCTGTGAAATATGCCTTTCCCATGGACTATAAATAAAATGAACCTCACACTTCATTAATGAATCCTTCCTCTCCACACCCCAAGTGATTCAAATGCTAAAGATTTAGTATTTTAGAGCAGATTGTGTGACCTTTTATGTAATATACCCTTTAGGTAAGTGGGATATGGTCTTGTGATTAATGTGGCCTGATAGTCATGTTGAGAAAACGCGAAGGTGTGAACTACCGTAAGAAACCCAAGAGCTCTAAGATGATTGTTTTTAATTCATGTAAATAAGATTGACTAATTTTTTCTATCCTATCAATGTGATGCCTGTAATTTAATTTTGACTGACAAATGCTTCCAAGACTGTTAAGAATGTAAGTAGCACACAACGATAACCCTCTGCTTCTAGGAAGCTTGTCTGAAAAAAATAATTTTACTGGTGATTTTTCTTTTGGCTAAATTTCTGTGGGGAGGGGGGGTGTCTTTTAATTGTTTTCTCCAAGTGTTATCAGATGTTAGTCTAATTTAAAGAAATAATTTCCTGCCACCAATACCTGAACTCATTTATGAAAAGAACTCAAAGTAAATTGGTAAAGGAAAAAAAAAACACCTAAGGATACTTGAGGCTGTGTTTTCCCTGGGATCAGTTATTAATTACTATGGAGTTTGAATGTGGAGAAAACTGAAGTGAAATCAGCTAGTGTGTAGATCCTCATAGAAGTTTAGAATCTAGCTCTCGTATCTTTCCAGGCAGAATGAATCATGGTTTGTAGTGTATTTTCCTTATCCCAGACATATTTGGATTTTAGGGTAACCTGTTCAGTGTTAAGATTCTTACTGTCTTGCTATATCTGCCACCACCACCACCACCACTACTACTATGATCACTACCATTATCATCCCCCCTTACCATACATAATTTGCCTTCGTAAGCTATGGCATAGCACTTGGCAGTGCTTTATGTGCATTGTAATTTATCCTTAGACTAGCTCCTCAAGATGAGTATTAATTTGTGGTTAATTCATTTTCCACTCAGTACGTGGTGAAACCTGAAATGGAATTTAGGCCTGAAGGACTTTTCCCCCATCTTCCTTTCCCTGTGGCCTGCCAGTCTTCCCTGCCCCATGAGACTTTCACACTATGCCTGTTCATTTTTCCCTTTAGTGTCACAAAGTGGAGGAGAGATAGCAGTTTCCCTGTTTTCAAGATTAAAAATAAAACTTGAAAATTCAACAATTAGCAAGTGAGAAATAGTGAGGTTAATAATATTCCAGTGGCCTAGGAACATCTCATATTAACATTGTTTTTTTTTTGTTCATCTGCAGAATCAAAAAGGCCTTGGAATGCAAAAGGGAAGTACAGGAAGCTTTTGAATATAAAATCTAATTTATATTTAATACTGCTATGAGAAGAAAACACAGACACTGACTTTCTAAACATTTCTCATGATACACAACATTTCCTGTTTAGTTTTGTAATCTATACTTTTTAGGCTTTGTATCATATGGGCAAGTGTCTTGAAGTACACATGCTCAATTTATTTCATTTTATTTTCTATCGGAGCATATTCAATTGTATATAACTTCATGATGACATTTCCATGTACTTTAAAAAATACATTAGTAAGCAGTTGTACAAAGAGGTTGTGATTTCACAAGTAGGTGTAAGTACACTGCTTCTGGATCCGTGTCACCCCTTGCATCATCCTGGGGTTCCCCCTCCCATCCCTACCTTCAGTTTTTACATAGTGTGTATTGAATATGGCAGCATTTGCTCACCCTCCCTTCTTCCATTTGTGTGCCCGCTCCATTGTCCCCCAAAACATGTTTCCACTTCCGAGTACTCATTTTGATAAACAACTCATTAGTTGTTCAGAAGAGTTATACCATTGCATTCTGATTTCTGGAAGGGATTAGCCTAAGTATATTATCCTTTAGTCTGTTTGTTTGTGTGTATATGTATAAAACTCTGCACATATTACCATGTATGCTTATACTTTAATCTTACCTCCACATATGAGAGAAAACACGACCATGTGTCTCTTTTCCATGTACTTTGATTGCATATACATATCTACCATTCCTTATTTTTGATTGGTCCCCATGTCTGCCTCCCTCCCTCCTTCCCTTCCTTCCTTCCTTCCTTCCTTCCTTCCTTCCTTCCTTCCTTCCTTCCTTCCTTCTTTGCTGCCTTCCTGCCTTCCTGCCTTCTTTCCACTTTCCCTTCTTTCTACCCTCCCTCCCTTCCTTCCTTTCTTCTTTCCCTCCCTTGAATTCAGTCTGGGCATTGTCCCTGAGTTTTATTTTTTTCTCAAGGCTAGTGCTCTACCACTTGAACCACAGCTCCATTTCTGTCTTTTGGGGTAGTTAATTGGAGATAAGAGTCTCACAGACTTCTTGGGCTGGCTTTGAACTGTGATCATCAGATTTCAGCCTCCGGAGTAGCTAGGATTACAACCACCATGTATTTCTTAAAATAGAAACAGAAGGCCATAAGTTCAGAAAATAAAGGACTATGTGTTGATGCTGAAGTTGCACTGTGACAGGACACTTCTCAGAAGATCAGCTGGGCATGTCCATTGTTGAAAATGTTGTTGATGATTTCCTTAACTTGATGGCATGTTCACAACCTCCCATAATAAGCAGTTTGTTTTCTTCTTTTATGGTACCAGCATATCTCTGGAAGACAAAAGAGATCCTTGGATAAGAGACAGAGCTGCTCTATAGTAGATTAATAGAAGAGATCTAATACCTACTCAAGGTGTGATATTCTGCTCGGGGTTGGTCTATACATGTGGGAATAAACAGAAACCTTGGTAAATTGAGTCTGTTATAGAAGTGTGTTAGATGTGACTTTCTCTAGGGAGGCTGAAGCTGGAGAAGGAGATGAGACAGTGCAGCCTGTGGGGGCTACCCCAGAGTGTGCAGGCCAGGCCTAGCGCCCCTGAGTAGAGTCCCAGTGCTACACTAAGCGCTCCCATAAAATCCTCAGGTGCCATGGGGCCAGCCAGCCACACACTGAGCAATGTTAGCACGTGTTATTTTCCACAAGGAGGGAACATTGCTTCATTTCCCCTCCCTAAGACATGACACTGATTTTAATGTATAAGATGTACCAACCGGGGGAAATACACCCTTGGTTAAGACAGCATTTTGCAGTTCCGGCTTCTGCAGACTCTCTGGGCAGGTGGGTGGTGTTGGCTTTGAGGCAGGATCTGCCCCTTGAGAGCTGAGTGGTGCAGTAGCATCCGGAGGCCTTCTTGTATGCTGAACTTGATGAAGGCAGCCAAAGGGAGAGCTAGGGCTGAGCGAGCTCACACTGTGTGATGAGACCTCTGTGTGCCAGTATTGGAAGACACAGTAGGATACAGAGGGTAGCCTCTGTGAAAATTGCACAATCCTTCCTTTAAAAAAACAACTTAATTTGCAAGGTAGGGATTATAATCTTTATTTGTTATGATAGTTGTCAGGTGAAAGAGGAGTATTAAGTCTAACCCTGGCCCACCAACACTGAATATCAGAGAGGGCGAAGGGTCCTGACTCAAATTTCCAGTTCTTTTCCATCAAGATGTCAGGCATCCGATTGCAGTCAATCTGTCTGGTTCCAGTGACTGACTTGCATGCGGGTGTGCTCCCGTTCTCCTGTCTGAGGCCATACCTAGCTTTGGAGATCTCTGCAGGCCCTGCTGGAGCTAGGCTTCTACTACCCATCCTTTAGCAGTTGTCTATTGAAAGATGCATTGTCTTCTCCCATCTATATGAGCCTTCCAATCTGTGTATGCTTCTATCCTGTTTCATTCTTTGCACAAGAGACTTTAATTTAATATAATTATTTATTTTGTGCAGGTCCTGGGGCTTGAACTCAGGGCCTGGACATGGTTCCTGAGTTTCCTTTCCTCAAAGCTAATGCTCTACCACTTGAGCTAGAGCAACAAAGAGTCTCAGGGATGTTTCTGCCCAGGCTGTTTTCAAACCATGATCCTTGGATCTCAGCCTTCTGAGTAACTAGGATTATAGGTGTGAGCCACCCATGCCTGGCTGTAATTACCTTTAAAACAAATTTTGTTATTTATATTATAGGTGTGCAACATGGCATGAAGGGATGTGTGTAGATAGCAGAACAGATACTGTGGCGAAGTAAATGATATATTCATCATAACACATAGTTTTCTGTTTTGTCTTTTTTTTGTAGTAAGTGCAGCTGACATCAACTTAATTGCTGTGACTACCGTGCAATATTATTACCTAGAGTCCCCACACTGTACCTTACATATCTAGATTTGTTCAACCTACGTATCTGCTGCTTTGAATGTTCTGATTGGCATCTCTCCATCCCCCTTCTATGTTACACAATTTGGTTTTCAACAAAGCCATTGTTTTTTCTCTTTTTAGATTTCACATGGTAAGATCACACATGGTTTCTGTTTCTGTACATATGTACCATTGTTTCCTTACTCATTTATCCTGACGGACAGATTATTTCCTTTGGCTTTTATTGCAATGAACATGGGGATGCAGATATTTCTACCTGGTAGTGAGTTAATTTCTGTTGGGGATATGCCCTGAAGAGAGTTTGTGTCAAATATTGACATACAAGTGCATTTATCAGACATTACAGATAAAAGGCAAGAGTTATAAATTTGGGTTGCACTTGCTTATGCCAACGAGCTTCTAAAACAAGGCATTTGGAACCTGGCTTGAAAGGCATGGCAAATGTGCATTAGAAGATAGTAATTTTAGCTAACAGATAAATATCAAGTGGTCACAGCCTTCTTGTAGGCCATGGAAAATTCTCTTACTAGGTACAGGGCTGCAGAGGTGGGGTTGGTGGTATGGCGTTGCTGTAAACTGAGTAACCTCCAAATTAAAATGGAACTTTTGAGTAACTAGAGATAACAGGGGAATGCTTTTGAAAGAGAGGGAATTCGTGGCCATGTCTCATTAGAGCAGACACTTCTCTTTGAACTATTTGTATAATTGAAAGAGAATGTTTAGTTTCTACCTTGCAGATTACAAGATGTAGATTTCAAGCTGGGCATATGTCCTGATCATCATATCCTTCGCAAATCTCAGCTAGGAAAAAAAATACTTGAATGTTCAACAGTTGGAACTTGTCCTTCCTCTTCTGTCTCCATCCTTCTATTTTGCTGCTCCTTTGTGCTTTACTTCTTTAAGCCTTGAGATTCTTTTGTCTGAGACTTTTACACTGGAGAGCAGTTTTGAATCTCTTCCAGAGGTGCCTCTAGAGATCACATTGTTTCCAGGGATTTTCCCCTGGGAGGCCACAAAACCACAAGTGTCTCCTGCACTGACCGAGTGCCACCCTGTCACTGTACATTAGTTCTCCCAAGACTCTGAACATCTTTTTTGCACAATTCCAAAGGGTAAAACGTAACTGAGAGAGAGGCTTGCTGTCCTCTGAGATCTATTACAATTAAAAAGCAATTAAATTAGAACAGATTAAATAACAATCAATAACTTTGAAAACTCCAGATATGACTTACTGAGTAAACAGAGCTTTTCTCCTGGACTTGTCCTCCTAATGCTGACAACTGAGCCATCCTATGGCTTCTCAGGGTCCTAGAGAGGCCGGAAGCATCAGCGACTAGGAGATTTCTTCTTTCTGCTATAGATCAATCAGAGACCGTCTTAATCAGAGACCAGGAAGATGTTCTCAAATTGACATTGCTCTTTTAAAAAGTAGGGTCGCCAGATAAAATATAGAATGCTAGTCTAAATTTGAGATTCAATAAACATTGGATAGCCTTTTAGTATATGTATGTTCCATGCAATATGGAGAAATAAAAAATGAAACATTTTTTTATTGCCTTGCTAGATCTGGCAGTCCTCTGAGGAGGGTTTGTTCTGTTTTCTTAACAATAAAGTATGACTGGTCATAACTTAAACATGATTTTTCATCCTTTCATAATACTTGGTTCCCAAGAATTGAAGGGTTCAATATTTGTTTACAAAAATAAAATGAATTACATCTAATTTTACCTTGAGAAGTTAATAATGTCACTTGACACAATTAGGTACCCCTGGTGTGCTACAAAATTAGAGATAGGTATGACTGTTGGTAGTAAACAAAGAAACAACTGGATACTATGGAATTGAGTTACTAAACTTGGGATGTTGTTTATTTGGATTTAATAATCAAACAGGAGTATTTAGTTATAGAACTAAACCATTAAGTTCTTCAGTATGGTGTTTTGGTTCAAGTAAACAAAGTACTTTGGAACACAGGGTTATAATATAGTTACACAGTTGCTTGTATACTATCTGAAGAAGATTCATAATATCAAAGAATTTAATTTGGGAACCATTTACAGATATAACATTGTAACTGTGAAGTCCTGGGTAGTTTGAGGTCACCATATTTTCAAGGACAAATATTGAACTAGAATCAAATTTACCTATAATTTTCATCAAGCAATTTACAATTGAGAAAATTAATGAAAATGTCATCTGTTTAATTACTGTTTGCTACCCTTAATGAAGATGTTAATTGAGTACACTTGTGGATGCAACATACTAAATGTGTTTACTTTCCAACAAAGAAAATAACCATTTTTTAAAATCTTCTACATTCTACTTTTAAAATTGTTCACTTAATTTAAATATTTTGAAGAAAAAGATGAATATATTTAAGGGATATAGAAGTATAGTTTGAAAATCATTTTTCTTCCAGATAGCAGAATATGTAGAAAATAATAACTTTAATCAGCTGAAAGGAAATCTACCAGAGGTATGCATTTTAGCCTTGCATTTGTATCTGAGAAAAAGGGACAAAAATTAATCAACTGTAAAATGTCCATTTAGAATGACATTTGTAAGTAAAGAAATTGATCACAGGGAGATGTACTTTAAACTTATTCTTGCTACACTGGCAGCCAGGATAGACTAAAGGATAATGAGGACCTTTATGTTCTTTTATATTGATGTACACTTGACCTTTTCATTTGACCAACATTTGAAATAGTTGTTTGAAACAACATGTAGACCTGTGCTATAAAATTGGTTTGAATTCTCTTTTTAACAATGGCTATGATTTCTCTTTGCCACACAATCTGACCTCTGTTCAGTAAATAAAAATATGCTGCTTGTGTCTTGAAAAGCAAAAAAAAATTCTCATATATCAGCATAAAAACAAAATGGTTCCTTTTCAAATAATTTATGAAGTGTAATGCTTTCCAAAAACAGCATCAGCTAGGCAATAACATCTTCCACGCAGAATCCATCAGCAAGCCAAGCAGCTGGGGAGTGGAGAGACACATGATGGAATGGATACACTTGTCTGTCTTTATGGTGCATCAAGTTGAAAGGTTTCTTCTCCTATCCTCTGACACCATGCTAAACTTATTCTTTTGTTCATTGCCTGACTGAACTCTAGAACTTTAAAGTTTAGTGAAAAGTTCAGTGGCTTGGGCTAATACGAAAGTCATGAGCTTAACAAAACACAGTTGTATTTTGTGTTCATTTATTAGAATGCCTAATGATAAATCTCAAGCAAGCCTTATATGTCAGTACTATTTCCTTTGCAGGTGAGGAAACTGAGGCAGAGCTTGCCAAAGGGTTTTGTATGTAAAAAGCAGTGGGTTTGGGAGGTGAGACCAGCCATTTTGGACTCAATATCTGTCCTGTTATTCTTCCATTGTTCATATAAATAGTGAAAAGACTGAGTGAGTGAAAGAGATTTCAAAATATTTTGAGCTACCAAATGTGCTAATCCACTCCAGCAACATAAAGGAAGGTATATATTTTATAAACTTAATGGTTTATAGTCTTTTCATGGCCATTAAAATGTTAAAGAATGGTAAAAAGCAAACAAAGGGAAGCGCAGGCTTGTAAAACAAGTTTTCTGAGAATAATTTATCATATTTTCATACATAATAAGTTTTCTGCCTTTAATGGGGCCATAGTGCAATACACTTATGGAGTTACAAGGAGTCTGTTAGAATTTCTGCTGTGCCACTTACTGGCTGAATGATCATGGGCAAATTATTTTACCTCAGTTAAGCTTTTGTATCTTCTTTTACAAAATGCAGTCCATAATTCATCTCTCAGGGTCATTATAAAGATTAAAGATAAAACATAAAGTACAATGTTGGGTTCATACCGGAGATTTACTACATGTGAGCTACAGCTGCTACACATTAAATAAGCAAATCATTATGTTGAGATGTATCAAATTGGACATTAGTTAATACCTATTTAAAGATCTCTGAAGAAATTTAGGAACAATGTCTGCAGCTATGTGTTTTAACTTGCCTAAGAGAATGGGTTATCACAAATTCAATAGCTAGCCCATTACCAGCAATGAATATTTATTATAAATTAAAATGAAACTTCCCATCTGTTACACTACTCAAGAATACTCACCCGGATCCAGTTCATTTTTTTGCTGTTTTCTTTCTATTCCAATGGCTTTCTTTATCTTTTAGAACTGTGGAAAAGAGATGAAATTAAAGGGAAAGATGCAAAGCCAAGCCAGGAGAGAATGGCTTCAAGAGGCCATGCTTAGCCTTGAAGGCTGGTTTGCGAGGGGAGGAGGGTAATGTCTTAGGTTGCTCCTTCTCTTTCACGTTATTTATGGCTTTCCACTGTGTGCATGGTAATCATGTGATTACCATGTAATCTCTATGTGATGGTGTGGTGGAGCATGCATCGGCATTTCTTTAAACAGTGGGATTCAAACTTAAAAAAAATGCCTGTAATTTAAGTAATATGGTTTACTTAGCTGTTCAATCTACTAGGCATCATGAGCCCAGAGTGTTTTATTTGTTGGAGTCCTTGATGTACCCAATTTCCTGGAAAAAGTACCTGACCCAGGGTAGGCATTCAGTAGATAGTTGTATGTATTATGTATCTATTTATATCTCTAAACTATCTGGAAAAAAGTTTCATCACACATTCTTGAACTTACTATGTATAACGAATTCTCCAAGTTTTAATTCCTTTCTAAAAAAGGAAAGAAGAGCTGTTATCCAGACTTACTAAATTAATTTTAGTATCCTCACTGGGGAGAGAGCGTTAGAAGGTCATTACTTCTAATCCTTTGGATCATGATCTACAAATTGAATAGCACAGCTTGTCCCAGTGAGCAACGGACTTTGTAAATTGGCTTGCACCATTGGGATTTGCCTTCATTATTTATTTATATTATTATAAGTAGTTTCACAAAGGAGTTGCCATTCAACAAAGTTCTGAATTCAATCCATTTTGATCAACATTACTCCTTTCAACATTCTCACCCATCTGTCCTGACCCACCTCTCTTAGTTTTGTAGGATATATATTGAATTTTGTGATTGCATTCTTCCCCTCTTCCTCTTTTTATTTATCTATCTTCATCCCCTTGATCCCATCCCTCCCTCCTCTTGAGTACCTGTTACCTAATTTTTTTTTGGTTGTTGTTGGAGTTTGAGTTTACCTTTCTGAGGAATTACAGTCCCTGAGTCTATCATAGTTCAGTTAATGTACCTAGTCCTACATTATATATTGTCATACATTATATCTATTCGTACTTACATATATACTCATAAGTACGTTTACTTATATATTTACTTATATAATTATGAGTGTATACATATAAGTTTATGCTTGTAAGTTTACTTACATAGTTATAAATCAATTCTAGGCTTAACAGATGAGAGAAGGCATGCAACCTTGATCTCGACTTCATGTTTTCCAGATCCTTCCTTTCTTGCTGTCAAAATGCCAGCTTTATCTTGGGTATGCCTCAGTCTTGCACCAGCTTCAGTACTCACATATACTAACCATACTATACGCTGATAGAATCAATAAATAAAATAAAATATTTGGGGATTCTTGTCCAACATCTGAGGCATTTTGAAAACATTTAGGGCACCCCAGTCTTTCTTGCTTTTGTGCTTTCCCAGTATAACCTCTAACTGTTGGTTAGTACCCTGGTCTAAACAAGTTCTATGACTGACTAGAATAATATGGTAGAGTACTGGAAAGCATGAGCTAATATTTTCTTTACAATGAACATACCTGGAATCCATGTGGATGCTGTAGTTGAAATTAATTACCAATGGATCCAATTCTTTTTTTGCTTCTCATTTCCTGAGTTGTTCATATTTAAACTTTTCAATCACCGTAGGTATGAACAAGGAAGATGATGAAGCAGAGATGTAATTAAGAGCTTTGACAGGTGTGAGAGCTGCAAACCTTCTTCCATTTCCTGAGAAAAATATGTGGGAGTTAAAGAATAATAAATTCCAACATTGCATTCAATTGTGAAGAAGAACCAGAGAGCATGTTTCTGTCTGTTTCTTTTCTAATCTTTATATCTTTTTGAATCACCTAACATGAAAAAACAGTATTCTGGATTAGATTTTTAGTACAATATCTAGAAGAGCTAGTTGAGAGATAATGCTAGTATCCAGTCTAGGTCTGAGGATCACAGCTGATCTAGGGTAACTATGATATCGAAAGCAAAAACCTGATGTTGGAAATCCACCAGCTTCAGCGTGAGATGACTGCTCAAGAGGAGATCGACTTGCAAACGCTAGCAGCCTGTGGGGTGGGTGAGAAGGGAGGTGGTAGAAGTCTAATAGAGCCACTGGCATCATATAGGTAGAGCAGGGTCTGGTGATGGGTTATGTAGACTCAGGGATGCCCAACCCTGAAGCAGATGGTGTCTGGAATTCTAAGGGGCCAACAATACTGTTGGCATGCAGACAGTCACAAATTCTGAGTTAGGACTGATAGAATAATTTGGGATCCTGATTCTAGAGGACTAAAATATCATGAGACCAATTATAAAATTGTAGTAATGAGGAAATAAATGATCATAACCAAATGGAATGGTAAGTGGAGACTGTCTGCAGTTTTATTCACATATCTCGTTTTCAAAACTTGGTATAGAGGGGTTACAGTTACATAGGTCAGATAATGAGTACATTTCTGTTTTAAGACTGTCACCCCCTCCCTCATTTTCTCCCAGGTTTTTCATTCTCTGTCCCACCCGCAAGATGTATAGTTCATTTCTGACATGATGTCTAGCGAGTATCACTGTTTCAGTGCTTCTCTTTGCCCTCCCCAACTCAGATAAACATATACAAGACAAAGGGCATAGAGATAAAAAATAGCAACAAAAGGGAATAAACAAAAAGGGAAAAACAAACAAAAAGAACTGCAAACAATACAATTAAAAATCCTCTAGTTTACATTTCTTGGAGTTCCACATGCATCATTTTATATGATTATACACACATAGCAATTGACCCCTGGGATCCTCTCCTAAAAATATTCTCCTTTGGTCTCAGTGTGTGAATGTTTAGAGTGCTATTTAATTAATCATGTCCAAGTGTAATTTTTTGTCTTTTACTTTACTTATAGATTTGTAGGGACACAGTTGGTGAGAATGTAAACTTGTTCAATCACTTTGGAAAGCAATATGGAGCTTCCTCAAAAGACTAAACATAGAGCTTCCCTATGACCCAGCAATCCTGGGCATTTTCTCAAATGACCACAAACCGGGCCACACCAAAGCTACCAGCAAAACCATGTTCATTTCAGCATTGTTTATCATAGCTAAGATATGGAAATGCCCCTCAGTGGACAAATGGATCAAGAAAATGTGGTACACACACACACACACACACACACACACACACACACACACACACCATGGAATTCTATGCTTCCATCAGAAAGAATGACACTGCCCCATTTGCTAGGAAATAGAAAGACTTGGAAAAAATTATATTACATGAAGTAAGCCAGACCCAAAGAAACATAGGCTGCTAGGTTCCCCTTATTTGTAATAATTAGAATGTGCCTATGAATCTACAAGTAAGCCCAATGGAAATTTTACGTTCTACAACACCAGAATAATAAAGGCAAGATGCTTGAAGCCACAATACATCAGACTTATACAGGCCCACAGGAACATGGAAGATGAAATATCTCTGACTAGTTAGATGATAGAAGCATTAGATTTACCTTTTCTTTCTGATATTCTTGCATTCATGTCTAGATTATCAAGAGAGAATCACAGTGATGTTACACTGATGCATAACCATTTGTCTCAAGGCCTGATAGAGGTTACATTTTGACTCATAATATCCTGTTGAAGAAAGAAAATGAGGCACTTAATAGGTATGTGAGATGCTCAAGGTATTGCCCATGTATAATTCAGCATCCAAACTATAGTGTCCTCATACAAGAAATTACTTGAGCATTGCTTTCCCTCCTCCTTACTGAATCTGAGCTGAGGCACTGGAAGCAACTTTTGTGGGCTTAGATATCAGACACAATGATAGAGCCCCATGTCTGACACTTTCATCATGTAAGACTTTGGGCTTCCTTTTTAGCATCTTAGTAACTGTTTTTTTTCTTACTTTTGAAATAGGAGCTGTGGTTATAAAGGATTAGGTAACATATGTGACTCATTTGACAGAGGCCCAGTATCAATAAGGGTAAAACAATGATTGATCATCATGGGATAATGGTACAGTTGATTATCATCACTGTTGTTAATTGACTTGAATAATCGGTATTCTCTCTTCTGATTTTGTTTATTACGTATGGAGAGGATAAGCTGAAAGCCAGGTTTCATTTAAGTGGAGTTATTGGGCATTCTTTGTTTTTTTTTTCCTCAGTAAAAAGAGATTTTTGCCTTGGACTCTGTGTGTGTGTGTGTGTGTGTGTGTGTGTGTGTGTGTGTGTGTTGGAAATTTGGGAATTTATAGTCAAGTTCCAAGAGGCAAGTGTTTATTCACCCAAATATTAGTGATTTTGAAATAGAAACGTGCAACTCCATTCAGCACTGTGCTTAAATGCTACCATTCAAATCCTAGTCCTATGATCAAATGGCTGGGAGCTGTTAGGATGTCTATGAAAATGAAAAGCCTTGTCTGGCTGGACTCCATACTGACAGCCAGAGCTGAGTAGAGTTTTTAGAAGCAAAATTGCCTGGAGTACCTGGGAGAACACAGGCTCTGAGCCCCTAGTGGGAAGGATAGCAGCTCTTCAGATTGCTAACCAATTTACTTCTCAGGAGATGATGTGTGTACAGGAAATATTCAAGCCTCTGGGTGTGCCAGCCCAATTATATGAACTTGAAAAACACTTCATACAGCCAGCACAAAGGTATTTCAGAGAGAGGATGGAATGGATAGGGCAAAAGATTAGTTATATGGTATATGTGTTTCGAAAAGGTAGATAGAAGAACTGCTTGGGAATAGAAGGGTTTTGGATTTGATATTTTTCTTTTGATTTTTGAATATTTGCATATAAATAATGAAAAACTTTGGGGATAGTCTAAGCCTGAAATTCTTTTATGTTTCATACATATCTTACCCACATATCTTGAAGTTATCTTGCATAATATTTTAATATATATGTGTTTTTACTTTGACCCATTACATGGGTCAGATAGGGAATTTTCTTATTTTTATTGTCAAGGTGATATAGAGAGCAGTTACAGTTACATAAGTAAGGTAATAAGTACATTTTTTGTCAAACTTGTTACCCCTTCCCTCATTTTTCTCCTACTTTACCTAAGTTGTACAGATCTTTCCAACATATTGTCTTGTGTATATTGCTGTAGCAATATCTCACAATTCTGTTGTTCCTCTTCCCTTCCCTAATTCAAATAAAGGTATATACAATACCAGAATACCAAAATCAAATACAGTGACAACAAGGGATATACCATAGGGGGAAGAACATACAAAAGAAACACAATCACACAGTACATTAAAAATAACAACAACAAAAACCTCTTGTGTCCTTATCTTAGGATTCATTTTGCTTAGCATCATCTTATATGATCATATATACATAGCTATTGAGCTATTCTGCTCATTTATTAGGATCCCAGACATATACTATTACAAATGAAGGAAACCATGGGACCTATGTTTCTTTGGATCTGGCTTATTTCACTTAATATGATTTTTTCCAAGTCTTTCCATTTCCTTACAAATGGAGTGTTATCATTTTTTCTGATGGAAGTATAGCATTCCATTGTGTGTGTGTGTGTGTGTGTGTGT
>NW_012267264.1:2176135-2185860 GCF_000151885.1 Dipodomys ordii
GAAACAAAGGAGGAGGCTACAATGCTTGATAAGAAATGTACTCATTATCTTGCCCATGTAATTGTAACCCCTCTGTACAGTATTTTCACAATAAAAAAATAAAAAATTTAAAAAAATTGTAAAAAAAAGAATAGCCAATAGACACATGAAGAAATGTTCAACATCTCTGGCCATAAAAGAAATGTGAATCAAAACTACATTGAGATTCCACCTCACTCCAGTTAGAATGGTCATTATCAAGAAAACAAATGGTAACAGATGCTGGTGGGAATGTGGACAACAGGGAACACTACTATACTCTTAGTGGGAATGTAAACTTATTCAACCACTCTGGAAAGCAGTAAGGAGGATCCTCAAAAGATTAAACATAGAGGTCACCTATGACCCAGCAATCCCACTCCTGAGCATTTTCCAAAATGACCAAAAACAAGGCCACACTAAAGCTGTATGTTCACTGCAGCATTATTTGCCATAGCTAAGATATGCAACCAACCCAGATGCCCTCAGTAGATGAATGGATCAAGAAAATGCAGTATTTATACACAATGGAATTCTGTGCTTCCATCCAAAAGAATGATATTGTCCCATTTGTAAGGAAATGGAAAGACTTGGAAAAAAATCATATTAAGTGAAGTAAGCCAGGCCCAAAGAAACATAGGCTCTATAGTATATGTCTAGCATAGTCCTAGTAGAGGATCTCAATAGCTATGTACATATGCCCATATAAAATGATGCTAATCAAAATGAACTCCAAGATATGGAAACAAGAGTTTTGTTTTTTAATGTACCCTGTGAAGTTATTTATTTTTTCTTTCATTTTTCCCCTGTTGTTACTGTTTTTGATTTTGGTACCCTGTGTTTTGTATATATGTTTATATCTTATTTGGGGAAGGGAAGGGGAATAACAAAATGGTGAGACAAAGGACAAAGAGTGAACCAGTGCAACAGCGATATTTACAAGATACTTGGTCAGAAATCAACTAAGAGCTGAGGGATAGCGCCCAAGCCCAGAGTTCAAGCCCCAGGACCACCACCACCACCACCAAAACAACCTTGGGGGAAGGGGAGGGAGGGGGAGGAAAAGTGGGAGAACATGAGGGAGGGGGTAACACTGTTTGACAAGAAATGTACTCATTGCCTTACTTATGTAACTGTAACCCTCTGTAAATCACCATTACAATAAAATAAATTAAAATTAAAAAGATGTATTGTATTCGTAAACTTCTTTGTTAAATGGCAACTCCTTTGCACAACTACTCAATGATAACAAAAACAACTAAATAAAAAGAAACAAAATGAACACTCTTCATTTCATTTTACTACGTGAGGAAATAAATTCACATGGAAGGGGAGGCCAACTGGCATTACCAAATTGAAGTTGTGATGGATAAGTTTGTGTTATAGCTTGTGTTGTGCTAAATGCTGCCTGCAATGTAGTTCCTGCCTGCAATGTCTCTTAGTATAGGAAGGAAGAGAAAACAGAACAGAGAATGTCTTGTCTATAGGATGTGGGAACTGGAGCTGTAGAGATGTTCACTTGTAATGCCATTATAGCAACCTTTCATAAAATGCTTAACTTGTGTCACTAAGCTAGAGACTTAACTATGTCATATGAGTTTGTGAATGTGTGAGTGTATGTGTATTGTCAATACCAATTTCTACAGTAGTTCTAGTTTTATCCCAGTTTTGTAGATGAGACACTTAAGTCTTGGAAAACTTTGATCCAGGATCACACTGCTGATTTATGTCATTACTGAGACTTGAACTTGGACGTCTGAATGACCTTAAAGCTCATGATCTTCTCATTACACTGCAGCCATTTTTACCCTGTGATCTAATTTTCAGATGCATTGTTATGTAAACTAGTAAGCAATCACTTATTTTTATAGGAAGATCTGGAATCTCCTTAGAGCAAATGTATTTTACAATTTGCTTATATCAAAAGTGAACTAGAAGTCATGATACTCAACCGGGGACTGACTATTTGGTACCTATTGCTCCAGGAGGAAGAAGTGTAAATGTTCGATCCCTTCTCAAATGCTGACAAATCTGCCATGTCAAATTAAAAATAAATGTGTTCCTTCTAGAGTTGTGCACTGCCTCTGCACATGTTTGTTTAAAGAAATTCTGAGTTGAGTGTAAAGGACCTACAAGTCACGTTAGCACATTTTTTACCCCCCTAGATAGGGTATGTTTTATAACTGATAACCTAGATAGGGTATGTTTTATAACCTAAGATTTGAAAGATTCTATTTAAAAAGTGTCCATTTAACAGAAAGAAAGATATCTTTGGTCTACCACAACTTTTACAAGATTTGTGTTTAAATATCTAAATATTTTATGTTGTAAGGGTTCTGCTGGGTTGTGCTTTCTAACACACAGTTGAATGGTACCATTATGGATACTAACTTCCTCCCTTCTTAGAGGCAATAACACAATATATTCTGCCACCGGATGAGCTATTAAGAGTGGTGCTGCTGGCTTTTAGGGGCAAGTCATATTAATGGAACAAATTAAGAGTTTGGCTATTTGCAGTATATTGGATTTGCTTATTACACAACTGCATCCATTAAATCCAAATTTGAAAGCAGTTCATATTAAATTTGATATAACCCCAATTCCAGCAAGTTACTCATATTATAAAACTACTCTGAAAATTTTATGATGTCATGTTATTTTTGTCCTTTAATAACTAAGTCATTTAAAAATTATGTCCCCTTCCTTATTCCACCTATTAATGGAAGTATTCCATAATTTATGGCTTTTATTGAATTATATCAGAATTTAGTGCTGTTGTCTGATTTTTATCTTAATGAATTGGCACTGAAGAATTTAAATTAAGAGATAATCTTAGTCTTTCCATTGAATTTGATAAACTTTTTTTTTTTTTTTGCAGGTCTTGAGACTTGAACTTAGGGCCTGGGCACTGCCCCTGGACTTCATTTACTCAAGACTAGCACTCTACCACTTCAGCCACAGAACCACTTCTGGCTTTTTTCTGTGATTTAATTGGAGATAAAAGTCTCACAGACTTTCCTGCCAGGGCTAGTTTTGAACCTGGGTCCTCAGATTTCAGCCCTTTGAGTAGTAGCTAGGATTACAGGTGTAAGCGACCATTGCCCAGCTGAATTTGATAAGCTTTAAAGAACTCTTACAGTGTATACAGCATTGTAAAAGATGTAGTTGGATTGGAAGGAGAAACATAAGAAATCTTCGGTCTGGATATGGTGGTTCAGGCAATCCTAGCTTTTCAGGAAGCAGGATTGGTAGGTTCATATTCCAAGCTGGTCAGGGCATAAATGTGAGGCCTTATTAAATAATAAAGGAAGCAATAAAGGATGGGAATTTGGTTTAAGTGATAAAGCAACTGCCTAGGAAGTACAAGGCTTTGAGTTCAATCCCCAGTATCACCAAAAATGAAATTATGAATAAATAAGCACCCAATTTCTTGAAATTGCTGCCTATTAAAAAATATGATAACAGGCAAGACCTCTGTATCAGTATTTCCCTATTATTTTCCAGAGAAGAACAACTTCCTTGGATCAAGGCAAAAAAGAGAAATGATTTGTCTTACATTTAAATTCTCAATAATAATAATAATAATTCTAGATGAAGGTATATCTCTTTGCTCAACTGCTTCTAACAGTTGCATGTCTGGTTCCATTGGAAAAAAAATTCATTCTTTATCTCTCACTTCTGACTCTCTAAGTGTTTTTTTTTAAATCTATTCCCCTGGTTCAATCTCGTCCTCCACGACATAACAAAGTTGCAGAGGGAAGGGTGTGGAGAGATCAGTAAATGAGTAAAACAGTCTTTATTATGAATATTAAAAATATTTAGCTTCATTAGTTTTAACATCTCTGGTAGCTTAAACAATGCCTAAAAGGTATTGCTTGGAATATTTTCATTTAGAACTTTCTGTGTACTTGCTAAATGAATAGCTAAAAATGATTTATAATTAGCTTATAATTAATTTTATGTAACATTCACTTTTATTCAAATGGAAATGGGCATTCTTAGTTTTCTCAAAATAGTTTATTCCCCTTTTGAATGGGCCAAGTATTGTTTAACTGAAAATGTTTCCATCTTATTAATTTACTGCATAAACTTCTATTTTATAAAGTGGATAATGAATACACAAATCCAGGCTGTGCCCAAACATCTCTACTTCCAAATTAATGAATTCCAAGTTGGTGGTTTTTAAAAATATGATATAAAAGACAGTACCAATGATAAGTGGGATTTTTGCAGCTTTTCTATTTTATTCTAAGGAACCTCTTTTTCACCACAGATTTTTTTGTTAGCATCAGTTAGCTGTACAAGGGAGATTCATTCTGACAGATTCATATTACACATGGTGTACCTTGATCATTCTGATCCGCCTTCACTCTTCCTCAATCCCCCCTTTCCACTTCCCAAGCCAATCTCAGCAAGCTGCACTTACATGTACATGGAATATTCGGTCCATCTTCACTCTCCTTCGCCCTTTTGTTTTCCCTCCCACTCTCACGACTCCTCACTCATGGGCAGGACTTGCTTTACATTCCCAATGATAGCTTGAATTGAAAAAAAATTCCCTTGTCTATTAAATTTTCATCATTTTAAACTTCTCTGTTGGATAAGCATTCAGTATACTTAAAATTTTAATTTATAAAAAGTGTTAGACTGCTAAAAGTTTTTTTTTTCTGAAAATTCCAAATAGCTAACATCTTAAAGGAAAGCTAGCTGGAATACAGACAAATGCTTCATCTAGCTGAAATATTTCATCTGTGCAGATGTATGTTACTTGCCTATATATTTTAGTGAAGAGTTTAAGTTTTTTCCATATGTAAGACAATGTCCATGAATGAAGAGATCAGAAATCATCACAAACATTGCTCTGATATTTAAAATGTTTAAAAGCCCTGTAGTAGCAAGTGGAATAATTTTGACTTTTAATTTAACTGTTTCTTTCTCTCTTTTTTAAATTTTTTTCTCTTTTGCCTTGGTGTGGTTGGCTCATGCTTGTCTTTAATCCTAGCTACTCAGTAGCTTGGAATCTGAGGATCGTGGTTCAAAGCCAGCCAGGGCAGGCTAGTCTGTGAGACTCTTATCTCCAATTAGCCACCCAAAAGCCAAAAGTGGAGCTGTGCCTCAAGTGGTAGAGAGTTAGCCTTGAACAAAAAAGCTCAGGAACAGTGTGCAGGTCCTAATTTCAAGCCAGAACAGCACAAAAATTCTGTTTTGATTTCTGTGCAATTCATATCCCATTTTGGCTGCATAATGTTTTAGTTCACAATTAAAATAATCCCTTTTTGTTCTCATACTTTCTTCACTGAGCCATAGTAGAATTTATGGGAATAGACCCCATAGAATTTATGTCATGGCAGTTTATTGAGTTGAGGTGGTATTTTAAGGGAGTGAGAACTACAGCAAGAAGTAGATATATTTTAAATGGATTTTTGAAGTGTTGAACGACTTTATCTATTGCAACACTTTAGATATTTTCTCACCCACTTTTTTTTCAAGGTAGAAATGTCCTTAACTGAACACAAGTGTACTTAGTAATGAGTTTTTGATTTGCTCACAAGTTAAATTATTAATAGAGTAGCTGTCTGATAAAAAAATTAAGCGATAATTACTGTAGCCAATGCCTAATCAGTACTTGCATTCTTTACATACATTATTTCATTGGATCATCATAGTTCAACCTACCTTTTGGATCCTGGGAAGCTGAGATATAATTCTGCAAGGATGAAGGGAGATAATATCCAAGTCACACAGATAAAATGAGGTAGAAGGAGGATGTAGACTTTGCCAGATGCCAAAGTCCATATACCTAAAGACAACATCTACCTCAATTAAACTTCTAGGTTCCAGTCTCCCAAAGCCAGCCAAGGGAGCCCTTGGAGAAGATGGTATCCACGGGCAACTTATTTATTTATACATTACAGAGAATTAAGAAAAAAGTTGTAAAAATAAAATGCCAGTTTATCCTGTTATCTGCTACTCAAAAAGTTTTCAGAGATTTATGGAATTAATCCTGTTTTCAAAATAATCCCAGCTACTGCTCTAATGCCTTGGGGAATTTGAGTCTGGGGACAAATAATGTTCTGTATTCTGCTTTCTTCAATGGATGTCTGGGGCTCATCTAGTCCATATGTCCACTCCAGACATCCTTTTCCCAGAGGACTCAGATCTTTCCTGCACTTAGAATTCTCATCCTCTTGCAAGGTAAGTTTTCTTCCTGTCCTGCCTATTAGAGCCAAAACACTATGGCTTCAGAAAGCCCCTCTCTAACCCCCAGCATCGGTGAGACTCATCCTTGTTAGAATGCTAGCACACACTGTTTCCATTATAAAGCCTTTATTCTCTATTGTGGATGCCTGTATCCTGAACTGGACCTTATGATTCTCAAATCATATCTGTCTTGCTGAGTCTCTGGCACTGAGCTCAATGTCATGTAATAGGTGCCCAGTAAAGACTTGAGGAATCAATAAAAGAAAGAACAAACCAATAGGAGAGCTTTAAGAAGGAAAAGAAGTAATTGAAAGGAAAAAAAACAGCAAAAGTAACACATTTATAGCAGAGGTAATGGATGAATAGCAGCAGGAGGCAGAGGAGGAGCTTTTTAGCCTATAAATCTCAGCTCTGCATAACTACTATCAAACTACTGAGAAACAGCTGTGTCACTTGTCACTTACTAAGACCAGTTCCTGATCCAAACTTCAGGCCTCAGATTTGCTGTATCACAGGAAAGACTGTTTGCACTATGACACAGATAATGAAGACTAGTTGGTGGAATATAATGGCTTTGCGTTTGTCCCTATTTTTCTTTCCAAGACTGCGGTATTCAAAACAAATGGCATGCTGTAAAATACCGTTCTGTATTTTGAAAAATGTCATTATTAGGGTTAAAAATTAAGTTCCCAGTCTTTAGAATACTCTGTTGCATTTAAGAGTTTAGAGCTGCTTAGGTTTAGGGAGGAAAACATAATTAAACATAAATAATGAATGTGGGAAACAAATGATAAAGGGAGGAAATGTTAAATTATAACAGAAACACTGCAAGAAATAAAACACATCAACCAATCTCCTTTCTCTGCTAGCTTATGCATAGGATCAATCACTTCTGTCTTTCAAGCCTAGGTTGGAAAAAAAATGAGAATCATGGAAAATTAAAAACCATGTCTGTCAGCTGGGCACTGGTGGCTGGTGCCTGTAATCCTAGCTACTCAGGCCAGGCGGCTGAGTTTTGAGGATCAAGGTTTGAAGTCTATGAGACTCCTGTCTCTATCTAACAAAGTACCACCATGCTCCCCCATGGTCCCCCCCCAACCAAGGGGGAGCTGTGGTTCAAGTGGAAGAACACTAGCACAAAAGCTCAAGGACAGCGCCCAGGCGCTGAGTTCAAGCCTACAAAAATCACAACCAAATTATGCAACTACTTTCTCCTGAAGCCTTTTGTTGTTCATAGTTGTTACTTGGTCTAACCATCTCAGTGATCATAAATCTATGACTTGGTGATTCTGGACAATATTGCTTTCATAGATACATTCCTGACCTTTTTTTTTTTTTTTTTGTCAGTCATGAGGACTGAACTCTGGGCCTGGGCGCTGTCCCTCAGCTCTTCAGCTCAAGGCTAGTGCTCTACCACTTGAGCCACAGCACCACTTTTGGACTTTTCTGCTTCTGTGCTTATGAGGAATCAAACCCAGGGCCTCATACATGTGAGGCAAGCACTTTGCCACTGAGCCACCTTCCCAGCCCTTGATTCTTTTTAGAAGATTTCATTTTGCAGTTGATTTCCATCACACTCTTGGCTGGTATAAGCAATCAATAAGAAGTTGATTACAAAGATTTTGAACAGATTGGGAGGAGATTGTGAAGTTGTGAATGTTTTGTTATGACCATTGGTTTCTCCATGCAACTTCTTTACTAAGGGGAGTTGGCTAATACAAGCTCAGACAATTAAGAACTCTTATAGTTCTGCTCCCCAACCATGATCTCTCCAGCATTTTCACATATCCTCCTAGTGAGAAAAGACCAGGTGATTGAGTGACAGTCATTCAGCAGAAAATTACTGTTTGATCCATGTGCTTGCTTTCTAGGGTAAATTAGACTGAGAAAAGATCCCCCCCCCAACATTCTGGCCAAGAGGAAAGTGTTTGTGTTCACAATGTGGCTATGAAGGCCAGGCTTTCAGATTGATTTTCTCATTGGTTTAGCTTTCTGTAATCTGGGAATCAAATCTCCTACTGTGTGTACTTTATAGCCAGCAAGAAGGTTAGTTTATAACCATCAAGAAGGTTAGTTTCTTGATAATGTATTTCTAGGTGTTGCTTGATGAGAATGAGAAATGAAATTTTTAGCACAAATGTTGGGAATTTGATTTTTAAATATTTATCTTACGTGAGTATCTGTATTTTTTAGTGTGTAAATAGTGATGGTGAAAATTAGACTAAAGAACAGAGAGCTGGATTTCATACTCAGCACTCGTTTTCTCAAAGATATGGAACATTTTTACTGTAATGTGAGGAAAGCATTTTAAAGGAAACTATCTTTTCATAAAGCCAAGCTATTAGCTAATGGCTGTAACAGGAAATGGTAAATAGAAGTGTTAAGTTTTGCTTATATCTTGTCTAAAAGGATAATAGCTTTTTGGCTTATGCCTTTGATTCTGTAGATTTGTTAAAACTATCAGGGTGTGAAAATGTTGACTTAACTGGGTTCCTGCTAGGAAATGCATGATGCTTAAAATTCTGATATACTTACAGGCATTTATACATGTTATTTATGAAAGAAACATTATTTATATTTAAAAGAATGAATTTCAATTCATTAGTGAGGAAACATTCTTTTGAAGCCATGGGATTAGTATTGCTAATATCATTATATTATGGGCCTCAATTCACCTGTTGTCTTTTTCCTACCAATATTTTATCCTGGGTATTTAGCTGTTAGCTAATTTTCAGTACTTTGTTGGGTGTTCTGCCACCTACAAGCTGATTGAGAAAGAACAAATTCCAACTGCAGTTTAAAGGGAGCCAGGCAGATGGGAGGGAACTAACCGTTTCCTTTGCTTGCTCCTAGGGAAGCCGAACAGTATCATAGAAAGACTGTGGGCTTCAAAGTCTCACTGATCCTGGCTTAGCCTTATCCCCCCATCATGAAGGGTATATAACCAAAGAACTTATCTTCCCAGGTCTTAGTTTTCTTATCTATAAAATACACTAGTGATGCAAATGGAGATAGCATACCTAACCTGTTTAGAAGGCTTACCATAAGTGGTAAGATTATTACTGTTACTTTGCCACACTGAAAGATGCTTTAAGACACCGACTAAGGGGGTAGCTCTAGTGTATGGTAGGAGAATTGCTCTTGTTTATAACTGCTGGAATGTATCAATACATGGTATAACCAAAGGGACTCAAATTATAGAAGGACTCTTTTCCACTGATTTCAGCATAGTATGATCCTCAAATTGGCATGATTAGTAGGCTATTTGGAGGAGCTCATAAATGGACAAAAATCTTCAGATATAGGGCTATATGTGACAGTAAGAAATTGGAATTTGTTTTTTTTTATTTTTTTATTGTAAAAATACTGTACAGAGGGGTTACAATTACATGGGCAAGATAATGAGTACATTTCTTATCAAGCATTGTATCCTCCTCCTTTGTTTCCTGTTCCCATCCCTTCCCATCCATTCCCATCCTCCCCCCGCCCCCCACCCAATCCTCTCC
>NW_012267264.1:2186162-2186946 GCF_000151885.1 Dipodomys ordii
CAGGCCTTTCCATTTCCTAACAAATAGGGCAATGTCATTCTTTCTGATGGAGGCATGGAATTCCATTGTGTATATATACCACATAGAAATTGGAATTTGTAAAAGCTTCTCAGTTGATTCTACTTATCAGTCAGGTTTGGGAAACTGTTTCTTAAGATTCAGACCCAGATCTTCTGATCAACTTCAGGGATCACTGGATTTTTTTTTAATGTGAAAATACTGTACAGAGGAGTTACAATTACATGAGCAAGCTAATGAGTGCATTTCTTATCAAGCATTGTTGCCTCCTCCTTTGTTTTTCCCCTACCATTCCTTCCCTCCCATCTACAACTACATTCCCCCCCACACACACCCCAGTCCCACCTAAGTTGTAAAGTTCGTTTTCAACATAGCGTCTTGTACATCTCATTGCTGCAATGGGTCCACATGTATCTCTATTTAAACAATTTGTTTTTTTCCTTCTGCTCCCCAAATTATACCAGCATCAGATAAGAGTGAAAACAGGTGTTGTACCATGGTGGAGGGACATACAAAGGAACAAAATATCATGTGGTTCCTTATAAATATGTTAGAAACAATAGCAAGAAAGAAAAAACCACTTGTGTTCCTATCTTGGGGTTCATTTCCCCTAACATCATCTTATCTGACCTTTTCTGCTTGTCTCAGACATATACTAGTTATTGCAGATAAAGGAAACCATGGGACCTATGTTTCTTTGAGCCTGGCTTACTTCACTTAATATAATTTTTTCCAAGTCTTTCCATTTCCTAACAAATGGGGCAAT
>NW_012267264.1:2186996-2251769 GCF_000151885.1 Dipodomys ordii
ACTTAATATAATTTTTTCCAAGTCTTTCCATTTCCTAACAAATGGGGCAATGTCATTCTTTCTGATGGAGGCATAGAATTCCATTGTGTATATATACTACATTTTCTTGATCCATTATCTACTGAGGGGCATCTGGGTTGGTTCCATACTTTAGCTATGGTAAATTATGTGCAATAAACATAGTTGTGCTGGTAGCTTTAGTATGGTCTTGTTGTG
Source organism: Dipodomys ordii (assembly GCF_000151885.1). Taxonomy (NCBI): domain Eukaryota; kingdom Metazoa; phylum Chordata; class Mammalia; order Rodentia; family Heteromyidae; genus Dipodomys; species Dipodomys ordii. Next base: position 2,187,213 of record NW_012267264.1, read on the forward strand.
ATCATTCAGGTAAATGCCACAAAGTGGGATTGCTAGGTCATAGGGAAGTTCTATGTGGAGTCTTTTGAGGAACCTCCATACTACTTCTTCAACAAGTTTACAGTCCCACCAACAATTCAGTAGGGTTCCCTTCTGCCCACATCCCCTCCAGCATCTGTTGTTATTAGAGTTCTTGATTATAGCCATTTTAACTGGGGTGAGGTAGTATCTCAATGTTGTTTTGATTTGCATTTCTTTTATGGCTAGAGAGTTTGAGCATTTCTTCTTGTGTCTATTGGCCATTCTTTTTAAAATTTTTATTTATATTTATTTATTATTTATATTTATTTATTTTCTTTATTTAGTTTTTATAGTTTTATTAAAGTGATGCATAGAGGGGTTATGGTTACATAAGTCAGGTAATGAATACATTTCTTTCTGAACAGTGTCACCTCTTCTCTTTTCCCACAGTTTTTCCCTTCCCATCCCCTTCTACCACAAGTTGGATAGTTAGTAAGTATTACTGCTGCATTTGTTCACCCTTTGTCCCACCATTTCTGTGCTTCCCCTAACTTTCCTCCAAACAGATAAACACATATAAGACAAAAGGTACAGAAAACAAAAACAGTGACAAAGGAGACAAAAAAAAACAAAATAACAAAAAAACCCCTCATTTCCATTTTTGGAGTTCATTGCAATAAATATCATTTTATATAATCATATATACAAATCTATTGAGCCCTTGTGATCCTCTCCTAAGAATATCCTCCTTTGGTCCCAGCTTCATTGTGCAGTATACCCTGGCAAGAGTGATCCCTAGCAGGAACTTTGCTTCATTTCAGTGGACCATAGTATTTAGAAACATAATCTCAGGGCCAGGAGAGTGCAAACCTTCTCCATGTCATTGCATTTTGCTTTTTGAGCAGATAGTTAGAAAATACATGTATAAAAATAAAATAAATTATGAATTTAGAATGAGCCTTTCACGTCAAATGTAACATAATTTTTATTAGGTTTTACACCTGTGCTTGATTTTGTACTTGTGTTTAATTTTATACTTGTATTTGATACTTAGTCTTTTGCTAAAAATTTGAACTGTGTCCCCCAAACTCTTATACCTGTGCCAGTCATTGGTTAGGTGCTTTTAAATACATTTTTCCTACCATTTCCTACATTTTTCTTACCCTAGTTTGTCCTGCATTATAGGGAGGACAATTGTTGAAATTGGCTTTCCTTTGGTTCCACTGGCAGCTGGTTCTCTCATTTTTTCCCTTCCTTCTTTCCTTCCTTCCTTCTTTCCTCCCTCCCTCCCTCCCTCCCTCCCTTTCTTGAGCTGGGGCACTTTTTTAGTTCCATTTTTGTTTTTCCGGTGGCTGATTGGAGATAAGGGTCTTGTGGACTTTCCTACCCAGAATGGCTTTGAATGGAGAGCCTCAGATCTCAGCGAGGCGAAGTCAGGGCAGCCTCCTGGAGGGACGTGCACCTGTCACTGAAGGCCAACTCAGAAGAATGAGAGGGGTCCAGCATTGTTGGGAGAGGAGTAAGGCCCCTTCCAGGAGGAAAGGAGGGAGAGGTCTGTAAAATTGAACCTCACCCTCACCCCTGCATTGGTTGTCAGAAATCAGGAATTCCATCCCACTCCTAAGTAGCTAGGATTACAGATGTGAGCCCCCACACTCAGCTTTTTCTCCCTCCCCCTTTCCAATCTCTGTTTATTTGTCTGTCTGTCTCTGGCTTAGTTGCTGTAGAGGTCTGCTCTCAGGTGCTTACCTCCTATTATTCTGGTTTCTGAGTCTTCAGCTGTACTGGCACCAATGTTAGGTACTCAAGTGATTTCTATTGCTTGGTTAGGCTCTGATACCATAATGAGGCTTAATCACTTGACATTTTTATTGTTTCAAAAGAATGTTGTGAATTTTTATCTACTTAGAGATGGAGAACTGAGGCCTGACAGATATTATTATCATTAGCACAAGCCCTTTATCAATCATCACATCACAGATACAATTTTATGTGTTTAAGCATTTCTTTTAAAATTTTGACTGTTAGCCTTTGTCTGCTTCTACTTCCCCTCTAGCTTCTGGAACTGCTATCTCCACTGGTCTCCCCACTCAGACCATTATGACAGCTTCTTTAAATGCTGTCATAAATTCACAAGTCTTTCCCCCATTTCCAGTCCCTCCACTTGGCAGTCTATTTTAATGTATGCTGCCAGATTTATTTTTATAAAGTACAGCTTTGGTAGTGTGACACCATCACTAAGAAAGAGCATTTACTCGTGGTTTTCCACCACCTACCAAATTAAGCACAGACTCATGGTGCTGGCCTTCAGCACTCTCCACAAAGTGTCTCTGAATTTACCCATGTTGCGTCTCTCTTTATATAACCAAATTTCAACCTATTGGTCCAGTGTCGTGGAAAATCTATGCGAATCAGAAAGATACCTCTGACTTTTCCATAGAACATGTGTTGTTTGAAATATGATCAAGTCACTTGAAGCTTCATGTACTAAGTTTGAGTGTTACAACCATAGACATGATTGTGTATTTATTAGGGGAAATCTTCTCTAAAGAAGTCTTTTGACCTGATTTCTCGCAACTACTGAAAAAACATAGTTGGTATTTGATTTTCCTCTTTTTCATCTCAATTTTCAGAGCAATGCATTGTGTCCATGCAACTTTCAAGGTCACCAATGGATTTTTAGTATTATGAATTTACACATTATGTATTTAATGTATTTATATTCACTTAAGTTATTCTTCTAGGTGCACATTGACCCACCTCAGATAATTAGCCCATCTCTTTTAGATTTTAAACATAGGGATTTCAGTGAATAAGTCTTTAGTGATAAAATGACATTCACGTTTTATAGGCTTGTTTATTCTACTCTGAGTCCTGGGTCCCTCTGGACCCATTTTAGAAGCAAAATGTCAGTGATTAAAGAAGCTACTTGCTCTCAGAGAAGGTCATTGTTGACACTTTATTTTATTGTCACTGTGGGCTCACTTGGTTCTTTGTTGTAGGCTGTATTAATTCTTTTATTCATGTTTGTTGAACCTTTTCATAGTAGGTACTGGAGATCTGTTGGTGAATAAGATAGATAGGGCTACTGTACTTGTGAAGCTTAAATCCAACAGGAGATATGAACATGAAACAATAAATGACACCAATAATAGTGAATTTTCAATGGAAGCAAGTACCATAGGAGAAATTCCAAGAGTATGTGGGAACCTGTGTCTGAGGCCTCTGATTTGTAGAGGGGAGTGAGGCAGAGAGAGTTTCCTGAAGCAGTGATGTGTAAGCAGAAATCTGGAGGAGAAGCAAGGACTTGGGTGAAGGGAAGAACAAATCACTTCACGAACTGAACAAAAGTCTTACAGCTGAGATATGGAGACCTTGATTATGCTTTAATAGACTGAGGAGTGTGTTGGAACCAGGTCATACCAGGCTGTATAGACCATAACAAGGACTGCAAGGGGTTTGGAAGACTGTCAATCAGATGTGCATTTGGTTAAAGTCTAGGAGACACATTGGAAGGGCAACAGGATGCTTAATGAGACACCATGAGAGATCTGGTTGAGAGATAATGGGATGCCAGATAAGAGATAAAGGGCAGTGCAAATATGTCCAGGCTTGCATATTTGGAAGGGAAATGGAACTTAGTGATTGTGAAAATATGAGTGCTGGTAAATATGGAAGTTGAAGATAGCAAGGTTTCAGATAATTCCAGGGCTTGATTTTGAAGGCTGGCACAATAGATCAGGTATTGAAGACTAGTTTATATATAATAATATGTGGCTATTTTAATTTATAGTTTTATGTGTTTTGATAAATATATAAACCTATATATCATCAGTACAATCAAGCTCAGCGTTTTCCAATATAAAGACCTCCTGGTGCTTTTTATAATTTCCTCATTTTTACAATCTCCTCATTCTGCTCTAGCTCCAGAAAAGCACTGATTGCTTTCTTACTACACATTAGATTTGTCTTTTCTGGTAGTACAATAGACGGAATTATATTGAATGTAGCTCCAAGGGATTGGCCTTTGAGATTTTGATTTTAAGTTAACTACTAATTAATTAATTTAATAATTTAATTTTAATAGTTTGAGTCATTCATATGATTATGTATATCAGTAGTTTGTTTTTTGGAAATTTCATTTTATTTATTTATTTTATCTAAATTGTGTTTTATGTTATCATTATTTGTTTTGTTCATTCATCTATTGATGAATAATAGTTTGCCTTTGAGTACAATCTTTGTGTAGACTTACATTTTTGTATCTTCAGGGTAAATATAACTTGCCAGGTTGTAAGTATATACATATATTTAAATTTTATAAAGTATATACATAAGAATCAATATATATCAGTTTATCTATCATCTCTTTATGATCTATCTATCTTTCTATGTGTCTGTCTATCCATCTATCTATCTTCTCCTGAAAAATGGTTGATAAATTATTGTTTAGTGTGGTTATGCCAATTTTACTCTGATCAGCAATATATGAGAGTTTCAGTTACTTCTAAACTTGGAATGAACTTGGAATAAACTTCTAAACTTGTCTAATCTTGGAATATTTGGTTTCTAGCTTTAGTCATTCTAGTGGGTGTACAGTTTTTATCTCATTGGTTGCGATTTTAATGTTTATTCCCCAGGAGATAAATTTATCGAGCATCTTTACAGTTATTAATTGGTATATCTTTTCCTTTGAATTTCTGTTTAAATCTTTTGTCCATTTTAAAATTTGAGCTATTTGGGGCTGGGAAGGTGGCTCAGTGGTAGAGTGCTTGCCTTGCATGCAATAGACCCTGGGTTCGATTCCTCAGCAGCACATAAGCAGAAAAAACTGGAGGTAGCACTGTGGCTCAAGTGGTAGAGTGCTAGCCTTGAGCTGAAGACCTGAGGGACAGCACCAAGGCCCAGAGTTCAGGCCCCATGACCGCAAAAGAAAAAAAAAAACGCTATTTATGCTATGAAGTTCTTTAAAAGTTCTGGGTGAAAGTCCTTTGTCAAATATATGTTGTAACTATTTTCTCCCAATCTGTAGGAATGACATGAATTACATTTTATTAGTGAAGCTTTGGGAAGAGCAGAAGTTTTAAATTTTGATGTCTGATTTATTATTTTAGTAGACTGTGTTTTTGGTTTCCTCTCTAAATAATTTTCTTTAGCCTAATGTTTTGAAGATTTTCTTCTATTTTGTCTTCTAATAGTTTTTAACAGTTTTATCATGTATTTTTGACTTACTATTTATTTTGAGTTTAGTTTTGGGAAGAGTGTAGAGTCAAGATTCATATTTTTCCCCATATAGATATTTAGTTCTCCTACTATTTGTTGACATAAGTGTTCTTTCTGAATTGCTTGGCATCTTTTTTTTTTTTTTGTCGGTCGTGGGGCCTGAACTCTGGGCCTGGGCGCTGTCCCTCAGCTCTTCAGCTCAAGGCGAGCGCTCTACCACTTGAGCCACAGTGCCACTTCCATGCTTGGCATCTTTATAGAAACCAGATCTACTATTTCTAGACTCTTTATTCCATTGAGCTCTATGGCTAATTTAATGACACTAGTTGATTTTAACTTTACTATAAGTTTTCTTGCAAGTCTTGGAGTCAGATAAAGAGTTCTCCAATTCTGTTTTTAGTTTTAAAAGTTATTTTAGTTAAGTCCTTTGCTTTGGTATGTAGATTTTAGAATCAAGTTGTCAGTTTCAATAGAATAGATGGAGTTTTAGTTGGACTTTAAATTAATTTGAGGGTAATTGATATAATAGAAATCACAACATCATTGAATTTTCTGGCCAGTGGACATACATCTTTTCATTAATTTATATGTTCTTCCACTTTTCTAGGTAATACTTTGTATTTTTCAATGTACATTTTTGTTTATATTTTGCTAAATTTGTCTCTGCTTTTGAATGATATGAGAAGTAGTACTTAAAATACTACTTAAATACTTTTGTTGATACAGGAGCAAAATTATTTTGTTTATATAATATCTTAATATCCTGTGACACTACTAAATTTACCTATTCATGTTAGTAAATTTCTGTAGATTCTTTAGGAATTGTATGTAGATAATTATATCATCTGTAAGTAAATATAAGTTGCAGGAGGGTTTTGTGTGTGTGTGTGTGTGTGTGTGTGTACATTAGTGTACTGGGTCTTGAACTCAGAATCATGGGCTCTTCCTTAGCTTTTTTACTGAAGGCTGGTGCTCAAACACTTGGTCCGCAGTCCCACTTTGGCCTTTTGGTGGCTAACTGGGTCTCTGGGATTTATCTGCCCAGGCTGGCTTTGATTGGGATCCTCAGATTTTAGACTCCTGAGTAGCCGAGATAATAGTTATGAGCCACTGGTACCTAGACTTTCCTTTCCTTTCAATTTATGTACCCATCCATCCACCCATCTATCATCTATCATCTAATCCATACATCTTCCTAACTACCTTTTTGCCTATTTATTCTCTAGTGTCCTGGCTAGACTTTCTAGCATATTGTTGAACAGAAGCGATGCGATAGATAAGATCCTTGTACAGAATCTTAAGGGAAAAGACAACTATCCAATACATGTCCTTTGTTGTGTTGAGGAGGTTCCACTAAAGTCCTAACTTGTTGAGAATTTGTTTGCTTAAGCAATGCATATTGCAGTTTTCAAGCACTTTTTCTATGTAAATTGAGATGATTATATGGTTTTTGTTTGAATCTCATTATATGGTGAATTGATTATAGCTCTAACAAACCTTGCTGGCCACTGTTTATTATCTTTTCTGTATACTTCTGGATTTGATTTGATGATGCTGTGTTAAGTCTTAGTGTGTACATCTGATCCCATGGGCTCCGTTGTTTCAAATTGGAGGCAATTGATATATACGCTTTTTTTTTAAAAAAAGAAATGCCTGTCACTTTTTTGTTTTGTTTTGTTCTTACTTTTTTTTTGAAAGACAACTCAATGATATTTACATATAGTCTTTGGAAAGCTGCTATGAAGACATTTACATACTTAGGTTATTTAGAAAATTAGAGAGAATTAGAAAGACAATAAATGTCTTCATATATCTCAGTTATGGTCTGCGAAGAACTCATAAAAACAGAAAAGTGTATTTTCACTTAAGCACCAGAAATATGGGAAGGTTTTGAGAAGCAGTCTTACTAGGTAGACAGTAGATATTTAAAAACATCAGGAATCTGGAGCAGCTTTCCTGTGATTGCTAGGTAGTTAATCCACAACTTATATGCATTATGGACTTCCATAGAATCTGCTGGAGAATAATAGTGCATCCCAGAGTCTCAGCTCATAAACCTATTCTGTATTAGAAAGGAGGCACAGAAATGCACTTGCTATTCAGTACGAAGTTCATTAGTAGTAATGAACTTAGGCATGGAACTCATGTCTGAGCTGTGTGTGAAAAACATACAGACCTACTCATATTTGGGTGCCTAGAAGATGAGAGCCAAGACTGTCAGATATTCACAGTAGAGATGCTCACAGTAACCCTAGTTGGATAATAAAGGAGATGGATCCCATTTCTTCCATGACCCAAAGGAGAAGGAGGTCTAGGACAAGGTTTTTGTGCTACCAGGCACTGTAAGTGGGCAAAGTGAGGTTCTCCATCTTTCCCCTCCTCATGGTGAGATATCATTCCCTTTCTCTGTTTTCATTTCCAATTCTTCATCCTTTCCAACCCTTGAGACATACTTATAGCAACTCAGCTCTACAATCTCGGTTGGCCGAAGCCCCTGAAAAAGCAGTTAATTTCTCCAGGCACATAGACTGGATTGATGGTATGGAGGACACAAAGGGAAAAGGAGTCTTTCGTGGTCTCCTAAAGTGGCAAGAACCAGTCAGAAGTGAATATCTCATGAAATTTCCCTGTCGCATAGGAATGTTATGGACACTTTATTGATGATAGGGTTTATTGTGCTGTATAGTTGACATTCAATCATATGAGCTCTGTCAAATTTTTATTTTCCCAAAAGACTCATCTGTTATTTTCAAATAAGGAAGAAATACACTTAAAAACCTCTTACTGACTCAACCCTTCATGTGACATATTCCCTAGTCGATAGATTTGCTGTGACACGAAAAATAAAGTCTATGCCAGCATTTGATGCAAAGATTGAAACATCATGCTCTCTAAAATATAACTTGGGAAGCAGGATATTTCTCAAGAGAAAGTTCTACTCTGAGAAGATGTTGCGCACCTTCGGGGAAGTGAGTATCATAGTGAAGGCATCAACTCCTTCAGAAAGTGAAATAGGGGGAGCTTTTACATCATCTCACAATGATACCAGTTAGACCTGCCAAAACATAATCCTTGCATCTAAATCCCCTTGAGTATCATAGGGAAAAGTTTCAAAAGCAAACATGAGGCTCTTGAGTACATATTCAATCTTTTTTTAACTGCAGTAATGCTTCTCCAGCTTAGTACCTGGAGATTTTGTTTTATGCAGGCTCTCATTTTTCAGGTCTGGGCCTGCAATTCTGCATTTATAACTGACTCCCAGGTGAGATGGATACTGATGCTGAAGGTGTGCTGATAGCATCGAACACCAAGGTTATAGAGAATACTTAGTCAAGCTGGGTGCCACTGGCTCACGCCTGTAATCCTAACTACTCCTGGGGCTGAGATCTGAACACTGAGGTTTGAATCAAGCCTGCTCAGGAATGTCTATGAGACTCTTATCTCTAGTTAAGCACCAAAAAAAGCTTGAAGTGGAGCTGTAGCTCATATGCACTAGCCTTGAGGAAAAAAAAAATAGCTCAAGGATGGTACCCAAGCTCTGAGTTCAAGCCCTAAGACTGGGACAAACAAAAAACAAACAAAATGCGAAAACTTACTATAGTCAATGCTGGTAAACTGACCTTTTGTGATGTGACTCTTTTGGTCATATCAAATATACCAAAATGTTTTCTTATTGAAGAAGTATGAATCTAAACTCAACCTTGAAATAGTCTTTACTTCTAATAGATTGGTCAAAGTTATACCCTGAATTACAGGGCAGGAAAACCTCACAGCTGTGTAGCTAAACACTTTCATATACTTTGTAATAAAACACGGAGCACTCATAAATTTGCGACCAAGATGGCTGAGTAGCTATCATTTGAGGCCCCAATAGGTCAGTTGACCCTTGGGTTATGCTGGTACAAGTGTGCCCAGTTTGGGAAGATCTTTTGGACACTTAAGTGGCAATGTCCAATGAGAAACAGAGGTCTGGAATTCACTAGAGAGATTTAGAATGTATGCCCCAGATGTGTGTGAAATGAAAAGAGAAATGTTACAGAAAGAATATTAATATTTAAAGGATAAAAGAACAGAAGAAAAAGAGATGACAAAGGGAAGCAGAAATAGAAGAGGAGAAAAGTAGGGAGTGATTTCTCATAGATGCTAAGCATGAATGTTGGCACATAGAGTTTAACAAATGTCTATTGAAGTGAAAAACAAAAACAAATAAAACTTCGGAAATGGAACTGCTTTATAATCATTGAATGAGCTCATCACCTGTGCCAAGACCACTGAATATTTTTGCCTTTCCGAAGCAATCTGTATAGTTTCATCTGTGTGTTTCAGTTCAACACTATCATTTTATCATTTGTCTGGAATATCTTTCCTCATTTCTGCCGCTACTCTAAATTCTCTGCTGTGTTAAGATATGGTGTTTTTTTTTGTTAATGTTGTTTTTTTTTTCACCCTTGTTTTTTAGAACTATCCCTTTTTTGTGCCTGGATTTCCCTATCAATTTGGATGATTGCTGACCAACCTGTCCAGCCTTGTCTCTGGTACTTTATTGATATTTAACTAAGCAGGAAGCCCTTTTTCCTTTGAGTATTTGCAGCTATTGAAATGGATAGAAACCAATTGATAGAGACCAAGTGTGACAGATCATATTTGGCGGATAACATATTAGTATTTCCTTTTCACTGTGGTACTGTATCTGGTTGTGGTTGATCATGTCCATGCTCTAGCTAAGCCATGACTTGTGGAATCTGAGGGATTTATACATATGACTAGAAGAAGTAGATAAAGGATCCATGGTATCTTTCTCAGAAACCTGAGTACTCATGAAAATGAGACGTATATAGCTATTTTAAAGGGGACCTAGAAGCTCTGTGCTGGTGGCTCACGCCTGCAATCCTACCTACTCAGGAGGCTGAGATCTGAGGATTGTGCTTTGAAGCCAGGCCAGGCAGAAAAGTCCCTGTGAGATTCTTATCTCCAATTAACCACTAAAAACTGGACATGGAGCTGTGGCTCAAGTTGTAGATCTCTAGCCCGAGCACAAAGAGGCACAGGGACAGTACCCAGGCCCTGAGTTTAAGCTCCACAATTAACACAAAAGGGGAGGGGGCTAAATTTTGAAGGGTAATTTGTTTTGGAGATGAATCTAGATTTACCCTGCTTTGTTTGAATGCTGCTTTGACATTTACAAGTTCTTTTAGATGAGCTTCTTGACTTTTCCAGACCTCAGTTTTCTCATCTATAAAATGGAGATGGAAGACTTAGCAAAAACAAAATAAGGGAAACCATGGGACCTATGTTCCTTTGGGCCTGGCTTACTTCACTCAATATAACAAATGGGCGGTATCATTCTTTCTGATGGAGGCATAGAATTTCAATATATATATATATATATATCACATTTTCTTGATTCATCCACTGAGGGGCATCTGGGTTGGTTCCATATCTTAGCTATGGTGAATAATGCTGTGATAAACATAGTTGTGCTGGTAGCTTTAGTATGGCCTTGTTTGTGATCGTTTGGGTAAATGCCCAAAAGTGGGATTGCTGGGTCACAGGGGAGCTAAAAGGTCAAAAGATATGTACATATGACCATATAATGCTAAGCAAAATGAACCCCAAGATAGGGACACACATATTTGTTGCTGTTGTTTTTCATGTACTTATAATGTACTGTTTGATTTTTTTGGTTTCTTTTGTATGTCTTCCCCATGGTATAACCCCTGTTTTCACTGTATTTGATGTTGGTGTCCTGCATCTTGTATATACATTTTTCTAATTTGGGGAGGGTAAGGGAAATAACAAAATGCTGAAATAAGAATACAAGTTGACCCATTGTAACAATGAGATGTGCAGACACTATGTTGAAAATGAACTTTACTTTGCGGGGCAGGGATGGGGGTGGGGAAGTTGGGAAGGTGGGAAGGGAAGGGATGGTAGGGGAAAAACAAAGGAGGGTGTAACAATGTTCAGTAGGAAATGTACTCATTCTCTTACTCATATAACCATAACCCCTCTGTGCAGTATCTTTATAATAAAATATATATTAAAAAACAAAACAAAACAAATGACAATAACAAAAACAAGGAGCAGCATAAATAAATGTTAAAAAAACATGTACAGGTGTAATGCCTGAATTAGATTTGCAGATGGAATGTGACATATAAAAGAGGTTTATAAAGAACACTGAGCTAGTTTTCTCAAAACTGTATTGGAGATGAGCATACAGGGTGACTCTAGCTCTCTTTGGAGAATATCTCTTTGGAGATAGTGTCTTCTATGTAGATATGACTGGTTTTTGTCAGGGAAACTTATTGTTGGAACATTTTTCAGTCTGAAGTAGAGTCAAGGATTTTGAACTATTTGAGTTCTTGTATCTACTTTCCTATCATACAGTGATCACCATGTATGAAGTAAGTGATTTCTCTTTGTAGCTGGAGTGAAATGATTTCCTAAATAAATTGAGCTCTAATTAAGACCTTTAACCTCGTATGGGCTTTTTTCAAACTCAAGAGTTCATTGTAGAAATGGACACTTCCAGTGGTCTTAGTTGTTTAGAATCAGGACCTAAATGCCAACTGGAAAAGACATAATGACTTGAAGACTATGATATGCATGTATATAAATAATCAATGAAAATCCAAGGTATTTGTCAATCAGGAAACTGATTTGCATAGACAGGAATTCTTATAAACTTCTTCCTTATTTGCAGGATTCAAATAATGTATTATTGAGCGGCAAGATGCCAGTCTAAATAGAATATTTGCCAGCTTCAGGTTTATTGACTTCAATTTGTTGGTTATAATTACTTACTTTTTATGTTTAAATGTTCTCATGCTGACATGCTTGGGAGAAAGATTGAACCACAGTGGTGATTGCACTGCAAGGAAATCAGCAGAATAGGAAAATTAAATGCTAGGTGAAAGCTACAAGTCAGCAGTGATGGGAATGAGTGGGTGAGAGAGTTAAATTTTTAAGTGATTTAGCAAATGATGCTAAGAAAGTGCCACCACATCATTTGGGTTTTTCTATTATAACAAATTGTAATTGATCATCTTTTGGTACTCATGTAAGAAAACTACTTTATAGAACATTTTCCCTGCCCTAAGTGAAAACTCAAACTAAAAAAACAAACAAACAAACAAAAAGCCCTCAACCCACCCCCAACAAAACCCAAACCTCAAAAAGTAATTTTTTTTCATCTTTTGCTTAAAAGAATACTCAGAAAGAGATTACATTTTGTAACTCAGAGCTGCTTGAAAACTTTGTTGAGAAGGTATCAGAGAAGTGCCTTTTATTCCAGAATGCACCAAAATCTTGGCAGTAATAGTTAGAAATAATGAAATCAGAAAATGACATTTTCCTGTCTCCCTCAGCTGTTCGGTCACCTTGTGGAGTTTTTAGAGGAAGACAGATCCATTTATTCCCTCTCCCCTTTCTTCTAAGAACATATATATTATCTTGTAAAAAAAGATTCTGGATTATCTGCTAAGATTAGTTCTCACTGGATTCTCATGTGCATTGGAATTCTTTTCCAAAGCCTTCTTGCCTGGGCTAAATGAAGAGAGCATTACCTTCCATTTTAATTTTTGTAAGGAAACAAATGGTAGTGTTTTTAATGAGTGGAAATAGAGATTAATTTTTCTGAGCTCTCGTCTTAAAATTGTTTCTATTATGAGCTTAGTTCCTTCTGCATTCATCCATCTATTCACCCTCTTTCTATTTATTCATCCATTCATTCTTTATCCATACAAAACTTACAACTCAGAGACCTACATAGATCTAGAGGTACATAAATTCCTGGCAATAATTTATTTATAGGTCTGGTTAAATATCCCCAATAAGGTATACTACTTGAAAATACATTTTTCAGATGGTTACATTTAACAATAATGTATGGCAAATTTCAAAATATGCCAACTAGGGCTGGGAAGGTGGCTCAGTTATAGAGTGCTTGCCTTTGCATGCATGGAGGCCCTGGGTTTGATTCCTCAGCTCCACATAAACAGAAAAATCTTCAAGTGGTAGAGCACTAGCCTTGAGCTGAAGAGCTGAGGGATAGTGCCCAGGCCCAGAGTTCAGGCCCCATAATCGACAAAAAAAATATTCCAACTACTCAGATTTTATCATTTCTTCATGTATGCATGTATTCAGACATCCCTCTGTATCCTATAAATGGGTATACTATCATGTGTCAATCAAAAATAAAAATCAAACCTGAAGAAGAAAGAAGTGAAATATGGGAAATAGTGCTCCTTGATCGAGTCTCCTTTTCAATAGTAAATGTTGGGCTATTTCATGTAACTTAAGATAGGGTTTAGTGTGGGTTCCTCCCCCCACCCCTACTTTTTTGTTGTTGTTGTTTGTAGGTCTTGAATTCATGGCCTGGGTGCTGTCTCTGAGCTTTTTCACTAAAGGCTGGTGCTCTACCACTTGGAGCCACAGTGTCACATTCTGTTTTCTGGTGGTTAATTGGAGATAAGAGTCTCATAGACTTTCCTGCCCCGACTTGTTTGGAACCTCGATCCTCAGATTTCAGCCTCCTGAGTAGCTAGGATTACAGAAGTGAGCCATTGGTGCGTAGGCCTTTCTTCTCTCTCTCTCTTTCTCTCTCTCTCTCTTTCTCTTTCTTTGTCTGCCTGTCTGTCTGTCTCTGTCTCTCTACCTGTCTGTCTCTGTCTCTCTGTGTCTGTGTCTGTCTGTCTGTCTGTCTCTTCATCAGGGAAGCCTGCTTTATCCCTCCCCTCACCCCAGCTGTGTGGCTCTGGAACTCCTGACAGTTCATAACTCACTTTCACAGTACTTTCTATGAACTGTTTACTTAATGCCTGTCTTTTCCCTGGGCTGCATGCTCAGGGGTGGGAGGACTATGTATCTAACTACCCTCTTTTTTTTGGCCTATTACAGTGACTAGCCTCTTATATAATAAAATTTCTTGAATAAAATTTTAAGATATTTGGTGTAACCATTCAAAAGATATTAAATTTAATTTAACCACTGATCAAAACAAGGGTCTATATTGAATTAACCTTTTAAACTTGTGTGTAATATTGTATTTGCAATGGTTATCATCTAGCAATCGCAAAGTAATGAGTTGTAGAAAAATAGAGAAAAATTTGGTGTTCACTTAAAGGAAAACTGATCAAGAGAAGTTTTAAACTAGAGAAATTATAGTCTGTTGAAATAGTGAAGCCTTTTCTTGAATAGTGAAGGCTTTAATCCAATTTGATATTTAAACTTTTGAATGAAAATTGATGTAGAATACCTTGGCTTAAAAATCTTTACAGTACTAATGATTGGATAGATTATTGCAACTCTTTCCCTTAGGAGCTCTTGTGCTTTCCCAATATAAAATGTAATTAGCAGATATAAAAACTATATTAATTTTATAAGGTTTAATTATGGTTGTTTATATGTAAATTCTTTTATGTTCATGGATTGCTTGTCTTTCATTTTAAGTAATCAGGTTAGAAGTCAAATGCCATTACCAGTTTGATTATAATCATTACATTAAAAAAAACAAAAATAAAATCCCAAGTTGGTACTGGTGGCTCATGCCTGTAATCTTCACTACTCAGGAATGTTTGTGAGACTGTTATTGCCAACTAAGCACCAAAACAAAATAAAATAAAACACCAGATAGGGTATTAGTTATTTTATTTTCTAAAGAAAATTTACCTTAATTTGCTTGGTTTTAGGATTTAGAGCTTCAATACCAATCCAAAAATGTCTTGATGTAGATTTTCTGTCAAGTATTTGAAAACTTCAGGTTACTATAATGAAATTTAATGTAGCAGACTGAGATATCACAGTCATTCATGCGTGTATGTTAAGTGTCCAGGAATCAGCATCTAGTGTCACCTGGGCTGGAAGGTGGCTTCTAATTCTCCTTCCACATCCACCTTCCCTCTTTTTGCCTTTCTGCTTGCTGACTAAGAGACTCAGCTGTGCAGACAACACTCTGAACAGGTTGTGTGGGCATTTGGCCGTCAGTGTGTTCTGTTAGGGACTCAGTAGGAGGTATGTGTGGAAGACATCAAAATATAATTCCCTGTGGGCCTGTGATAGGCTGGCTGTGTCCTTTTGGTTAGGCCATAGAGCTGACAAGGTGGCTTCCATTCATAACTCCTGCTTTCTGTGACTGGTGGCTCCTCTGACCCTGGGGTAGGGTGGGGTTTCATGTGTAGTGACTGCCATGCTTTGAGTCCTGACAGATTATGGCTTTGCATTTCCCTTTGTTGTACATTGCCTTGACAATAGTCCATTTACTTAGGCCTTTAAGTTACTTGAGTTCCAGTGCACCATTTGTTTTCTTTGCCTTTCCAATTCATTCAGCATCCCCTACTTGAAAAAGAGGTGAGAAAATGCGATCTGTTACACTTTAGTAGATCACTCAAGTTATTAGAAATCCACAATGATTTCAGGTACCAATAGATACAAAAAGTGTGTCCTTTGCTTTGAAGAAAGTGTACTTCCTCTGACCTGATCTTTGTATATGCTGCTGAAATATCAGGTTCATCAACAACAGCAAACCATCTTTGAATTATTTATCCAGCAGCCAGAATGAATGGCCCTTGTCAAGGCCGACCTTGTCAGCAGTGCTGTACATTTGTGAAATGGAAGGTCCTGGTGAGTGGGTGTGGTCTGCAGGTCTCTATCCTTGGCTCATAAGAGGATTAAATGTAGGATCTTAAACTTCCTAACGTTGAATTGTGCTCAGCTGTGTTAACTATCCCACAGCCTTTTGGTATGGGTGTGTAAACAAAGCTCCGCTTAGCGTAAGTTGATGTAGGTGAACAATGAAGTTTTTCATGTTCTTGACTTGCACAATTTCCTGCTTCTTTAGACGTTCTCTCTGTCTCTCTCTTTTTGCTGCTCAGCAAAAGAAAACCCAAATGCTTGAGGCCCTCTTCCGTGTCACCTATGGGAATTCAACTGAAGAGAAAGACAGAGAAGGATAATTGCCATTTGGCAGTAACTTATATGAACAAGAAGCCTAGAAACTTCCTACTGTGTGAAAAGGGTTGTTTTGAGCAGGCTTGATTTAAGTGGGGGGATATACTTCATGCTTTTGGACAAAACTTGGGGGCACTTATCACTCTTCTTTAGCGCCCTTACATTTCCTTCCTCTTGCCCCCTTTTCTTATGCCATTGTTATGATGCTGAGAGGAGTATGAAAGCTCAAGGCAGTGTTAAGAGTTGATGACAGATTGCAGGCATGGCTTTCTATACCCAAATCCTCATTTCTTTCTAATTTCTGATTATATAGTCATGTTTTGCCACAAGCATCTAGTAGCTTTAGTACTACAGTGACATGAAGTCTGAAAAGACAAAGTTAAAGGCAATAGCCATTATGCTTTTTTGGTCCTGAGTTTTGCAGCAACAACAAATCTATCCCAAGTCTGGGTGGCAGGAAGTAATCGTTGTGATGGCCACTGTTGCTAAGGCCACCATCACTGGAGAAGTGCTCAGGCAAGCACTACCTCCTGAGGACAGAGCTGAGTGTCAAGCTGATCTTTTACTGGAGAAAACCAATGATGCTATTGAACAGCACACAGAATCCTGCCAACCTACCCCACCAACTTCGACAATCAATGGATGAGCAAGGTTGTTTGCAGAGATAAAAGAATGAAATGGTTTTCTTTTTCCTTTTTAAAGCAAGCATTGATTGTGAAGATGCATGTGACCCAGGTCTTCTGTCTGAAAACCTGTCTTTAGACGTATGTGAATTTCTTTGCAGGAACACTTAAATTTCTTACAATTCTATTGGGTTTCTCTTAGCTGTGCTTTAGGTGGCTAAGTGGAAGTCTTGCCAAGGGTCTTGCCTTCCTTGAGTTCTTTGGCAAAAAAAAAAACCAAACAAACAATCAGAAATGGTAGCAAACAGATGCAGAGCTCACTGGGTGTAGGCAAGACTTAACACAACCTTAATACAATATTTTAATATGTATCATTAGAAGCCTTAAAAAGGCAGATGTGGGATTTATGTTTGCCACCAAAGAGTCTCTCTGTGCCAATATCCTTGATCTCACCCCTCAGTCTTATAAGATAGACTCAGTCTGTAAAGGCCATGTGTGAGGGAGATTCACTTTCAGCTATGTCTATAGATCATCAGTCTGTAGGTAAAGATCAGCTAGAAGAGGCAAATGATTGAATCACCTGCAACTTTTGTCTTTGGTTAGACATGCAGTTTTTGTTCTCTATTGAAAATTTGAGTTCCATGGGCTTTCAGGGTATTGGCCAAGGTACTTCTGGGGTTTGGGGGCCATTTGTAGCATCCCAAAGAGTGTGATGGTGACAGTCTACTTCTCTGTGATGAATCTGCATAGTCTGTACCCAAAATGGCACTTCGCTGATTTGAACTGGAATTCTAACACCTCAGCCTGTGAATAGCTCATGCTACTTAGAAACTTTAGAAGCTGGGTAGATATTTTTTGTTATTAAATAATATAAGAAAATTTTCACTTACATAGTTTTACAGAAAACAAATCTTTCTGTGTTGGAGTACATGGAGGAAAATGATAAGGAGGATCTTTGATTGATGTCTGAATTCCAGTTCTTCCAGAGGGAAGAACACAAAAAGGGCATACCCTTTCTTTCCAAGGACACTTTCAGAAGTTATGCTGGCCACTGAAAGAAGTCTGGGAAATGTAGTCTAGTCCTGGGTGGTTCAAATACCTCAGGAAAAGTCGAGTGTCCCATCTAGGAAGAGTAGAGATAGGCACTGAAGGATAATAGTCTCTTCTAAGTTACATTAAAATATACATGTATGAATACATATGAATGAATTTCTTTTGAAATAGAGCATTGCCTTTGGGAGACCTGCATCAAATTTTTGAAATCTCTTCCTAGAGTTGTAAGTCTAAGATGCACAGAATTGCTAGCTAAATGAAGATCAAGTAATTAGCTTTATTAACAGCTAGGTAAGCACAAAAAAGCTCCCTAGACACAAAGCTGTCTGTTAAGAAGCAGATTGGAAAGAATTCAGCTTGGACCTGAGGCTGAACTAGTATTTTGTACTTCTACAATAAATGTTAACCTTGGGACCCACCTCTGCCTGCCCAGAAGACTTGAAGTCCATTAATCCAGCCATTAGTATGGACTCTAGCCCTCTTCCACACATCTAGTTGCCAGAGGAATATTGCAAGGAGTATGGGTTTCCTCTCTAAGGAGAGAAGAACTGCCTAGTCTCCTGATTGTATATGTATATGTATATGTATATATATCCCTGAGATGTATGTGGTCAGGGTCAGTTCAGAGCATAAAGAGAGAACTTTCCATATATTTCTCCCAATAAATGTAGAATTCTGGCTCTTGATTTAGTTTTGGAGAGAGTACATAGAGGTTGAAAGCTAGATAGGAAATCTTTGTTCAGGAACAAGAAGAGTAGAGTTGGGGATGTGAATCTCCATTTCTGTGAGCAGAAGTAAGAATATGGTTGGAAAATGAATGGAAAAAGTGAAAATTAAAGCCATATTTGAAAGGAAAGCTCTGGTGATGAGGAGTTGTGTAATTAATCACCTCAAATATTCTTTATTTGGGTAAGGGAAGTATGGACTTATTTTAAGCACACATCTTATTCTTATGAAACCTCAGCACAAAGAAGAATGAGAAGTGAAAAGAAGCAAAATGACAGGTGTTTTCAAATATGCAGTGTGATGCGTATAGGAGCTGCAAGAGAAGGAAAAGGGAGAGTCATATAAGGACATGGGGGAGAATGCTGGAAGGGAAAGTGGGTGTAAAAGGACTAGGAGGTTTGGGCATGAGATGGGGACATGGCAGGGACTGTTCCTTCACAGAGACCTGTCACAGGGGTCCAATAGTCACATTACCCAGGCTGTTGGCACACTGGAAGGACAATGGTAGAAGGATTAACGAAAGGGCCATGTGTAAGTTGTGGGCACAGTAAAAGGAATCATCATAGGGTGGTGAAGTACTCAGCAACTGGCTGTAGTGAGAGATTTGTTAGATCTCTTCCAAGGATGGAGTATGATCCTAGTGCCTGGCCCTAACTTTTGCTCTGATGGAGGACTCAGGTTGGGAAATACCTTGCCAACTGGGGAAGAAGCTAGAGGAATGAATTCTACCTTCTTCCTTCTCTTGTCTTCTCATGTACTGCTGGTGCCTCCCTTTGGCTGAACTCACCTGGAAGCCATTAGTAAAGGATGCTTTGTAGGAAACAGCAGGGCAGAGAAGGGTTGAGGGGGACAAGTAGAGAAAAGCCTGCTTGACATTTCAGTGCAGCACAGGGTAGTGGGTGTTATCAGATTTCCTGCCATATTTTAATTAATAAATTGCCTCCCCATACTTACTGAGTACTTGCTCTGGCTGGTGCCCTGGATAACAAATCAATAGAGTCCTTGTTTCTGAGGGGATCAGGTACCAGAAGACAATCAGGATTCTAAAAGCAGAGGATGGGGAATATGGGTGTGAGGACTAGTGAAGGCCAAGCTGATGGAGATCCAGGAAGCTGCCCAAGGTGATTTGGAGGCATTCCATCATGAGATGGAGAGGCGCAGTCTGATCCACCCTGCCAGGGGAACAGCATGGACAAAGTCCAGATGCTGTCCAAGTATGGACAGAAGACACCAGTCAGAGAGAGAGAGAGAGAGAGAGAGAGAGAGAGAGAGAGAGAGAGAAGGGAACACAGAGTCTGATTGCCATTCTGAGCCAGATGGAAGACATTGGATTTTTCTTCTTAAAGTTTCCAAGTAAGTGGGAGTCAACAGAGGATTAGACATGTAGTATTTCTTTAAAAGAACAGAACTGATAAAGGCTGCCTTCCCTTTGTTTGTATGTCATTTTTCTTTTTCCTTTCATCTCATTTTCTACTTCTCTCTTTCATTCACCATGTTCCTGATTGTTGTGGGTGTTGTTTTGTGATAGAAGAAACCTCCAGGATTCAGGTGGTATGATTGGGGAGTTGAAAAAGAAACATTGCAAGTCTTTAATATGTTCTCACTTCAGTTGTCAGTAGGGGTTTCATTGGAGGACAGCGATAATATTGAGGAAGCTGGCATAGAAATTAAAATGCTTAATGAGCCAGGCCTTAGTGGTCTACTGCAGCAACATAAACATGAGATGTGACTTCTTGAGGACTTGGAAAGTTGTTTTAAAATATTATCACTGTACCATAATGTACATTATTTTAGAATGCAAAACAGCAAAAAAAATGTCCCATGAAAATACAAATGTGCAGTCTCACGTTGCTCTTTCACACATTGATCTCCAAAGAGAAAACTCCAGGACTTTAGGGAGAAAGTCCATTACTGAATTAATCAAACAACTATCTTCTATCTGCACTTTTATTTTCTATACACTTTACACCTGTTTAATTAATCCTAAACATGATGCTGACTGCTAATTAAACAGCCCTGGAAGTGACTGACTGAAGGTAGTAATTTGAGATAATTAGTTTTGGTTTCAAAACACTCAATTTTCACACTTTGTGCTCATTTTTAGAAAGGGGTGCCTCATTATTATAGACAGAATGGGGGTTGGGGAAAACATTTTACTGCTGGACTCTTGAGTAGCTGAGGAAGTGGGAGGGTTTTGTTTCCAGATATGACAAGGAAAGTGTACAATGTCGTAGAATTTCTCCTCTCCCCCTAGTATGTGCACACAAACACATGCACACACACTCCACTCACATACAGAATTCACTCCAATGGCAAGCTCAGACGACTGACTCTTTTATTAGAACATAGAAATACTCAATGTCTTGATCTTTGGGAAGGTTTTTATTTCCTAAGAGGGAGAAGATGTCACTGAGACACCATGGTCTTTTATATGTGTTCTTCTTGAAACAAAATGATAAAAAAGCAAGAAAGGTCAAGGTTTGGCATTTAGTCTACATGGAAGGAGTGTCTTTCTGAATAATCCTGAACTACAAAGGCATAAGGCAACCGTTTGTCAACCCCAGAGCTAATACCAAGCAGAGAAAGGAAAGGGCAATAATAGGTAGGCCAGATGTTTTTCATGGTCATATGATGTTAATACATAACTTAACATGGTCCCCATCAAGAGAATAGACCAGGAGGAATTTAGGGTTAAATAGTTTATGCTCAATTGTCATTGTTGTAGCTCATGTAGGTAGATAAAGGGGGACACAGGAGGCAGGCACAGAGGCTGAACAGCTCCTAAGCACCCTGGAGAGCTCCAGACATGTTGTTCTGCCCATCTGGGCATTTCATGCCATTACTTGTATCTGAGGGAGTCAGTCATGTCACTGGCTATCAATATGGGGTAGGTCTCTCTAGAATTAGAAGAGTTATCTAGAAGATGTCAAGTGTGAGGATTGTTTTGCTAGAGGGAATTTGACCAGGTTGTGTGGGAAGATGGAACTGTTAGTTGCAAGATCAGATGGGTTGTTTTATGTGAGAGTCAAGCCTGCATCTTCAGGCATACCATCTGAGCTAGGGTATCTTGGAGTCAATTTCACCTGTGAACCTTCACGTATAACTAGTGTGGTATGAACAGTGATAAGATGCAGACAGAGCTGTATCATTTACTCTCCAAAATTGTTGAGAAATCATAGAGGATTCCTTTTAAAAAATATCTAATCAATTTTTCATGTTTATGTCAGAAAAATAGGCTCTTTTCCCAAAGAATTTATGATCTGGGTTCTTAATCTATGTAATTTTTCAGAATTGGAAAGCTCTCTTTATTAGTAGTTACATGGTTGACTACAACCAATTCTTTTTGTATTATCCAATGATAATATTAATAATAATAATTAAGCTTACAAAACTATATAGAATAATTTAGCAAAAATGCAACCTTATGGCTTAATGGTGTCAAATCTCTGATGAAAAAAAGAACCTCATGATGAATTTTGTTAGGCATTGTACAGCCTTTCTGCCTTAAAGCTAAAGACAATTTTAGGATGACTTTTTCTGATATATGCATGTATGTAGTAGGCCTTTGTTACTCATTTCTGAGCCAGAATAATTACATGTAGAATAAACAGCAGCAACAACAAACACAAATGTTTTCCTTTGGCTCCTGAAACAAACAAACAAAAAAACTAAGGCAAAACTAAACTCCTTTTTCTTTTTGTCCACCATGGGGCCTGAACTCTGGGCCTGGGTGCTGTCCCTGACCTCTCCAGTTCAAGACAAGTGCTCTACCACTTGAGACACAGCACCATTCCAGCTTTTTCTGATGGCTAATTGCAGATAAGTGTCTCATGGACTTTTCTCCCTGGGCTGGCTTTGAACTGTGATCCTCAGATCTCAGCATCCTGAGTAGCTAGGATTACAGGCGTGAGCCACTGGTGCCTAGCTAAACTCTTTCTTATTGGTGGTTCCACAACCACCAAGAAATTACCTATTCTTGATATCTTCCAGATAGCCCTTCTAATTATGTTATAGTGTTGGTGGTTTAATCTCTTGTCAATTCATCATTTACAGGATTCGGCACAGGGGTAAAATGACCTGTCTTTTGTTTTGCAGATACCTCAAATTAGCTATGCATCCACAGCCCCAGAGCTAAGTGACAACACCAGGTATGACTTCTTCTCTCGGGTGGTCCCGCCTGATTCCTACCAAGCCCAAGCCATGGTGGACATTGTGACAGCCCTGGGATGGAATTATGTGTCAACACTGGCTTCTGAGGGCAACTATGGCGAGAGCGGTGTAGAGGCCTTCACCCAGATCTCGAGGGAGATTGGTGAGCATACATTTACCAGGTGGTTGTGTTTAGAAGTGACATTATAATGAAGTCTGAGCAACCCTAAGTATTATCTGAGATGTATGGAATAATTAGAGCTACTACAGATCCAGGACTCCACTGGCTTATAGAGGGAGGCTGGGTATATTAGAAATGATTTTGTTGTTTAATAGGTTTATCAAGGTGACACTTGGGTACTAATTTAGGATGTAGGACACCTGACTCAGATGAACATTTGAGTTTGTTTTGACAAGGGAGTTTGCTGGCACATTAGAGCCACTGTAAATTTGAATAAGTGACATATCATTTGATGGTTCTAGATGGAAGTTTATATGAGCAAATTATTAATTTTTAAAAAAGTCAGTGGAGTTTAACATCCAATGTTAGAGGGATTAAGACTAATAGTCACCTTAAAGCAATACCCCCCAACTATAATCCCCAAGTCTATACTCAAATGATGGATGTTCTTAGTGACATATGTGACATTTCTTGCTTTTTTTTAATTTTTTACCTAACTCTGAAACTTCAGTGGGATGAAGGACAAAAGGTAAAACTTGATTTTGCTGTTGACTCTCTTCTTTCTTTCCTTCCTTTCCTTTCTTCTTATCTTCTGTCATTTTCTTTGTGAGATGGGTCACTCTATGTATCTCAGACTAGCCTGAGACTCATTGTCCTTCTGCATTAGCTTCCTGAGAGCAGGGATTGCAAAGGTGGAGCATCATGCCCCGCATACATCCTAGCCTTTCTTCACAATGCTTACTGAAATTCCTTTAGACATTTCACCAACGTGTGTGTTTACCCATGAGGTTGTAAATCCATCCCACTACTTGGAATAAATAGAATAAGACAAAATGACAGCCTAAAACAATTTAGAACACTAGCCTTATTGCTAATTAGCCCATAGTGTATCTTTTTTTCAAAAAGTTATTTTATTGCAAAGATGCTGTACAGAGGGGTTACAGTTATATGAGTTAGGTAATGATTACATTTCTTTTCTTTCTTCTTTCTCTCTTTCTTTCTTTTTTTTTTTTTTTTTGGTCCGGTCGTGGGGCCTGAACTCTGGGCCTGGGCACTATCCCTTAGCTCTTCAGCTCAAGGCTAGCACTCTACCACTTGAGCCATAGTGCCACTTCTGTCTTTTTTTTCTGCTTATGTGGTGCTGAGGAATTGAACCCAGGGCCTCAGGCATGCAAGGCAAGCGCTCTACCACTGAGCCACCTTCCTAGCCCCATGATTATATTTCTTGTCAAACATTGTTACCCTTTCCTTTGTTTTTTTTTCCTACTATCCCTTCTTTCCTCCACATCTCCTACTGACAGTGTATCTTTACAGATGAAAAAAAGATATGTTATTGTCACTTAAGTACTAGTACTCTTAATAAAAATGAAATTTTCTATATGGGGAATAGCATTTTATGGGAAGATTTACATGTCCATTGGCTATCTTTCAGTTATTTCCAACTTAGAGAAATTGTGTTGATCAATTTCTTATCTTTCTTGAAGGCTTTGATTCAGTAAAAGATGATAGGGATGATTTGGGTTTAACTACAATTACCAAAGGGCAAAGAATATAAAGTTATTAAGATAAAACTTTCATTTGAAAGACTTGTAGATGCCTGTTATACTTCTTCTGTACATGGCAGAATATGGATATTTATTATGCACAATAGTGTTTCTATTTAACATTTATTCTATGCCTGTACTGTAGCAGAAACTGTAGAAAAAAGCTAGTCTTGTTAGATAGATCAGGTTAATTGACGTAACTGGCCGCCTGCTCATTCCGGCAGTGTCCATGATACCATAATCTTTGCTCTTTGGAATTTTAAATGATGTCACTATTACTATAAAAATGATTGAAAACCATCCATTGAACTTTAAATTATATTATCCTCTTGAATAAAAGCCCCAAGTTTGTCATTAAAGAAAATGCCCACTCAGATGAAAACAATAGCTTCTGGAAGCAGGGTTAATGCATTATTTAAGCAGCTGATGTCAGTTCTTACTAGAGTGATAATTCACCATGAGATGGAATCAACAAGATATATGTTGAAAAAAAACTTTTCTGCAGTGATCTTGGACATTCTTTAGGGGTAAGACACATTTCATGTGCATGAAACAAATCGCTATGGAAAGTTCAATACAGGATGTCATTTGCCAATTGTTGTGGAATCTGACATAGTGTTTGGTTCTGCAAGTGAGAGTACAATTTTATTCTTTTGACTAAAATAAGAAACCCTTAGTTTTCATTTTTAGAGAACATTGCTATATTTTGGTAATATTGTCACATAAAACCATTCAGATGGTACCATTCATCACTCCTGCTTCTTTAAAAAACATTGTAGTCATTAATATGGGTGAAATAATTTTAGTGCCTTCTGTGTTGATTGGGTGTCCATTTTATTTCCGTTTTCACTTATCTGGGGAATGTAGGGGGAATGGCTTGTCAATTAATATGCAGAATACTGAAAAGGCCAAATTAGTACTACACTAGAGTATGCCATGGAATATATTAAATATCAAAATCATCCCTCATTTTAATGACAAAGATTTTTATCTAGAACAAAAATAGCTGAAAATTAAACCTTTTACATAACAATGATATTAACAGGAATGGCAAATGATAGTAACTTAACCTATTCTGAAATTATCTGACGACTCTAATGAAAATTCATTAGTTTTGTAACATTTGTGGCTTTCCCTACAACATTGATGACATCCCTGTCATCATGTGAGGGGTGTGTATTTAAAAATCTCAGTATCTTGACCGAGAAGGAGATAGGTTCACAGTTTATGCCTAACCAGAAAATTATGTATTTCTCACATTCTTAACACAGAAAAGTTTCCACACTTTATTCTGAATTTCTTTTCTCTTTAGTAACATTGGTTAAGAAGAAATTTCAGCTTAAATTGAGGCATCCTGCGTCTTGTTTCTGATGAATTTAGGCAAATCATAATGTAATGATAGTGAAATGGAAATGCATTTAGTGATAAATTACTTGTACAGTTCCATTAGAGTGTTTTTAATTTGAACAAAGTCTGAGACTTGAGAAAATGTCCTTTGTGAATCAGAGAGGATGAAATTCATGAGTGATGGCAGTCAGAGACCTCAGCGATGGCTCTTCTCTAGGCAATATCCTTGTAAAGGAGAGATGAGAGATACCTGAGAAAATAAAGACAAATAGGCCTTTGATGTCCTGACAGTTAGAGTGCCTGCACAAAGCAACTCTTGACTATAGAATGCTTACTGAAAAAAGCCCCAAATCATTTTGGGATCAGCCAATAGCACCCTCTGACTGGAACATAGTCCTTAGTGAGGTGTAGGAGACAAAATTGGAAGGTTCAATACTGACCCATAGTTGAGTATTTCAAGTAATAGGGTTTTTATTTTATCCTTAATATTTTTTTAAACAAAAGAGGAATTGCTGATGAGTGAGGAAATCTGTCAGAATATGCACTTATGATGGTACTAAGGGACCTCTGCAATATCAGTCTTTGCTTAATAATATTAATATGCAAGAGGAAATAGACTTGAGTGACATTTCTCAGGTAGAGTCTATGGGGCCTAGTAACTGACTAGTTATAGGGGTTGAGTATAAGAGAGAAATTAAAACTGACCATGTAATTCTGTACCTGGCTGACTCAAGTCCCATACATAGAACCCCCTGTGGAAAGGTTGGTCTGGAGTGGAGAGCTTAAGCCTGATAATAAAAACACTGTGCTTCTCCATATATCTTTGTGGAGAAGGGCAGCAAGGAGCACTGATCTGAGCTAAGTAGGAATTGAGAGGTAGATCTAAAATTTGCAGACACAAAATTAGTAGTTGAAAAGAGAACTGTGGTTCCTGGAGAAGCAAAGGCAATTGAAGCAAAGGGGACTGAGGATGGACTTTTAGGGAGCAGCTTGAATAGAAGGATTGGGAATAATGGCCTAC
The DNA here is from genome assembly GCF_000151885.1 of Dipodomys ordii. Lineage (NCBI taxonomy): Eukaryota > Metazoa > Chordata > Mammalia > Rodentia > Heteromyidae > Dipodomys > Dipodomys ordii. The sequence continues at coordinate 2,214,030 of NW_012267264.1, forward strand.
ACACAATAATAAGTAGCTACTCTTCAGCACCACATAAGCAAAAAGAAAAAAGCTGGAAGTAGTGCTGTGGCTCAAGTGGTAGAGTGCTAGGCTTGAGCTGAAGAGCTGCGGGACAGCGCCCTGGCCTAGAGTTTGGGCTCCAAGACCGACAAAAAAAAAAAAAAACAATAAAGATAGGATAGAATGTTTTTCTCTTTCTCTCTATCTGTCTCTCTTGGTGGGTTTGTACTTATAAGAGGGCTATCTGTCAACTTTGAAGAGGGTGCTAGTATGGGAAGTGGTAGGAAAACATCAAGAACCTTGCACTGTTCTTCATATAGGAACAGAACCTTTTGCCAAAGCACATAGCTAAATGTGCGCCATGTACTTCCAGAGAACTAAGTAATGTCATCAAGTTGGAAGTTTTAGTTTCCCAATCTGCCATAGCAAAGTACAAGGTAGGTGACTTGAAACAAGATTCTTTGCCTCACAGTTCTGGTGGTTAGACATTTTAAGTTTAGGTGTTCGCGGGACTGTGCTGGCTCTGGAATTGATAGGGGAGAAACCTTCCTGGTCCTTGGGGCTGCTATGTTTGCCAGGAGACTTGGTATTCCTTGGCTTACAGATGCATCACAGTCTTTGCCTCTGCTATTACACAGATGTCTTCCATGCCTGCATCTTCTCTCTGTATTAGGCTGCAGTCCTATTGGATTACTCCAGTAGGATCTTATTTTCTAACTAATGGTATCTATAATGACCCTATCTTCAAATGAGCTACAGAGGTTAGGATTTCAACATATCTTTGTGAGAGATAGTTCAACTCACTATGAGGAAATTCAAAGTTATCTGGGAGATGGAGTTCAGGTACTTAGAAGGGAAGGAGTCTGGAGGACAATGGGTTAGAATAAAGGTAGACTGAGGTGGGCACTAGGTAGGCAGAAATTTGGTAAACAGGGAAACCTATAACCTAACCAATTCAGAAGTTCCTATGGTGTTCAATTGAATTTTGTCCTTCCATCTCGTGTATGTGTGTGGTTAGGATGACATAATTGATAATTTGTGCTTCTACTGTAGCAGGTGGGATCTCAGTATTCAGCTTTCCTCGGCATCAAAGTAGACAAGAGCTTCCTAGTAGGATTGCCATTGTAGGGTACTGAAAATCCAGTGAGTGCTGGTTGTTTTGTTGCCTTGCTTTTTTAAAAAAATTATTTTATTGTAAAGATGCCGTACAGAGGGGTTACAGTTACGTGAGTAAGGTAATGAGTACATTTCTTGTCAAGCATTGTTACCCACTCCTTTGTTTTTCTCCCACTATCCCTTCCCTCTCCCACTCGTCCTCTCCCCCCCCCCACCAAAGTTGTAAAGTTCATTTCCGACAGTGTCTTATGAGTATCGTTGTTGCAATGGGTCATCCTGTGTCCTTGTTTCAGCATTGTGGCATTCCCCTTCCCTTCCCCAAATTAGATAAATGTATATACAAGATGCAGGGTACCAGAATCAAAGACAGTGAAATGCCAGGGATAAACTAATGGAAAAAGAAAAATGAAGTAAAATAAAAAGAACTACATACAGTACATTGGCTACAACGTCAACAACCAAAAGAAAACCTGTTGTTTCCATGTCTTGAAGTTTAAGCAGTTCTAAGAACCCGCCACCCCCCCCTGCCCTGGTAACACCTGCAAAATTATGAACACCCAGAGAATCCCTTCTGGCTTAATTTATTTTTATTTCCTCCTCTGGTCTCTTTTGGCTTGAGGGAAGGAATCGCTGAGTTGCTGCTGGTTAAGACTTACTCATCACTCATGTTATACCATCAATTGTTAGGAACAGAGTTCTCTATTTGTCTTGTTTTAATTATTCAATGCAATATTTCATTGATATTGTAATAAAGGGGTTGATGATAGTCACTCCTTCTTTTCCATCATAAGCTGTGGGGCTTGTAGCTTGTGACTCAATAAATGACTTCCTTGAGTCTTTAGACAGGCTCTTTCATTCCTTTGTCTTACCTTATTATACTATTTTAAAAAGAAGACAGGATAATAAATGTTAATGCTACCACTGTCATTATAAGGGGCAAGGAAACTAAAGCTTTATCTTTGAAGATAAAAGGAGTGGGTGAAAGCATGGTATCTTTTCATTGTGGATTTTGCACAGTATGGTGACACACCTCCTTTAATCAGTCATCGTGTTTACTGATGGCTTATTGAAGATGACAGACCTTCAGGTCCTCATAGCATACATTACAGTGAGCAGAATAGACCTGAATCTGTCAAATTTTGTACTAAATGTGACTTTTTTTCTAATTTGCAAATGCTGGAGCTTCTGACTATTGTCTGACATGCATTCTGAATCTTAAAATCTCAGTGTTGGAAGGAACCATAGAGGTCATTAGATTGGAAGAGACTGTTTGAAATGTTACTCTGCTTAACCAGTTTAATTCATCCATTCTATGTATATAAAATGATTAACACAGGCCAAAAATTTGAGAACCAGTGTCAAACAATAAAGGGGCATCTTATTCCTAGCATAAAATCGAGAAATACCCACGGAGTCTTTTTAAATTATTAAGTAATGAACAAGGAGGTTTCAATTCTGTATGCCAAGTTATGAGTATAAGACATCTAGATCAATGGCACCCTTCCATCATTCTCCCTCTCTTACCCTGCACCCCAATCCCTACCCTCAAGTGTTTTCAAAGAGTGTACATTGGACATTATGACTGTGTTTTCTCACCCTTCCTTTAGGCCATATATTTTAAAACTTATTATTGTTTGAAAAGAAAGAATTGCCTTCCCCCTCTCCCCCTCCTTGGGTTACAAACAGGGACCAAATGTCTATGAACTGGAATGGATTCCTTTTACAATTAAAACAAACAATTTTTCAATGACAAAAAGAAACGAATGCATAAAGAGGAGTTTTCCCTCTCAGATGTTCATTGCTTTGGAAAAATGACTTCCAGCAGGCAAAAATCAATTTGACAAAAGTATTAATGTTGTAAAATACTATGAATGAAAGGAAACATTTTAATTCAATTGAAAGTTTTACTTTATATTCCTACAGCTGAATTCCATTGATAACACCATATTTCAAGTTGCAAATCATATTTAATTAATATTAACACCAGGCAATTGGGCAAGAATAACTTCAAAGGAGGGCTGAGGAGATTGTAAATTGGAACTGCAGGTGCTGTGATAGTGTGGAAGCTGAGGAGGCTTCCAAAGAAAGTGGGTATGCTTTTAACAATCACTGCAGGACCCGATCAAACAGAGTGTCATTTCAAAGCTGCTCTGCTCCCTGGCCTCGCCTAATATTTAGGGCTTCGTAACTGCGCAGTATCAACAAGCAGCTGCTAATGTGAACTAGCAAACAACATTCCAATAAATGCTTTAAAATCTACCATTCCAATGCTGTACTGATGGTTTTAGTAAACAATGGCAGTCTGATACAGTGGAAACTATGTTGGGGGCAGAAGAACTTCTTCAAACCCCCTTTCCTTTCCTCTGAAATTTTATTCATGATCTTCTCTGAGGAGTGATTACTTTGTAAGATGGTGAGCCCTAGTTGGTGGTCATCAAGTTAAAAAAATAGTGAATATTTTGGGGGGAGAGAGCAGAGGAAGGGATAGAGGAAGGGTAGATGAATATAGTCATAATAGTCAATATGTGTGTGAGAGAGAGAGAAAGAGAGAAAAAATGGAAGCTAGTAACTTGGGATAGCTGGAGTTAGGATTAGATGGGGTTGGGGTGAATGATGGAAGGGGTCATTCTCGTTAAGCTGAATTGTACTCATAAATTGGCAAGTCAATTTGAAACCCTTCTGTAAACTGAAGATAATAATACAAATACACAGTAAAAATAAACTCCAGTATACTGTTTAATATTAGGTATAACTTGTGGAAGGAATCGGGAGAAGACAGATGCCTTTCCCCAAAGGATGACAAAGGTGTATGTTATAATGATGGATGAATGAAGGCTGGTGTGGATCCGCTGGTGTATAGAATATTTGAACTCACAAGAGAGGCCATTGCTTGCTTTACTAATTACCTTCAAACTTAAATCACCTATGACACTTCTGTCTGAAAGCCCAGGAAGTGGGGCTCTGAGTGGCTTCTGACCAGTTTCTCTTTTGTTTCATTCTCCACAACATTCCGGCAGGTATTCTATCCAACATCTTATTTTTGCCACCATTAGCAGTAGAATGGCACTTCTCATTCATCTGAAAGTTATTCCTTTAACAAGGCTGAGATTGCCATATAAGTTTGGAGTATCTTACCTTGTCCTCAGCGGTATGCTCCTATGAGTCTTTGTGCTTAATCCCCTGTACAATCCATCCCACTGCCGATTCTATGTATCTCCTCAACCTGAATGTGTTTTACTCAGCACCCAGCAACATGGCTGGCATATAACAGGTGCTTTGCTATTGAATGGCCATTGTTTCCAGCCTCATGGTTGTGTTGGTCATATGGGTCTAGAAGCTAGCCTTAATCAAGCTCAGGGAGATGAAAGGCAAAGACGTCTCCAGCCATGGTGTATGTGTTTTATTTGCAAATATGTAATCTCTAAGGAAAATATCAGAAACTTCCAAACTATTAAGTCACTTTTTTTTCTAGAAAATGTTAATCTAAAATTTCAGCCTGACTTAGCCAAACAGCATTGAGGAGTAATTTTGTGTTTCTCACCGGTGAGGCCTGAGTTCCGTATCTGTCAATGGGATCTTGGATAATTTAATTGCATTGTGTTCCACCTTCCTCATTTGCAGAATAAAGATAATAATTAAATAAGGGCTGTGTGAGGTCATATATATCCTTGCATAGCTGTAGAAGGAACTCTACAACCATCAACTCATTTTCATATTTTATTACTTTTACTGCTATTATTATCACAAGGTCTTGATACATAGCTCAGACTGGTCTCATATTCTCAATCCTTTTGCCTCAGACTCCTAAGAAATGATATTACAGCCATAAACAACCATGCTCAACTTCAATTTGTATTGTTAGAAGCATGTTCTTACTACTGAGTGGCCTACAAGTGATCTTATTTCCCATAACCTGTATCTAAGTTTACTCAGTGTACAGGAGCTGATGCTTTTGCAGTCACTGATCCTATTATATATATATATTTTTTCTTAATGTGACAAATATATTACCTAGGATAGTGCTGGCATGTAGTTGAATACATGAATTAATTGAAAACTGTCAGAATCGCCTCACCTAATCTGTCTTCTCGTCATTCATTTTGAACCTTCTAAATATTAATTGACTCATTCAGCACTGTAGTGTACCCATGAGGTTCCAGGCCATATTAGAGGAGACAGCGATAAATCATGGTCTCTGCTTTCCAGCAGGTCACTGTCACTGTGTATCAGAGAACACAGAGATGCAAACAATTGCAGATTAATGTGACCATGGCTTTAATGGAGGCATCATTTGGAGGCATTACCTGGGATCACTGGGTCCAAGTAAGGGCATCCTTTAGTTCATATAGCAATAAAGGCCTGTCATTAGGCAGTGTGTGTGGAGGGGTATTGGGCAGATACCAAGCAAAACAATTGCACAGTGTGATGTGAATTAAAATAATTTCGATAACTTCAGCAGAAGCATAGGTTTAAGTGAAGAAAAGTAGCACAGAAATTGAACATAGAATATGGTGTCAGTCTTATAACAATATAGTGTGTAGGTGTGAAATGTTTGATATGTTTAAAACACAAGTAATGTTTGACAAGCTGTATCTGTTCATCTATTGATGTGTACTCAGTGGTGCTGGTTGGATCATCTGCGCACAATGCATCCTGATAATGTCTGCCCATTTTCTATGATCACTCCCCCAACTTGGGAGTATCACTCAGGCTTTGAGAGTATCACTCAGGCTTTGAGAGTATCACTCAGGCCTTGAGAGTAATTCCCATTTTGCTCAAATTCTGATCCAGGGCTCCACTTGAACCTTCAAGTTGTAAGGGTTTGGAATCATTTTTCTGTCATAGACCCTACCATCAGGAGTGAGTTCTAGGCCCCTTTCTATTACTACAAACTTGTAATGTTGGCCTCCCCTTGACTTAATATTCTAGATCACTTTGACTTACAATCTAGTTCTTAGTGATGGATCTTGTCCCAAACTCTTATCTCCTATGTTTTTCTTTTTCTCTCTCCCTCCCTCCCTTCCTGCCTTCCTGCTTTCCTGCCTTCCTTTCCTCCCTCCGTTTTGTGTGCTGGTAGGTACTAGGGCTTGAACATAGGGCCTGTTCCTTAGCTTTTCTTGGTCAAGACTGGCATTCTACCATTTGAGCCACAGCTCTACTCCTAGCATTTTGCTGGTTATTTGGAGATAAGGGTCTCATGGGCTTTCCTGACCAGGCTAGCTTCAAACCTAGATCCTCCAATCCCAGCCTCCTGAGTAGCTAGGATTAAAAGTATGAATCGCTGTCATCTGGCTTGTCTCTTATGTTTGAACCATGACAATCCCACCTGTTCCTTGTCAATTTCCGCCTTAAGCGTCTCATGGCCTGACTCTATTCATAGACTGCCCCTAAAATCTGACTGTATATGAAACCACTGAGCAGAACCCTGACTTTGTCCTGGCTTTTAGCATGTGCTGAAGCCCTGATCCTGCCTAGCTTGTCTTCTCATTTCTCGTTTTCTTTTTATATTATTTTATTTTATATTATAGGAGTAGAAAGGACATTGTGAGTGAATAGACATGAATTCCATAGAATGAAATGATTCAGGCTTAGGTGATAGTTTTCTGTCTCTGTCTCCTGTGTCTGTCCCACCTACACTCTGTCTCAGAGATTCCTGTGCAAATGCTTAGAAAGGGTCAGTCTCTGTCCTGTCAATAATGTGGCTCCTGTTTCAAGTTTTCTTCTTGTTACCTAACTCCCATTGCAAACGGCATAGCTTCCCAGGGCTGCTGTAATGAAGTAACACAAATCAAATACATTTAACCAGTATCTACTGTGTTATGGTTCTGGAGGCTGGAAGTACGAGCTCAGGAAGTCAGCAGGGTGCATTCTTTCTGGTATGTAAGAAAGAATCTGGCCCATGGCTCTCTTCTATTAATGTCTTGCTTGCAAACCTTGTTATTTCCTGGTATGGAAAACACCACTGTGATCTCTACTTTCTTGTCTTCCTCCTCTTCTTCATCTTTTTTCTGCTCCTTCTCTCCAGCCTTCCTCCCTCCTCTCTCCCCCTCTCTCTCTTTCCCATCCTCCTTCTCTCCTTGTCTCTCTTTCCCTCCATGTGTGTGAATTACTACTTACAAGGACATGTCATATGGGATTAGGGACTTATCCTACTCAGTATGGCTTCATCTTAATTTAATTAATTAAATTAGCAGTGACTCTAAGGTTCTACGGGTTAAGGTCTTAGCATAGGGATTTTTAGAGGTACAGTACAACCAATAATACCAACTTCAGCTACTGGATGGAGCTCTGACTGGTGAAGTTCTGTATGGTTTTTGATCATCTGGACACCTCCTGAAGAATCATTTTCTGTAGCTAAGTGAACTATTACCATTTCCCCGGATACTTGCTAGGTAGTTTCTGCACACCTTGGAACTAAATGCCCATCTCAGGACAAGAAGTGTTGCTTCTTCTATGCCTAGCCCCAAATAAGTCATAGTTTTTTATTTTCCTTTCCAAAGACATTTCTTTGTTAAAGGCATTCTGTTTGGAAACTTCAGCACTGGCTGAAAGCTTTAAGGTGCAATCTGTACTTTATTGTGTTGATAGAAGTACATAATATAAAAAATACCCTGCTGCAAAAATGAAGCAACATCACAATCCATTTATGTCATTTTTATAGGTCTTAAAAGAGTTGGCTTGAGAATTAGAAGAGTGCTTTCACAGTATACTTCATAACTCCTCAACTAAGCAACAATCAGAGTTATCTTAAAAACAAATGGCTGAAGAATAATAAAATCAGAGAGCTGTAAGATGAGGAGTTGATTGAAATAGGTGCCAGTTATTTCGAGGGTTAGGACCCTTGGCCAAACTGTGCCACGTGGGACTCTGTTCTTTAACGTACTCCACACCATCTGCAAATCTCAGACTCCTTTCTTTCCTTGCTATCTGACCAAAGCTACTTCCCAATTCACTGGGAGCCCAGGGAGGGGAAGGCAGGAGGAGAGAAAGTGAACCTCCAGTCAGCACATTTTGTTTCTGGTTAACAGCTCTGGGAAGAGGTTTGGTCAGGAAAGGAATTTCAAGTAATGATTTAAACATATCATCTGGCAGTTGTAACAGTGAGAAAAAAAATATTGCCTCTTGTAGCAGCTCAGACACATTCTCCAGCAGTGGTATGCGCAGCCATGTGACTCAAGAGTCACATTTGCATCATGTTTCATGGCTGGCATGTGTGTAATGGGCTATTAAGGGAAAGAGGGATGTTTGGAGTACATTTTGCCAGTCTTTTGTGTTGGAAATCATGGAAGGCAATCGCCGTGGTCTGTATTCTCCTTCAAAATGTTGCTTGATGTGATTGCCAGGGGGAATCCTATGTTAGATGGAAACTTTCGTGAGAGCTGATGTGACATTTCATTCCACAAATACTTGAGCCCCTACTATGTGGTTGGGTCTGGTGACAAGGAGCTGTCAGAGACTTGCTTCCTAACCTAGTGGGGTTCCCAGTCAAGCTTTTTGTCATTCTATTTGTGTCCTTTTAGCCTCAGGTCTCTTCAGATTATAGGAAGTTAAATGAATCCATTGGGAGGTCAATCTGAGAGCCTACTGAAGGCCAAGAAAGGGCCCAAATCAGTTAAATCCATAGCTGGAGCCCAGAGGTATTCTGGAGATGTTGAAGATTAGTTGAGGTATCTGTGACATTCTGGAGCAAAGGGGTACACATTTGAAAGTAGCAGTACGCGTATGCATGTGTTTACGTGAACATACACAAGGGGAATGATCTGGACCAAGGAAGGAGACAGGCTATGCTCCAGGTGCAGATGTTTGAGAGTAAACCTAGATGGAGAGAGAGAGAGAGAGAGAGAGAGAGAGAGGCAGACAGACAGACACAGACAGAGACAGAGAGACAGAGAGACAGAGACAGAGACAGAGAACCAAATTCCACTCCCATCTGCAAAGCGTAGATCAGAATTTGTGGTCAGTCATGTTCTGAGCCTACCACAACGTGGCATACAATTCACACTCACCACCTCTGAGCCTGTAATGTCATATCACCCATACTGGCTTGGTTAACATTTCCTCATCATTCTATTCTTGGTTATTTTCAGGAAGCCTTCACTAATCTGCATCCCCTTTCCTTTCAGCTAAGTTTTGCTTCTGTCTTCTGTCAAGCAAAAACTAATTATCCTGACTTAGATAAGGGAAGACTTTATTCAGAAGAAAGAACATTGTAATAGAGAAAATGCTCCAATTCCAGACATCTGTAGGCATCACAAAATCAAAGAGAAATGACTTCCTTTATAGGGCAGGGAGGGGTAAGCAAATATTTAATTCTGAAATTGTTAAAGGAAAGTTAGGACATGACTGACAGGATTGTTTCTTGCTGTGGTCAGCTGATTCTGAAGCAAACCCAATAAAGAGGACACATTTCAGTTTTCATTGTTTGCTGAGATCTGGGACAAACAGACTTCTAGACTCTGTAGGAAGGAGAGAATGCTAATGCATTGTCCAGACCTTGGAGAGTGTAAGATGTGGGCCAATGTGAACACTTCTGTGGTACCATGAAGATAGCTTACCACTTCCTGTTCTAATTATTTCTCTTCTTCCTTTAGTTGGAAATCGTACTTTATCTCTATATAGTTGCAAGGTCTAGAAGATGCTCTTAGAATGTTTATTGAGTGAATGAATAAGTGGACATGGCAGGTATATGCTGTAGACAGGATTTCAAGATGCAAGTAGCATAGCGCAATGGTTCTAGCTGGGAGTGTACATGAAATAATTCTGTAGCAGATGCTCAGCTCACTCTGTGCTCAACATCACATTACCTGGTGGCACAATATGGGAAACATAGGGTAGGGAGCCATGGCTGTCCTAGGAAGGTACATAGGAAAAAGGGAGAGCCAGGAAACCAAAGTTCAGGGCCAAGTTTAAGGGAGAATCAGAAGCATTAGATCTAACAAGTAATGCCCAGATTCTCAGAATCAAAACCAGATGGGAGATTTTACAGTTCCAGAAGAGAAAAGCTAAGTTAAGGACCAGAGCTCTGTTACATCTGACAAATAGGATGGATACCAAAGTAGATTAATCTGTCAAATGTTTTGCTCCTCTTTCAACTGGCTTGGAGTGCTGTAGGTATTCAATTATGTGATATGATTCCTGGCTGCAAGATGTCCTCATGGTCCAGAAACTTTGATATTTAGAATCCTATTCCAGGCCCTGGAGGGAGGCAGAAGGGTTGCTGATACCTTTTATTCAATACATGCTCAGTACTTCTATGAAGTTCCAAAAATTAAGCTAGGTATTGAGAATTCACAGATCTGGTCCCTGGCTTCTAAGGGCCTTAGCTTCTCGTCAGACAACTGATTTAGAAAGAAACAAAAGTAAATAAGATCATATTGATAGATTATGTCTTAAAGTAAGATTAAAAACAATTCATGCTTGTGGTTCAGCTGAGAGGCAGCCAGGTAACCAGGAAGGCCCAAATGCAGCACGGGTGGCAGGAAAGGTAGACACAGAAGTTGAATTAGACATTTATCACAGGCAAGAGAAAAGGGCTGGATTGGCTTGTATTGGTGTTGGCGTAAGGGAAGGAAGTATGTGGATTGGCCTTGGCATAAGTAGAGACAAGGTGCAGGAGGTCTGACGTCATATAATGCTGTGAGTACATCTACCTCTGCAGCAGAGCTCCATTAAGGGTCTTGGCCAACAGCATGGTGTGTCCTTACAACTGAAATGGGTTCATCTGGAGTGGCCACGTGGCGTCTCTGAATGGATAGCTAGGGGTGCCACATCAGGTGAATTATTTCCTGGCACAATTTCACTCTAATGGGTGCCTTACTGAAAAAGCTAAAAGCATGTGTATCCTTGTGTGTGTGTGGGGGGGGTGTTAGTTTTCTTTCTTCTCATTTTAAAAAGAAAATCTGATTAGTGACCTTTATTGCTCGTTATTTTTAAATATATTTTTTATTGTAAAGATACTGTACCAAGGAGTTACACTTGCATGAGTAAGGTAATGAGTAACTTCCTGTAACCCCCCTCCTTTGATTTTCCCTACTGTCCCTTCCCTCCCCACCTCCCCAACTTCTCCCCCCAACCCCCGCCCTGCCCCTCCCTGCCCAAGCTGTAAAGTTGGTTTTCAACATAGTGTCTTGTACATCTCATTGTTATAATGGGTCATCTTGTATCCTTGTTTCAGCATTTTGTTTTTTTCCCTTCCCCTCCCCAAATTAGAAAGCTTTTATATACAAGACACAGGGCACCAGAATCAAATACAGTGACAACAGGGATTATACCATGGGGGAAGAACATACAAAAGAAACAAAAAAATCATATAGTACATTAAAAACAACAACAACAAAGATAAAAACCTCTTGTGTCCCTATTTTAAGGTTCATTTCGCTTAACATCATCTTATATGGTCATATGTACATAGCTTTTGACCTTTTCTGCCCTAGACATATACTAGTTATTGCAAATAAGGGAAACCATGAGACCTATGATTCTTTTGGCCTGGCTTACTTCACTTAAGATGATTTTTTCCAAGTCCTTCCCCTTCCTAACAAGTGGGGCAGTGTCATTCTTTCTGATGGAGGCATAGAAATCCATTATATATACATATATTATATATATATATATAATATTTTCTTGATTGAGGGGCATTTGGGTTGGTTCCATATTTTAGCTATGGCGAATAATGCTGCAATAAACATAGTTGTGCTGGTAGCTTTAGTATGGCCTTGTTTGTGATCATTTGGGTAAATGCTCAAAAGTGGGATTGCTGGGTCCTAGGGGAGCTCTATGTGGAGTCTTTTGAGGAACCTCCAATACTGCTTTCCAAAGAGGTTGAACAAGTTTACACTCCCACCAATAATGAAGTAGGGTCCCTTTTAGCCACATCCCCTCCAGCATCTGTTGTTATTAGATTTCTTGATTATAGCCATTCTAACTGGGGTGAGGTGGAATCTAAATGTTGTTTTGATTTGCGTTTCTTTTATGGCTAGAGAAGTTGAGCATTTCTTCATATGTCTATTGGACATTCTTATTCCTCTTCAGAGAAGTCTCTCTTTAAGTCTTTAGCCCACTTATTAATGGAGCAGTTGTTTCTTTGTTGTTGGGGAATTTAATTTTTTGAGTTCTACGTATATTTTAGATATGAAGCCCTTGTCTGTTGTATGGTTAGTGAAGATCTTTTCCCAATCTGTGGGCTTTCTACTGATCTTGCTAGCTATGTCCTTTGCTATGCAGAAGCTCTGCAATTTCATGCAATTCTATTTGTCCAACCTTTCTTTGATTTGTTGTGTTTTTAGGTCTTTATTAAGAAAATTTCGATGGAGGCATAGAATTCCATTGTGTATATATACCACATTTTCTTGATCCATTCATCTACTGAGGGGCAGCTGGGTTGGTTACATATCTTAGCTATGGTAAATAATGCTGCAATAATCAGTTGTGCTGGTAGCTTTAGTATGGTCTTGTTTGTGATCATTTAGGTAAATGCCCAAAAGTGGGATTGCTGGGTCATAGGGGAGCTCTATGTGGAGTCTTTTGGGGAACCTTTGTTAGGAAATGGAAAGACTTGGAAAAAATTATATTAAGTGAAGTAAGCCAACCCAAAGAAACATAGGTCCCATGGTTTCCCTTATTTGCAATAACTAGTATATATCTGAGACAAGCAGAAATGGTCAGATAAGTTGATGTTAGGCGAAATGAACCCCAAGGTAAGGACTCAAATGTTTTTTCTTTCTTGTGATTGTTTCTAACATATTTATAAGATGATTTCTTTGTTGCTTTGTATGTCCATTCCCCATGGTATAACCCCTGTTTTCACCACTGTATTTGATGTTGGTATGATTTGTGGAGGACAAGGAAAAAAACAAATCGTTTAAATAGGTGGACCCATTGCAACAATGATATGTACAAGTCGTTATGTTGAAAACAAACTTGAGGGGGGGAGAAGATTGGGTGGGGGGTGGGGGAGGATGGGAAGGGGAAACAAAGGAGGAGGCTACAATGCTTGATAAGAAATGTACTCATTACCTTGCCCATGTAATTGTAACCCCTCTGTACAGTATTTTCACAATTAAAAAAAAAAAGAAAATTTCGGCCTGTGCCAAGGAGCCCTATAATTTCTCTTATTCCTTCCTGTAATATTTTCAGGATGTCTGCTTTTACTTTGAGGTGTTTTATCCATTTGGAGTTGATTCTGGTGCAGGGTGATATATGGGGATCTAGCTTTAGTTTTCTACTGGTGTTTAACCAATTTTGCCAGCTCCATTTACTGAAGAGGCTGTCTTTCTTTATTGCTCGTCTTCTAGGTGGTGGAGGACTTGGAATTTAGAATATTCTTAATAGTTCTGAACTTTTTCCTCTCAATTCACATTTCTTGTTGTTTTTTTAAAAACATTCCTGTTAAGGATTCATTTTAAGGCCCATTAATCATTATGCAGTTTTCTGGACAGTTCTGGGCTCTCATAATACAATGGCGATTTTGTAATCACTTCTGGGTCCATGTAGTCAAAGGCCACAGCACTGGATGATTTGACACTTCTGGCTCTAGAAATTAGGCTGAGTGCATTTTTCCTTTAAAATATAACAATTACAATTTGACCTAATTAGGTCTGATTTGTCAATTCACCATAGATAGACTGTGTTCTATTACACATGAATTATTTGTCCATCACCATCTTCCAGAAGCCACAATAGGATACAGGATCTTGATTGCTTTCTGTTCCAGTGTCCTCAAATCTATGCATTAAGTAAGTCATGAAGCCAATATTTCTTAGTGCTTGCTTTATATGTACCTTCTTTATTCCTCTATGAGATAGATAATGTCCCCATTTTACATATGGCAAAGCTGAGGCTCAAAAGGTATGTAATTAGGACAACTGCAGTGTGCACATTCCACTACCTCTTGCCATTTCCCTCCTAAAGTTTCTCACTTTAATTCCTGCATTCATGTTTTCCGCCTTGTCTTGTGAAGCTGAAGGAAAGATGGAGCCCGTGTTTTATATAGCTATAGATAGCTGATTTCTTGCTTGTTCGTCTTTCCCCTGTCCACGTATGAGCTCTGTGCTATGCTTTATTAGTTGAACTTTTTTTGTTGTTGTTGTTGGTCTCAAGGCTTGAACTCAGGCCTGGGTGCTGTCCCTGAGGTCTTTCACTGGAGGCTAGGACTCTGAGCCACACTACCACTTTGAGCCACAGACTCACTTCTGGTTTTGTGGTGGTTAATTGATGATAAGAGTCTCATGGAGGAGCTTGGAAGGCGGCTCAGTGGTAGAGTGCTTGCCTCACATGCATGAGGCCCTGGGTTCGATTCCTCAGCACCACATAAACAGAAAAGGCCAGAAGTGGCACTGTGGCTCAAGTGGTAGAGTGCTAGACTTGAGCTGAAGACAGCTCAGGGACAGTGCCCAGGCTTAGAGTTCAAGCCTCACAACTGATGACCAAAAAAAAAAAAAAGTTTCATGGACTTTCCTGTCTAGGCTGGCTTTGAACTGCAATCCTCATATCTCAGCCTCCTGAGTAGCTAGGATTATAGGAGTGAGGTACCTGTTGGCTTGAATTTTTTTTTTAACAGTGCTGGGGCTTGCATTTAAGACCTCATTTTTGCTAAGCTGGTACTTTACCATTTGAATCAGACACCAGCCCCCTTTCAAGTAAGTTTCAGACAAGGTTTTACACTTTTTACCTGGGCTGGTCTTCGCCCATGGTCTCCTTCCATGTAGCTGGGCTTATAGGCACATACCACTATGCCTGCTTTTAATATGCTGGAAATGCTGTGTTTACAGCCTCTGCCTAGAGGGCTTTTCCTTCCTAGGATCCAGCATACGTGGGATTCTAAGCTTCCCTGATGCATTTTGGTTGAGCTCATCTCCGCGATATACAGACCTTTACACATACCTGTAGTACAGAAAGCATCATTTCATTTTACTCAGTACTCAGAGAAACAAATGAGGAAATTTAGGGTTCAGAAGTAGAAAAAAGATCTAGGAGTCATTTCAACTTCAAGTGGGCTTAACTCTACTTTCAAAAGGAAGTTGACAGGAAGGCATCTTGCTCCAGCTCTACATTTGTTTTGGAATGTACTGGCTTTGTTCTCTTCTTTGCCACATAGTGGGAAGATGGCCACCAGGAGCTGTATAGGCTAACATACTGCTCTGCCGGCTTAGCAACTCTATTAGTTTCCTAGAGCTGCTTTAACAAATTACCACACACTGGATGACTTAAACAACAGAGATATATTCTCCCACAACTGTGGAGCCAGAAGTCTGAAATCAAGGTGTTGGCAGGGCTGGCTCCTCATGGAGCCTCTGAGGGAGAATCTGTTCTATACTTCCATCCTGGATTTTGGTGACTGCCAGCAATTCTTGGCATTGCTTAGCTTGCCACTACTGCCTATCTCCAATCTCTGCTGTATCAGCTTCCTCTCTGGATATCTGTGTCTTCTCCTTTTCTGTCATTGGACTTAGGGCTCTCTCTCTTATCCAGGATCACTGAATTTTGAGTTCTCTTATTTCATATAAGGTCATACTCTGAGCTTTGAGGCAGAACATATCTGGTGCTCACTATAGCAAGTATGGTAGAAAAAGTATGCTTTCCTCTCATTCATTCCAGCAGAGCTTCCAGACTTGGGCCTCTCTACCTAGTTCTCACTGCAGAAGTGCAATTCACTAAGTTATCCTGGGGCCATAATGCCCAACTCATGAGTTGGGAAGAGGAAGGAGACATGAGTAGCACTTGCAACCTATCATCTGAGCCAGAGAATGGGGTCATTTCTCAAAGATAAATTGCTGTTCTAGAACAAGGAACAGAGGCTTCTTGGCAGAAGAGTCACATGGTGTCTGCTGCTCACATGACGGTGTCAGTCTGTAGACATCCTTGCTTTACTCCTCGCCTCTGACCTTCTCCGCGATGAGGAACCTAGTCTTACTCATCAGTGCCTAGGGCAGCCTAGAAGCTCTATCCACATATGTTAAATGAAGTTAGAGACGCAAATTTCCCTGAGATGTGAGATCGAAATATAACCGTGAATCATAATGTTTGTTAAAAATAGTTTGGGCCTCTATGTAAATGACAACAAGTAAAGCAGTTTCAAGAATTAAAAAAAATATATTGAAGGTTTCTATGAAGGGATTTGTTGTTTTTCCTTTGAAAGTTTCTGCATCCTGTCCTGCCTCTATCAGCCTTAATGTGTGAGCCAGCAGGCTCATTTACCCAGCGGCTCCATGGGGCTGTGTCTGTCTATCTTAGGAGTTCTTTGTAGCAGGAGATGGGCTGTTCATACCTCCACCAGCAATTCATTGAGTTTAGCAAGTGAAAATAACACAAACCATTCAGCTTCCAGAGAGTGACCCTAATGGGGCTTCTAGCAATGAGTCAGTCCTGACCACGAGCTATTGTAAGAATAATCAGAGGAACTCAGGATGAGAAGAAAGAACCAGACATCTTGTTTGGCTTTCATCAACATGGCTGAATCTCCTTCTCCTTTTTTTTTTTTAAAGGAAAAGATAATTTAGTTCTTTTGATTTTTAATTTCTCTGCAATACATGGCGTGTTCTGTGACTATCAGGAAACATGGAAGCTTTAAGTATTCTGTGAGACTCACAGGGGAAAGGCCCTCTGGGGAAGTTGACGGGAGAGCTGACTTAACACATGCAAATGTAATTGGCAAATTAAATAGGTAGGATTTCATGAAACACCTTTGTGTGTGTGTGTGTGTGTGTGTGTGTGTGTGTGTGTGTGTGTGCGCCAATACTGATGTGAACTCAGGGTCTCATGTTTTCACTTGGCTTTTTTATTGAAGCCTGGTGCTCTAGCACTTGAGCCACACCTCCACTTCTGGCATTTTGCCGATTAATTGGGGATAAGAGATTTGTCTTCTAGGGACGACATTGAACTACAATCCTCAGATCTCAGCTTCCTGAGTTGCTAAGATTACAGGTTAGTGGTGCCTGGCTCTGAGTGATTTCATTTATTTTAAATTTTTTTCATGTTACTTATTTCATATTTTTGAGATAAGAATTGTAAACATGATACCTGACCTTAACAAATTCTCAAATACATAATGAGAGGTGCAATGTTCTACAACAGATCTCTAGAGTTTATTTACCTTGTTTGCCTGCAACTTTGTGCCTGTTGGTTAATAACTCCCTAAAGTCTTCCTTGCTATTGCCATTCTACACTGGGGTCCTATGAAAAGGATTCCTGTGTGTGTGTGTGTGTGTGTGTCCTGGGGTTTGAACTATGAGATGGGTACTGTCCCTGAGCGTTTCCTGTTCAAGGGTAGTGCTCTGTAATTCAAACCACAGCTCCACTTCTGGTATTTTCTTTTCAGTGCTTAATTAGAGATGTGTGTCACAGGCTTTCTTACCTGGGCTGGCTTCAAATAATGATCCTCGATCACAGACTCTTGAGTAGCTAGAATTGCAGGTGTGAGCTACTATGCCTGGTTGAACTACTCTGGATACTTCATTGAAGTGACATCATACAGTATTTGCTTGCCAAGACTAACTTATTCCACCTACTATTTTGCTCATTAACTTGAGATAATGTTTCCAGGGCTCAGCTGCTTCCTCCTCCTCCACCTCTTCTTCCTCCTCTTCTTTTTCTTCTCCTCATTTTTCTAAGCAATTTCTTTATTTTTCTTTCTTCTTATAGATTCTGCATTGTGACAGACTAGGTTCTTTTCACCTCTATTTGGAATACCCTGGTCTTGTACCTTTAGTCTTTTTAGCCATTTCTAAATATATGAGAAGTCTCATATATTTAGTCCTATAAGCAAATGAAACCTTGGAATTCAGTTGGACAGAGTGTCTCCTGCAGCTTGGGGATGAGCCCCTGGGTGCTGAGGCTTGCTTCTTCCCTGCTGCCCCTTGGTGCCCTTTCTCTTACCCAAGATGTCCTTCCTCTATTGACAGTTCCATCTACCCAGACAGTCCTACCCAGAAGTCCTGTCACAGTGAAAGAAGCACACAATGGCAAACGTATTTCTGTCATGTGGCGTGTACAATGCCCATTCTTTACCAGAGGCGGTGTTTTCCTCTCCATCTCCATTTATTTTCTCCTTGGAGAAACTTTGCTTTTCTCCCTGACTTTTGGCATCAGGCCCTCCATGTGGGCCAACATATGCTTCAGGTCTTGATCTCAGCAGCCGGAACTCGTGAGTTCAGCTTTTCTCTTCCTTGCTTGTAAACAGCAAGCTGGAAGGCAGGACTTGATTAATGAAGATGGAACAAGAGCAGAACCTGATATCTCTGTGCTGTAACACACAATGTCCTTTGGTCACACTCAGTAAGATGTATTGTGTTCCAGCTGCAGGCAAGGCTCTGTGATAGGCACTAGAAAGGGACAAAACGATGGCTATGATATAAATGTGGCCCTTAAAGAGTTTAGAGCTAAGAAAAAAAAAGCAGTTGCCAAATAAAGGTGTGATTGCAATAAAGGTGGGCTTCAGAAATGCAAAGGTTAATTAGTTGATTCCAAGGTAGGCATGGTGGGAAGACTTTATAGAAAGGCAGCATTGGCTTGCTATGAAAGGAAGTGTTTGGAGACTGGAGAGATTAATAAAAGCACTGAAAAAAAATCCATGCTTCATAAAGTTCAAGATTTCATAGTTAAAGACTTTCATTAGCTAGGTGTTGTGGTGCATGCCTGTCACCCCAGCACTCAAGAGGCTGAAACAGGATAGTAAGTTTGAGGGTAGTCTAGGCTACATACTCAGACTAGCACATGGGTAGATGGCGAGACCCTGTTTCCAATAAGTTTAGGAAGAGGTGTATGTTTCTGAGGACAACTTTGAACACACAAGATTGGATACTTAATTATAGGAATACAAATTAATTTGCTTCTTTTGAAATAAATGCCTTTGGATTCCTCCTTTCTTGTATTTTCTGATCCATCAGCAGAATTCTGTCTTGGGGTTCTTACCACTCTTGGTATGCATTGTTTCATTCCTTACATTTCCTTGCTGATGGATGATTTATTATTGCTCTCACTCTGAAATATTCAGTCATCTGAATGTCATTGACATTGGCAAACCTTTGATAGCAGCGAATCGTACACAGAGGCCAGAAGGCTAAATTAATGATGGGGTAGAAAACATTGCTGCTCTATATACTAAGGCTTGGGCAGAGAGAATGAGGCAGGGACTCTTTTTCTTTCTGTAGCTGTGACACAAATGATGCCATGACTTTATTTTAATGCTTCCTAGAATCTAAGGTCTATCATAGCTTCATATCCTTGGATTATCAATAACCTTGTGTTTACAGAAAGCTGTGAAGTGAATCTATTCTATGATGAAGGTGACCCATGCTATCATCTATGGTTTACCATAGCAAATGTGGTCCAGTGTTTTCCCCAAATCCCAAAGTTTCCCTTTACTACGAAAGTTCAAGTACACCATTGCACAGATACACAGAGACAGAAAGCCTCTACTTTACATCAACGCCTCAAAAGGTATCTACTCCTACAAATTGTCCCGTGTCTGAAGATTCTAGAGTTTACATGTATCTTGTAGTGACAGTCCAAATCTAGCTCTGTGCTGTATCAATATCCTACTGATTCTTTTTCTTTTTCTTGCTCACCAACTTGCCTTAGTAGTTTACATTTTTAAAGACAAAAAATAATCACTGCAAGTTTTATGAGGGAAAAATAGAGTTGCTTGCTATTTTTAAGTATCTCTAGTAGGTTGAAAGACCTAAATTACATTGTGAGATACTAAGCTTTATTTTCTTTTCTTTGTTTTTTTTCAGTCCTGGGGATTGGACTCAGGGCCACTCACTTGCAAAGCAGGCATCCTCTTGAGCCACATCTTCAATCTCTTCTTGCCTTGGTAGTTTTCAAAATAGGGTCTCACTTGATGCCCAAGCCTGTCTGGCCATGGTCTCCCTATCTGTGCTAACTGTGTCACTGCAGGTGACAAGGGTGGGTTACCTTCTCCACCCATTGTGTGTCATTTACAGCCACCATCATACACAGCCAGTGGTTGAGATGGGTCTTGCAAAGTTTTGTGCCTAGAGTTGGCCTCAAACCATGATTCCTCTGATCTTTATCCTCCAAAGTAGCTAGAATTAAGATTTGAGCCAGTTCTCTGGTCCTAACTATTTTTCTTGCACTAAGTATAGAAGCCAACAAACGTGATCTCTGAGAGAATAAATACTAAGATCTCAAATACACGTCTATAGATACTTGTCTTGAATGTCAAGGAGCTATGTATTAGGGGATTCAGGTTACCAAAAAGAACTGAACATAGCACAGTTTCTAGGGATCTCCAGACTAGAGGAGAAGTTGTTTAGAGGTTGGAAGAATTTTTATCACAGTTCTTGGAGGCCAGACATGAAAGTACTTACTTTGTTCAGAGATATCAGGAAACACTATCACAAAATAAGGATGCTAGAGCTGATGTGGGAGAAAATGCGAATGGCATTTGAGACAGAGGGGAGAGTATTTGCAGACATTGGGAACCCAGAAAGGATATGGCAATTTCAAAAGAGTGCAGGTTTTTTTTTTTTTACAAAATGGGGTTCAAGAAGTATAGGATTTATGGGGGGGGATGATGTGAGATGAGCCTGGAAAATAAATGAGGATGGAATTATACAGGGACTCTTCATCAAACTAAGGAGATCAGCTATTGAAGGATTTAAAGCAGGATAGTAGCATGACCAGATTTGTGCTTTAGGGAGGTCTCTCTGACAGTGGGTTGAAAGATGGACGGAGAGGTTCCATCCATCTATAGGCAGCAGAGTGAGTTAGTAGTTTATTGCAATAGTCCAGGCAACAAATGACAAGGCCTTAAATAAAGCTGTGGTAGTGAGGATGGAGAGGAGGTGGCAGGTAGGAAATAGAATCGATAGGTCTTTCTTGGCAAGTTCTTGAGTACATGGAGAAGGAGAGAGTCAGGAAGAAAGTTCCAAACTTTTGATTTGGGCATGTAAGTAGATAATCCTGTTGCTAGCCAAATAAGGATTCTAAAAGTATTTGTTTGAAATAAACTGACATTAAACAAATAAACATGGAGTACCACTGGGCACTTGTGGCTCATGTCTGTAATTCTAGCTACCCAGGAGACTGAGATCTGAGGATCATGGTTCAAAGCTAGCCCATGCAGGAAAGTCTATGAGACTTTTGTCTCCTATTAACCACCAAAAAAGCCAGAAGTGGCACTGTGGCTTAAGAGGTAGAATGTGAGCCTTGAACAAAAGAGCTTAGGGTCAGTGCCCAGGCCCTGAGTTCAAGCCCCAGGGCCAGCAAAATAAAACTAACCAGAAAAACCAAGAAAATATTGAGTACCTCACTGTGATAAGAGAACAGGTGTGATGATTAATTTTATGTGTCAACTTTACTAGGCCAGTTGATGTTTAAATCCTTGACTTCTGAGCATGGCAGATTGAGCATGTGGGCATGTTCATCTCATGGGTTGAAAGTTTGAATAGAATGAAAGATTGATCTCCTTTGAGAATGAACCTCTTGGCTATGCTTCTCTGGAAAACCATGACCGAGACCATCCTACCTTTTTATACTTGCCCCAGGACTTGTCTGTGGTGTCTCTGTAATGATATTGGGCTGATTTCTTTAAGCCCCACCTACCTCTTCTCTACTCTGAGAACAATGTTCTTCACCTCATGTGCTTTTTGCCGCAATTACAAGAGGAAACCCATGCAAAGTTTGAAGCCATGAGTCTAGCATGCAGTAAATGCTCCAGAAATGTTTGCCACTATTATTATAACCAAGGAAACATTTACACGTGAATGTTAATGACTAATAACGGCTCAGATTGTTACCTTTCCCAGGGGAGGTTTATGTGATAATAGGGATCAGAGTTTTCCATTAAAAGAATTAGCCTCTTAGCTTAATGCTTTGCACAGTGGACTAATAGGTAAATATTCACTGAATGGTTAAATCATTTCCTGGCACTGTGAGTGGGATCAGAGAACCACATAGGCTAAAAAGGGAGAAATGTTGCTTCTTGGCCTTTTGATGAAGATCAAGTGAAGGAAAGAACTGAGGTCCAGAGAGAGGAATGACTTAATGGAGAGCACAGAGTAAGTTACTGGAAAGGCTAGCGCCAGCTCTGGCTTCTTGGCTTTTGGTCTCCTTCTCTTACCCTTGGAGCCAAGGGGCCTAGCTTGACTCTATGTAGTATGGCTGGTCTCCTGTTCTGGCAGGTCAGTCCTGCTGGAGAGGCTATATTTGGTATCTTCCTTAATAAAATCTTTAAAGGCCTAATTCCTGAATAGGCTGAAATTCATAAAGGCTTTCATATTTCTTCTATTACATAAAGATGTTTTCAAGATTATTGGCCTATATGGATACAGAATGAAAGAGGACAAGGGTTTTTTCTTTCTTTCTCTTTCTTTTGGGATGAGCAGTTGAACAGGTGTTTGCCCATGTACTCTGTTGATTGTCTCCTGAGCCCCCACTATTTGCTTTGCCCCATTCATTAGAGTGAAATTTCTTTCTTGATGGGGGACATCTCTCTGAAGTCAAGCCTCAGGCCTTTTCCCAGCTCCCTTCCTTCTACTTTCTTTCCTTTTCTATTTTCCTTTTTGGTTAGCACTAATTAATTATGCAAAGGGGTTTCATTGTGACATTTGTATACATTCATATACTTTGATAGAATCATTTCCTCTATGTCTCGTTCCTAATGAGTTCCTTTCCCTCCTGGCCCCTCTCTATGTGGATACTGTCTCCTCTTTCCCTGTTTCTCTCCCAGGACCTTAGCCTCCTCCCATCCCTAATGGAAAATATTTCTGAAGGAGCTCTTCTTGGCAGTCTCATCCATGCTTTCGGTGTTGGCTGTCATTTGTATGCTGATGACTCCCCACACAGCATCTTCAGTCCTGATGTCTCATCCTAACTCCACAGCTCATTCATATTCCTCCTTCTCCTTTTCCTTCCCTACTCTCTTGCCTTCTGGGCCAGACACAGTGCTGGTACAGAGGATCTTGAGCTTTTTTTTTGAAATTCCCGTCATTCCTTGGCTTCTTCCATCTCAACATGGACGGACACTTTCTTACCATAGCCTTGTTATATTTCTGACTCCTTTGCCTCTTGTTTTCATCATTTAAACATCCCATAGTTACACTCAGCCACTAGGACAATCTAAAAAAATTGAGAGTTGGGTTAGTTGGGAAGGGAGAGAATAATGAAAGGGATGACAATAATCAGTATGCATTATATTCATAGACTGTTTTGTTGAATAAAGGGTAACTCCTTTGTACAACTACTAAAGATAATAAAAATATAATTATAATAATAATAGTAGTAGTAGTAAAAGTTCCCATCTCCAATTCAGCTGATTAGCAACCTTGATTTTATCTGAACCCTTAAATTCTCCTTTGCCATGTAATCTCTCCTATTCACAGATTCCAGAGATGAATTAGCATGTAGACATCTATAGGAGACATTATTTTGTGAATTAGAGGGACAGAATCTCTCAATTATAGATATTACAATGACTTTTAGTCTTCCAAAGCACAGGATATTAATGAATTCAGATTTCACTGGAGAAAGAAGAAATTTGGAGATTGTTTGAAAGAAAATTGTCTAATGAAAGAATCAGAGAGGGATTTTAAATACAATTCTCTTTTTTTTGAGAAATACAAACAATTCTTCATATTAGTGGGTTTTACATGCAAAGAGTCAATCAAGAGTGGTCTGAAGTATGTAAAGAATTTTCATACATACTAAATATGTACAGATATTTTTCTTGTCAACATTCCCAAATGATGTACTAACTATCATTTACATTGTTTATATACTATAAGCAATTTAGATGATTTAAAGTAAATGAGGAGAGGCACACAAGTTATATGCAAATACTGTACCATTTTACATAAAGAATTTCAACATCTACAGAGTTGGTATCCATAGGGGTCCTGGAACCAATTCTCCATGGATACTGAGGGATAATTATATTCACTTAGACTAACTAAACCACATTCACCAGGGGCCAATGTACCCTGAAGAAAATAGAAACTGCCACTAAACAACCCAGTAGCAAGGAGGAAGGGGAAATAGGGTTTGGATCTACAGCAGGAAGGAATTGGTCCAGGGGAGTTGTTTGAATTGAGGTAAGAGGAAGTACAATCAGTTGACATGAACTTAGTAGAGATGAAATCATGCAGAAAAGTCTATATGGTTTCTGTCACTAGATTCTCTTTTACTATTTTTAATTTTCTTCTGTATCCAAGTAAAAAAAATAAGTAGTTTTCTTTAAAGAACATCAAAGTTTGATTGTAAGGACTTAAAAAATATACCATGTTTATATATGCCCTGATTGGATGACTTCATGTAATAATATCATGAAGATGAGATCACAATAGTTAATTACAAATGCTATAATGAAAATTTCCATGTTATCTACATCCCTTTCTTTACATGTGGACTTAAAAAATATTTTTCATTAGCTGATTGTTACCTATAAGTTACCACTGTAAATTCCATTACTTCATGAACTGCTCCCAAAGCTTTGGAAAATTACTGCTAATTCTAAAATAATTGTACCACTTATCATTACTCAGTCAAGAAAAATGGGCATTTATGTGTGCTTTAGCAAGATTTAGATAAACTGTTACACCTCTTCCTTTAAAATATCTCTGATTGCAATGCAAATTGCAAGCTGTGATGCTACTGCTGAAAATTGGAATGACAATGATCTTTCTGGTTGATTTGCTTCATTGGCAATGGCAGCTTCTGAGTGATGTGTTCCATCTTCTTTGGATCACTTCATTTAGAGGACCAGGGTGGTCTTTTCAACCAAGGCTATTCCTTGTAGCATTATAGAGTTGGTTCCCCTGTGTAACAGGAATTAAGATGACCCTCAGCTGACAATGTAATCTCTGCTGGGCTTTCTGCTAACATTGGGGGAGATGCTCTGTGAACATTCAATTCCATTCTCCAAGCATGATGAAACTGCCAGTTCTATGCCATGGACTGTGCCAGAGATGCTAAAAGGGAATGATCTAAGCTGCTAAGCAACTACGGTCTAACCAGGTGGGTTAGGATGATTGATGGGATGGTGGTTAGTAAAACCTTCTCTGACAGCACAGATGGAGAAATGGAAAGAGGGATTAGGAAGGCTGCAAAGGCAGGTGACATGGATCCAGATCTTGTTAGTAGAGCGGATGTAAGAAAACACTATTTTAAACTACAGCCACTTTCTAAGAAGGGTGGGAGGTATTGGGATAAATGTGGAGCTACATTTGGGGATAGAGTTGGCTACAGCTAACTTGCTCAAGGTCAGGGGTTTTCAACCCCTATCCTTCTCAGCTACATGACATTTTAGGCCTGATGATTCATTGCTGTGGGAGCCTGTTCTGTGCATTTAAGATGGTTAGCAGCATTCCTGAGTCTGCTTACTAGGTGTCAGAAGCTAGCATTCCTCATTTGTAGCAATCAAAAATGTCTTATTTTCAAACATCACCTGGAGGTTTGGACAGGGGACACAAAACCACATGTATCAGACAGTCATTGCTCTAAACAGTAGAATAAGAAGAATATGGAATCCTAAAGTATCCTGAGAAGAGGAATGGGGGTGGGACAGGAGATGAGAACGAAGAGTGAGAAGGAATTGAGGAGATGGTTGCATTGCCAATGGGGCTTAATTCACCAAAAAAATCTCCCTGGAGGAGGGCACTGTTAAAAACAGGCATGTGTTCTGGCCAGTGGGAAGTGATTTGCATCGTCTTAATGTAAACGGCCTTCTCACCTCATCCTCTCCTGCACACAGCAGGCTTGTGTGTGTGTGTGTGTGTGGGTTTTAGTTTTGGTGGAGTCTTTGGAAGGATTTAACTTCCACATATGGTGTCAAACAGAGAATGTCACATTCATTCCAGTACCTAATCTATAACTGGAACTATGTGTTAGAAAGTGAGTTAGAACCATAGGAAACCATAAGGCCTGTTCTGTAAATTACAGCAATTGGGGAAACTTCATCAAGGCACATGGACAGTGAAGCTAATGGAGGGTCAGGCTAATATACTTAGAATCTCAAGGAGGGCCATCCCTGGCTGAGATCTGGATTATATGGGGAAGAAGAAGGAGTTGGAGGAAACTTATTGGTGAAAATTCCTGGCATTGAACTGGTGCAGTGCCAGAGGGCCCATGTGAATAGCTGAGTGTTCCCCAATGTCTTAAAGTAGCAGAGTTGACCTTCTCAACACAGGTATAAACACCCCTCCATCCCCCTCTTCTACGAGATCTGAACGTATGAAAATAATGCAGAAAACCTACATAGAAACAATACAGGATATCCAAAGGAAGACAAACATGTGCTCATGTATAGATTATTCGCGAACATCTCTGGGCTTTTGTTTCTTCCTAATTTGAAGGTGTTTGTTGGGCTAAATTGTCTGCTGGTAATTACAGATCTTTCCAACTTTTAACATCTTGTGTGTCCATAAGAAAGAAGGATCTAATTAGAATGGAAGTCATTTCCTTAGCAGGCACCATGCCTTCTGGTACTATGTTCCAGAAGCTTCTTTTCTCATTACAATTTGTAGACTCTCCATGTTCTCTTCTCCTGAGCCCAAAGCCTCATTCCTTTTTGTGATTATTACTTATTGATAATCACTCACAAAACTGGCCTTCTCCCGAACTCTGATTCTCTGTTTGCTGAGCTCTTGAGAAGAGTCTGAACGTGGTACAAAACTTCTGTTTCTCTTGAAACAGCATGAATCAGAAATATGGGGCTTCTGTTTCTGTTACATATTGAAACATTAAAACTCTATTTGCCTCATTTTTCTGCTTCCCTTTTTCCTCTGTTGGGCCCTCCCTGTTTGACTCAGGGCTGTCTTTAATGAGTCTTTTTACTATATTATGGCAAATTGTTTACCAATTTCTACTTCCAGTGCATCTGTCAGACATTCAAACTGTTTATTAGCCAAACTGCTGCCCTAGCAATCAGGTTTCCTAAGTTTCTATCTTTGAAACACAATACTTTCAGTGATTAGACTAAGCATCTCAGCCTTTTAACACTTTTAAAGCCTGTCATCCACCATTATTACATTCAATATGATAAACATCTTAGCCTTCTACTAGGTACCATCAGGTTGTATAAAGATGAGTAAGGCTGTGCTGCTGTTTGCTAGTGGGTTCCAATGGAGGCTTGGAAGGCAGGTATGGCAAATGCATTGTTTTTCCTTGCTTTTGCCAGGATCACAGTGTGTATTGGCCCTGCTAGTTGGTTGGTGTTGAATATTTGCTTGTCTCTGCCAACTCTGAGTAATGGGAAGTCCTCTTAACAACTGACCCCCAAACAGGAAAACTATAGATTTCCAGAATATACAAGGGAGGATTGCTTTAGATTTCCATTATACTACTGCCCAGGAGAGAGTATTGTAAAATGCGACACTGATAAGTATATGAAAAATAAATACCTTAAAATCCAGAATTTCCAATCAAGAGGTGAATGTATACCCTTAAGCAGTGCTTGCTTCACTGTTAGATTTTAAAGAGTAACAGAAGAAGGTGCCAATGGAAGATAGAAGTTCTGTAACACTTAAGAAGGACAGGAGGAGGGCTGGGAAGGTGGCTCAGTGGTAGAGCGCTTGCCTTGCATGCATGAGGCCCTGGGTTCGATTCCTCAGCACCACATAAGCAGAAAAAACTGGAAGTGGCGCTGTGGTTCAAGTGGTAGAGCGCTAGCCTTGAGCTGAAGAGCTGAAGGACAGCGCCCAGGCCCAGAGTTCAAGCCCCACAACCAAAAAAAAAAAAAAAGGACAGGAGGAGGAGACATAGAAAGGAATTCACGTACAGCAACATTGTTGGAAGAGTGGCCAATAAACTGGATGAAATCTTGGTCCTTCGGATCATCATAGTGGCAACTTGCATAATAGAAAAGGATGTCTCAAGATCACCCTCTTATTTCACATGGTGGTGAAGTGGGAAGTTTTGTTAGCCTGCTGTGGTGTAAGGCAGTCCTCAGTCCTCAGGAGATACAAAGCTGAGAATCATCACCCAGAGAAGGGCAAATGGGGACATCCAGAAGCTGTGTCCCCAAAGGAGCAGCATCACCCTGCCTCATTGGCTCCCAGTACACACATCTGTGACCCTCTTCTGTCCTTGTCCTTTGCCTCTATAGCACAATTTCATGCCTAGATGTGGTGTGTGAATGAAAAATTGGAAATATAAAAAATAGACTATGTGGAATTAAACTTTCATAAGGGACAGAAAAATCACCCTGAATTTTTCATTGGCGATACAAAACCTTTGTACCTTTATTAATAGTGCCTCTATTCTAGATTATAATTAATCACCCCATTATTTTATTGTTACCTTCTATGATTACAAAAGCCCAATATTGTTTGGCATATCAGATTAATTCAGCACACCATTGTATTGCCATCTGGGCTTGTCAGGAGCAACTATTTCCATTTCCAAGTCATACGAAACCAAACACATTACAGCAATTTGTATGTGAAACATTCTAACCTTACTAAAACTTCAGTAATGTTGAAATACACATTAAAGTATAGCATATTCTTCTGGTTACCTACACTTTTATTAATGTGACAATCCTGTCTGTAGGATTTTCCTCTCAAGGACAAGATATTCTTTAAAGATATTTCAAGTTATTGAGTTAGTAACTCATATTGGACAGGATTTTTCTCTCTAGTTAGAAGAGCACAATATTATCATATGTAGAGAAAAATAATGTCTTAGGGAAGTCTGATGGCACTCAAGAGGTTCTTCGTGGGCCTAGAACTTTTCTTTTATCCATGATCTGGTAGGTGGCCTCCTCGCTTTGATACCTGAGGGTCTGAGTGGCTCATAAATCTTGGACTCCAGTGCCCTCGTGCTGTTGTTACTAAAATGGACTCTTGCTGGGTCAGTCTTAGTTTCAGAGACTTTGGGAAAACCATGTTCCACCGAACCTAACAACCTAAGAGCTCCTCGCTTACCCTTTTACTCTCCTGAAAAAGAGCAAGGGGAAGTTTCTAAGTTCGCCTTCTCAAAACCTGTGCAGCACACACATCCTGAGTGGCTTCCACCGACAGATCAAAGGTGATATATCCCTGCTCTTCCTCGCCTACTCCCCTACAGTCACAGTCCATTTCTCCCCTCTTCCTGTTTATGTGGTCATTCTAGGGTTTCCCTCCTGGAGGCTTTTTGTGTGGCTGATCCTCTTCGGCTGTTAGGTACGTTTTCTCCTAATAAGTCCCTCCAGTCTGTATAAGTTTTATCCCCATATAGGTGTGCTCAGTGGCCTGTGATGAAGTGATGTTTGTCCGTGCCTTCTGGGCACCGGAAGGCTGCCATCCTCCAGCTGTGCCAGTGATAAATGACTGGCTCGTTCTCCTTTCTTATTCCCCATCACCTTTTATGCCCTCCTCTAGGAGTTGTCTTGGTAGATCACTACTTTTTCAAGCAAGAGGAAAGAAAAAGAAAAAGGAAAGGAAGATGACTTATTTGCAAGCAAGCATACAATGGGCTAGTTTCACATCCCCTGGTCCCTTGCCAGAATAAAAGAAGGGAATTAACCTTCGTGTGACCTTCTTCAAGACTGCCTAAAAATGATGTTTTGGTATGCTGAAAAAATACATAAGAGTGTTCTCTCTCCCTAAATCAGATGTTTTACCTTGACCATTTCTTGAATTTATTTATATTTTGAGGTAGCATCATGTTCATTCACTCATACTTTCCAAATTAATACCCAGTTTTGGATATTGTGACTCTGAGTTGTCTGGTGCTCAGTCTGATGCTACAAAATGCATAACATGAAGATTCAACATTAAGTTGTTCTTACCACAAGCAGAAAACATACATGAAACTCTTCTGTAACAATGATAGAAAAGTTCAGAATGATAGGTCCAGATATAGCATAAATGCTGAAAAGCTTCAGGGAAGAGAAGATCAATACAATACGAGGTGGAAGAGGGGGGGGAAATCCACTTATACAGAGAAGTGTTGGAAAGCCTCAAACACCAGGTACTCTGGAGTGTACTTTATTCGAAGAGAATGGGAAACGTTTTGAAAACATGTTAGTGCTCTCAATGTGAGTTGTTGGAAGAGGTGAACACACAAGGACTCTTCATGTCTGTGGAAGGA
The DNA here is from genome assembly GCF_000151885.1 of Dipodomys ordii. Classification (NCBI taxonomy): domain Eukaryota; kingdom Metazoa; phylum Chordata; class Mammalia; order Rodentia; family Heteromyidae; genus Dipodomys; species Dipodomys ordii. The sequence goes on from NW_012267264.1 coordinate 2,244,174, forward strand.
GTGGTTTACTAAAATGCGAACAAAGAGCTTTGCTAGTCCAAGAGAGACCTTCTAAACCCTTAAATGCAAGCATGATAAAAATGAAGGAGGGGGAAATGCTTGCTGAGCTGAGACTTGAGGTTGGTAGGACTGATTTAGAAGGCACAGGGTGTCACAAGCACTAAACAGGTGACCAAAAGACAGGAAGGCGTGATGTATTAGAATAGTAGAGGTGAGCTGACAGCTCTGGAAGCAGAACATAAACTTTGCTATTTCTCTTGAGGGGAATAGCAAAATTCCAATACTGCTCAACCCAAAGGGTAAAAATTGAGGCATTAAAGGGAACAGGAAGCAATTAATGAGTGTTGGAGGTTCTGATCAACATAGCAAAGTTGGACATGAGAGAATGGAGAGGGGGAAGGCTGTTTATTTTTAAAAATGGATTTTAAAAGTTATTTCAGTAGTTTTTTTTACAGAGGTTCCAATTTGACATGTCAGTTTGTATGTACAGTGCATGTTGATCAATGTCACTCCTTTCTCCTCCCTCTTTCTCAACCCCACACATCCTTACCACTTACCTGGTTTCATTGCCACATATACGCATTGAATACTATGATGACTACATTCACCCATGAGAGGAGAGATCTTGAAAGACAAAAGATATTGCTCTCATACTGCTTAATTTCAATTGGAGGTCTGATCCTCAACATGAAATATCCTAGATAAGAGTCCACTTTAATTTATTTCTGACATTGATCAATTGTATTAATAAACTGCTTTGCTAAATTGACAACTCCTTTGTACAACTACTTAAAGATAATAGTAATAAAATATGTAGGAAAAAATCAACCAAGAACCTCAAAATTTTGTTGCCATCTTTTTCAACAATTAATTTCATTTATCCTCTGAGACATTCTCTTTTGACCTATAGTGTTTCCCCATCTCTCTGAACTGATCTCCACCAATAGGAAGGGGAATAGGCAAAATGTCAGGTTGCCAGGCTAGGTTATTATTACTTAGCTTTTGATCTGGCCTAGCTAATGAAGGTCCTGAAAAGGACTAACAAAGGAGGCTTGTTGTGGACAATGCACAGACTGTAGTTCTAAATGGTCTTAAATTAATATCTGTTCACCTTCATGCTTGACTTTGAGTATAATGACATCAACTCACAAAAAAGGCAGATGAGGTGGTTTTAAATTATTATCTGAATGCCAAGTCTATAAAAAAAAGTCCAGTTTTAAGCTCATTAAGGGAATACTGCTGAATACTCTAGGATATAAATTAACCATTAAAAACTTTTGAAAATTGAGTTGAAAAACTAGGACATTTTCCCCCATATCTTAAGAGCTTCTGTTTTTGAAGTGAATAAAACCTAGCGCTTCTTAGTTTTGTCTTTCTTTCTTTCTTTCTTTTTTTCTGGGGCCATAAAGCACATTTTCTTAAACTACTTATGTCCAGTCTAAGAAGTTACTTAGGTGACAGAATATCTATGGCAGGTGATGGTGTTTTCTGCAGGATAATAGGAGTCCTTCAGTTTTGAGATTCAGAAAATGCAAGATGCCTGTGCAGGCGCATCACTTGATGCTGTTATAAAAGTGAGATGAAATCAATTTTTCAAATTTTACTTTGTCAGAATTATGATACTCACCTTAAATGAAGTGCAGTTCCCTTTTTTCTCTTACATAGTATAATGAATACAGACAGTGGGCTTTGAAGTCAAAAGACACAGAATCAGGGGTCATTTTTGTTGTCATCACCAGTCCTGAGATCTTGAGCTATTTTTCTTTTTTGCTTGTTCATTAGAATTATTTTTTGTACATTTTTTATTGTAGTAATACTGTACAGAGGGCTACAGTTACATGATCAAGGTAATGAGTACATTTCCTATCAAGCATTGTTGCCTCCTCCTTTGAGCTATTTTTCTTTTTGCTTTAGTTATGATGATGATGATGATGATGATGATGATGTAGGTTATAATTCTATAAGTTAGATTAAGAGTATAATGTGCCTTGGTCAACGTCACCCCTTCTATCTTGAGATATTTTTCAAATCTTCATTTCAACATATGTGGCATGGGAATAATCAGAAACACTGAAGTATTGTGAGAGTTAAACCAACTTGTCAAATGCTGGCAATATGCTTGGGCCAGTTTCCGACATGGTAATAGCTCTTCATTTTCTTTTCAGAGTTAGAAATGGAAATGGAAAGAAATCACCCCTGTGCTAGCTCACTAACTCCCTGCAAGCTCTTGTCACACATCTGAGTCATAGTGACTCGAGTGTGTTAACCCGGACAAAGGATCAAAAGAGAAACTGGATATTTGAACTTTTATATATTACTGGATTTTGTTGTGTTTATTGTGATTTGAAAATGGTTCTGAACTTTATGCTCTCTTCCTTTGGATGATTGTATTTGTGATCTGAACAAAAATGAGCTTTGGAGATCTTTAGGTGTAGTATTCACCCAATTACCTAGGACTCATGGTTTTTCTTAGAAGATAAAAAAATAGAGTAAGATCCCAGAACAGAGTTTATCATGACTCTTACCTAGATGTTTTGGTAGACACTCATAAAAAGCAGTACTTGGATCCATTGTCCAAGTACACTTTAGGATTTTCCAAGTTCAAATATCAGACTATCTCTACGGAGACATTTATGCATGGTATTAAAAAAAAAGACGTTTAGCATTGGAAGGGCAAGATAAATATAGAAGACAAAGAAAGTGAATTTCTGAGATTGGTAATAAGTGCTGAAAATGAATAATTTGCTAAATTCCAGAGTGACCTGTTTTGTTCATTTGTAGACTGGATATTATCAATGAAGAAGGAAAGGAGAAGGTCTAACAGTTGCTGAGCCTTTGCTAGTTTCTGATATGGTATTGTACATCCATTATCTTACATAATTCTTACAGAATGTCTGGATGTTGGGAGTTTTGCCATGTTTTTTTTCATGGAAGAGTTTGTCTTTAAGAGGTTACAGAACTAGTGAAGATCATACACTTTACAACAGAGCAAATGGATGCTTTTAGTCATGGCACTGAACTGCTACCACACTTGTATAGGCATGTCATCTCCATGAACAAAATAAGTCAGTGCATCTAGTGCCACTGAGGTTCAGTTCTGAGCTTCTGGAAAAGATACATGTTGACAGTTCTATTTTCCCTTGGGGGGGATTCATTCATCTGAACCCCAGGACTGCACAACCACTACTCTGGGAACAAGTCATTCTCATGGTACCTATTAAAAAAAGAATTTACTAGACATAAAGGCAAGATTTCTTTCTTTTCTTCCTTCTTAAGGATTGTTTATAATAGATGCAGCAGTGTACACTGGCTGTCTGTGAAAAAAAATGGAAAGAAACTTTGGTTGGCTTCCAATGCAAAGTGCTTCAGTATAGCAAAAATGCAGACAGGATTTATATATATATATATATATATATATATATATATATATATATATATATATATATATAGTTTTGAATAGCACAAAAACTTTTCCCCCATAAAAGCAGGGAAGCCCTATAATTCTCCCTCATCCTTATCCCCTTGAAGTGTTGAAGTGGGAGCTTTGCTCTGCCCACACATGCTCAAGGATAATCAACGCATTCTGATTTGAATAAAAGTGAGAATAAAGTGGACTGATCAGCTAATAGGAGAGCACAATGAGATGGGAGGCCCGGAAGATGAACTCTTCTGCAGATTTTCTTCCCATCTTGCTTCTCGCTCTATTGGATGGCTAGCTGTACTCCAACAGAAGATTCAGCCTGTCCTGTTCTGGGACCATCTTGTCTTGAGTTGGAGCTCGGTGGAAGGCTTTGGTTGAATACTTCTGTGACATCAAGGACTCTAGCCCAACTTCAACCTTGTGTTCTGGCTCCAAATACAGCCTTTGCTCTGTTCCCAGGAGCAAGTTCTCTGTGTTTGCCCCAGTTCTAGTTTAAAGCATTTCCTCACCTTGAATATAGAGTGGCCAACCTGGTTTGTCCAGAGCTGTCCTGGTTTTTGCATTGAAAATCCCATGTATCAGGAAATTTAGCTATCCAGAATGGTCAGTAATCATACAGACTCTATCTTTTTAGTGTGGCTGGGATGCTCTTAGCATTACACTGATACTCTGTCTCTTGCTAAGTTTGATCCCTCAGACAAAATTGCTAAAATTCTCTGGTTATTGTTGGGTGTGTTAGTAAATTGAATTTGAGTGTTGGCAATCAGTTTTCTTAAATAATTGATTTTGATGACCAAACCACCCACATCTTTTAAGCACAAATTGTAATGATTAAAATTTTAGTTCACTAAAGAGTCCCATTAAATACAGTGTATTTTAGATGAAGTTTGTCCTTGATTAATATGAGGAAGTGAAAAGAATAATGGAAAACCTGCTCATCACATTAGAGTACATGTTTTATTTTGTAGGAACACATTCTTGTCTATATTCACAGGTCTGGAAAGATGAAGTACAAAGAGTTGCCCAAATATACACAATTATCATTATAACCCATGGCTTCTCTTTTTCTTTATTTCTCCATCTCCCTTTCCAAGAGCTTTGTCTGTATACATATTTCACATGGTCCTTAAAGTGCTGTTATTTTTAAGGACAACATTTAAATAATAATATCAACATCTGAGATGAAAAGAAAGATTATAGTAACAAAATATTTTACGTGGCTAAGACTGGACCTAATATACTGTTCTAGATGGGATCAAGTTTACTTTTGCTGTAAAAGACATGTCAGTGTTAACTAATGACATTTTCCATTGCTTGCAATGAATGTAGGATGATATCCTTTAAAACAAAGGGGAGACATTTAAGGTTAGTGAGGAACACTCAAGGGCAGACTGTAGAACTAAAGTAGAGAGAGAAAGAGACAGAGAGAGACAGAGAGAGAGAGAGAGAAAGAGAGAGCATCTCATGGAAGGAATCATTTAAATAGCATCACTTAAATAGCAGCATCTGTTACCACCAGATGTTTGCTTCTTTTGCTACAAGATGGTGGGTGCTGGACATACCTTGCAGAAATGCTCACGTGATCAGGTTCATGATGAAGTCAGTAGTTTTGTTGTTTTAGAAATGGTAGCTTGTGATGCTGCTTTAGCAGTAGGATCCTTCGTCTTCAAAGGGAGGTGGCCAATAAAGTCAGGGATGTAAGATCATCCCACGAATGGACTTTTGGGGCTATAGGTTTGGAGATAGAATCTGCTTTTAAAAAGGCTGTTGGCTCAGAATGAAACCGTCTTGTACAACTAATTGATGCTAATCAATGGTAGGAAAAAGTTAGAAACAAAGTTTATGGGCACTGGATTTCATCACCATAGACAGCCTGGTGTAAGACAGCATGGATTGGGGTGGGAGGGGAGATTTCCTGCACCACCAGTTCATATTTAGTTCCCATTAGGCAGGTCACTTAGCGTGAGTCTTGTTCTCACCAATGAAATGAAACCTCTCTCTTATCGGGTTGACTTGAGCATCAGATGAGATAATGTCTGAGAAAGTACTTTGTAAACTCTTAAATGCTACACAAAGGTTAACTGTTTTCTCATAATGTGGTTTATAATTGCCTATATTTAGGTATTCTATGAGTCATAATGTTGCCCCCAAAACCCAAGGCCTGGGATAAGTTATTCTGTGACACAGATATTGTTCCTCTCCCTAGGTACAAGCATTAGAAAAGGTTAGCACTATATTAAGTAATAGATCTATTGCTCTATTCAATTATTCATGATTATGTGTTCAGTGAATGATCGGTTTGATTGAAATAATCATCAGGTGTCCTCAGGACCCTGGAGAGGAAGTTGATAAATGACATAAGCTTTCTTCAATGTGATGACTTTGCTACCATTAAATACCAAGAAAAACCAATTAATGGATTCACAGTGAGGGAAAAAATGTGATCCAGTGCCCATCTGGAGCTTTAAACAACTCATCCCTTCTTTGAAGTAATTGTTCCCTTAACAAATCAAAGCTTTTCAGAAAAAGTTTCAGAGTAGTGAACAGTTTCAGTCATTTCCTGAAGATTGGTTTTTGAATAAGAGGGAGAAAAAAATCCCATTTATTTTTCACAGAAAAATATACGGTACGTTTTTACCACTGGTATTAGACAAATGCATAGGTTTGACTCACTTGGGTCAGAGATGTAGCAGCTGCTGCTAAGGTTTGAGCTCAGCTTCTTTTGGGGAAATAGGTGCTTCTATCTTCAGCCATGACTTCTCCCGTAGGCTCTGCAGTGACAGCTGGGATTCATAATCAACATGAGAATTCCACTTAGGTTATCGTGTCATCATGCAATATTCATCTCTAAAATTAAACTGATTTTCTCCTCTTCCACCTCCAGATCACCACAACCTTTGCTATTGCTCTTATTTTCTCCATCCCTCAGGCTCAAATGCTGTGCATTTGTCTTTTTATTCTTTCAATTCTGTCTTTTTTATATACTCCATAAAATATGTTTATGAATCCTGACTTTCCTTACTTTTGAAAATATGTCTAGCTAAGCCCTCACTGCCCCCTCCCCCCGGTATCTGCCATTAGCCTAACCCCAGCTTTCATCTTTTCAGTGTCATGGCAGCCCTGCCTCTATTACTGTGTTCCCTCCAGTCCTTCCAAATCTTTCTGCGATGGCATGTCCACTACAGCATTCTTCCTTTAATAGGCGAAGATTCTATTGCTTGTTACGCAAAGCTCAAGTCCTTTCTTCCCATACCCATTCAATCATACATGTTCCCCTAGATTTTCTGGAGGTACTGCTCCTGTCTCTCTTACCCCTGGGTTCCACCAGAGCTCAGCCAACTGTCATCTTCCCCTTGTAGTTCATATTGCTGAAACTCTGGGATTAATTTTATCCTCTGTGTGGATTTAGGGAAGTCCAGAATCAAAGTGGGCATAAAGCTGCTTCAAAAATGGACATTTATCCACTCCCACTTGAATTTGGGGTTCTTTAATTTGTCACAGTCCAAGGCCTTCCTATTCTGTTGTGAAAAGCAAGTACCTTCCATGTAGAAAGTATGGCAAAACCATTCTCCCTAACTACAACATCTGTAACCTTGAGTCTCAGGGAGTGAGCAGGAAGAAGTTTATGCCATAAAGGAAGACAGACAAGAAATGAAGATGGCCCGGGGGACATGGCAGAACTTGAATTGTCCATAGTTAGTGGGCAGAGGAAGGATTGAGAGGGAAGATGGAACTCTGACTGAATAGGCCAGCAAGAATTTATCAAGTGTATAACTTGATTGTTGTCAACTTACCTAGAAGCTTCAGGAAAATACGATGAATTAATTTGAAGTTAACAGTGCCCAGCGCACAGATGCATTTAAAAATGTTATTGTATTTATTTTCAAAAATGATGAACTAGCATCTTGCAGTTTGTATAGGTTAATAATTATGCTCTCTTTCAAGATCATCTGATGTAACTGAACTCAATAGGATAATGTATGTAAAACATCTAGCACAATTTCTGGTAGCTAGTAGGTCTTTAAGAAACGGGTGTGCTTTTAGTCTTCCCTTTCCACAAATTTAAATACATTATTTACACAGGTAAATTAGTTTTAAAGTATTTCTGTGGACAGCTTGTTCCAGCTCATGGGATTTCTTCCTTTTCCTCCCCTCCCTCCCTCCCTCCCCTCCCT
>NW_012267264.1:2251858-2298539 GCF_000151885.1 Dipodomys ordii
GAGCCACCGCACCACTTCCAGTTTTCTAGTGGTTAATTGGAGAGAAGAGTCTCATGGGCTTTCCTGTCCAAGCTGTCTTAAACTGTACTCCTCATATCTCACCTTTCTGTGTAGCTAGGATTACAGGCACCAAGGCCCAACTTAGTTCATGGGAATTTGAAAAGTCCTCAAGAAGTGGAAGAAAAAAATAGAGAGATGGAAAAGAATTGGACAGATGTGTGCTAGGTGTTTGCCTGTCTCAGGTATACAAAATGTGGAATATGGAATCCAATAAGTTTCATGTGAACACTTTTAGTCCTCACTCCCAAACCTACCCTATAACTATTATATAATGGAATATTTACACAAATGAGTCAAACCTATTTGAATAGAGACAGCATGTGGAAATTTGAATTTGCAAAATGAGCAAATTATTTGTGATTGTTCTGCTGAGAAATATTCTTTGCTAAGACATAAATTGAGTTACATTTTTTGCAGCATGAGTCTTACATAAACTGAATTCTATCTTGTTGAAAAGAACATTCATATACAGCTGAATAAATATGCAAGAAAACTAGGAATTTTTGATATTACTATTCTTGTTTTTCTTCTGGATTGGGGATTTTAAAAAAAGATAAAATCCTTAAGGTAACAAATCTTAAGAACCTTACTAACTCCCAGCCTGCTGTTTCATATCACAGAGCCTTCATCTTCTATAGATCTTTCTTCCAGTATTTTCTAAACAGATGGTTCTCTACTTTTAATGGTTCAATTTAGGATTTTTTTTTAGTCTCATAATATTGCTAAATTGATAGCATGTGGTAGAAGCTATACCTTAAATTTTGATCTTTTCCTGGACTAGCCATATGTGGCATGATACTCTTATGTGATCTGGAACAGTGACACTAAACCACAGTTTTGTGTGTATAAGTGTGTTGTGTGTGTGCATGCACACACATGTGCACATGTGCTCTGTCATTGAGCTAGGGTGTTTAATAGGATAGGTATTCCATTTGTTTTTAACTGACAATATTTTTAATTTTATCCCATCATAATTTGGAGGGAGATCTGTATCCTATCTTCTAAAATACATCACCTATTCAAGAAAATTTCTCATTCCACTTATTTCATTATCCCCTTCATGATAAAATTTTATGCATTTTATATATTTAAAAGTAATAGTTTTTGGAAATTTTTCTATCTAACCAATTATTCTCTCTCTCTATATATATTAGGAAGTCTTGGTGCTAATACTCTTCTTATGATCATTTTACAACTTAGATATGACAGGGAACATATATATGTGTGTACATGTATGTATGTATATATGTATGTTTGTATGAATATTTGGCCTAGTTTATAAAGCAAACAAAAGAAATTTCATCAAGTTTTAATTAAATAATTGCACAACTGAATTCAAAAAAAATATGTGTGTATCTGGCTTAGAAGTGACATTTTGGGCAGCTGTTTGGAAAAGTTGTCTCTCAGCATCATGTAATTCTCAGGAAGATGAAGTCTAGTCTCCAGGGGTTGAAATCCTCCAGAGTTTATTCTTTCATCATATTTTATCCACCTTTTGAGGATTATGATAACAGTAGAAAATATCCACCAGTGTCTTTCATAAGAGAATGTATATCAGAAAATAGCGCTAACCTGTATCCCTATTTAAACATTTTGCTTTTTCAAGACACTGTTAAACAATGAACTTCACAATATAGGCGGGGGCGGGGGATAAGGGGGAATAGATGGTGGGTGGAGGGGGGTGGAGTGGAGTTGTAGAAGTGGGAGGGAAGGGATGTTAGGGAAAAACAAAGGAGGAGCCAACAATGCTTGATAAGAAATGTACTCATTACCTTGCTCATGTAACTGTAACCTCTCTGTACAGTATTTTCACAATGAAAAAACATAAAATATAGCACCACTGATGGTAGACTGGGATTAGCTATTTCTGTTGCAATGTATTTTTTAAAAAGCACTCTTCAATGCCAATTTTAAAAAGGTAAAAAGAAAAAACTGCACAGATTTTCCAAAGCCATCATTATGTATATACCAGAAAAGAAGTTGCCGAGATTTTTGTGGCTATCCAAATTTTTCAGCAAAATACAAGTGGCTTTCATTTCCCCTACATATTTTGTTTTGAAGAGAGAGGGACATATTTAGCCTGATGGCTAGAAAGCTCTCCTGAAAGATAATTGTACTGCATTGGTGAGTGATCACTAAAAGAATCATCTAAAAGCTAGAACTTGTGGTGTCAAAAGTGAAGTGAGATCAAGGGGAGAGGTATAGGCAAATGGAGAGAGGAAGGGTAGGCTAATGCAGTCACAATATTCAAGGTATGTATTTGAAAATGGAACGAGTACATTGAGGGAATGGTTGGGGTTGGGAGAGATGGGAGAACATTATGATCCAGATTCAGTGTACTCATCAACTGACATCTTGAATTGAAACCCCCTGGTACGACTACCAGAGGTAAGAAAACTTCATCTAAAGAGTGCATAATTATGATGGTCATATGCGTTTGTGAGTCAGTACCTCTCAAATAGCATTTATATCATATAAATCTGTTCAACAGACGCTTTTGAAAAAAATCTACATGAGGATGAATTTAGTCTAATACTTTAGGGTCTCCATATGTCCGTCTTTGGGTATTTAAATCTGGATTTTTCCCCCTCTTCTGCATGCTCATTTTTCAAGAACAACAATAACAAAAGATGTCCTCTCTCTTGTAGGATTTTTTTTCCATACCTCCAAGATTGTCCTTTCTTTTTCTGGCTCCCTAGAACCCTGTCTTATCACCATCGGGGCCCTCAGCAGATTGTCTTCAAAGTTGTATTCATCTGTCTCCTTGATGTTCTGTGATCTCTGCAAGGTGACCTTATTTCTTCTGCTTCCTCTGAGCTCTTGTACCTCGAACAGTGCCTGCCACCTTAGGACGGGATTAATGAAAGGGAAGTCTCACCTTGACAACATGCACAAAATACCTAATGTGTTTTAATACTATGATGGCCCTATCTTTTTGGAAGAGTCCAGTTAATACAGATAACCTTCAGATAAATGCCTCATCCGAATGTGGCTGTGGACAAGGGGACCCTGCTTGTCTGGGATGGCAAAAGTACCTTCCCCACAGCTTCCAGTAGCCCTTCAAACTTTTTCAAAAGTCTCTAAGTCAAAAACATGCACTGTGTCTACCCCCTGCTCTCCTGAACTTGCTCTTTCAGAAACAAAGAAAAGATGGGAGAAAGGAATGGAAGAAGGGCAAAAAATAAGAAGCAAGTTGAGCTTTTTTTTTTTTAAGTCAGCACAAACATTATTTTGTTTATGGCTTGGGGGTGGAGGGAAAAGGAGAGATTAGCATTTGTAGAATTTATTTTCCAAGTGGAATTCAAGTGTTCTTCGTCTGGGGCAAAGCAGCCAACAATCCATAAAAACTCTTTCCATGACGCTCGTCCCTCAGTCCCCTCGCTGTAATACTCAACCCCATGGAATTGGAGATCTAGGCACATTTAAGAGACCAGGAAATTATTTCTTCAGTTACTGTTTTCGCTTATCGACCAAGAGTGTTGAAAAGAACAAAGAAAGCCCTTAATCTTTCCTGCCTTGCTTGGGCCAGGCTGAGAAAGTGCTGAGGAATTTAATCTGATGATATTATGCCATGACATTGTGTCAATATGCGATGATGTGTTGTGATGGCACAGCGTCATCACGTGGTGACGCAACATCATGACGTAAGACGTCACAACGCCAGTTAAAGATGTGATTCCAGGAGGCTTTTTAGGTCATAGACCAATCTACGCTTAGGTAATTAAGGCTTGAGATGTAAAATAGCATGACAGCGACATCTGTAAATTAGAGGGTAGACAACTTTTCTTTCAGTGAGTTATGGCTCTTTATAATTTGTATGTGGTTCCTTCCAGAAATTACAACCTCTGTTCTTGCAAGGCAGGTTTAGAAATCAAAATATAATTCATCTAGTAGACTATTCCAGTCACGGGTTGTCCTTATATGCATTATTTTTCTGTGTCTGACTATGAAGTGGTGCTAAATTTAAATACAATTTAACAATGAAATTAAAAATATAATCTACTCTTAATTTGCATATTTGTTAACATTATTTGGTATTTCAGAGTGCTGTGTAAAATGATTTATAATTGGCATTACATTACAAATAATCTTTGTATGCATACATTCTGCAATATTATTATACTAGGAGTCTAATATGAAAATGTTAAAAAGAAGAAATGATTTGCAAGTGTGATTTAGTATGTGTGTGTGTATGTGTGTGTGCTATGTGTTTCCCTGGAAAAACCCTGTGTTGTTTGTTTATGTATTTATTTATTCTGTTCCTGGGGCTTGAACGCTGGGCCTGGGTGCTGTCCTTGAGCTTTTGTACTCAAAGCCAGTGCTTTACTACTTGAGCCACAGTTCTACTTCTGGCTTTTTGTGGTTAACTGACAATAAAGGTCTCACAGACTTTGCTGAGTGGGCTGACTTTGAACTGTGATCCTCATATCTCAGCCTTCTGAGTAGCTAGGATTATGGTGAGAGCCACTAGTGCCCAGCTCCTGTGTATTTTGTACCACAGTTTTACTATCTTGAAAAGGAGGATGATGCATTTTTTCTGGATTTCGTAGAGAAATTGTGTGAGCAAATTATGGAATATGTGCTTACATTTCCTTTGTATTTTTTAAAACATATTATGCAAATTTAGGGTAATATTAAATAGGTTTTCTAGAGTTACAGAGTCTATTTTTGAGCTTCACATCAAATGGATAAAATTGATTCAACTGAAACTAAGATAGCTTTCCTATTTGATACTTCATCTTTACTGTTTTCCCCCTGATTGTTTTGTATTAGTTTTCTAGATTCAGAAATGAATTAGATAGCAAAGTAGAGAAGATAGTCATCTACTAAAATTTGCTTGTTTTATTTAAAGTTTTACCCCTTTGTGTGATGTAAGTCTGGATATAAATATGTATATTTTTAACTGGGGACTGGAACTGTACAAGCTACATCAGAGAGAAAATAGTTTAAGCAAAGGTTCAAAGCTCCCTCATTCACTTGTAGCTTGGCAGTTACCAATCCGGAGAATACTGAAAATGCCCAAAGTGCTATGGGGTTCTAATTCTGATTTTCCTTAGTGAAATGAAGAGATTGTTTTGTTGTCTTAAAATTCACATTTGCTTCATTATTCCTGTAACTTTAGCAAAAATGTACCAAATTTCTGTGCCTTCTGAAAGTAACACATGACTTTTTGATAGATTTTGAAATGGTGGCTGATTACTTTTGAACACTGAAGCTTCACTGGTTGGCAGCTCACATCTGCAGCAGAGAAAAACAATCACCAAATTTGTGAATTACTTTGGTTTACACATTAAACAAGCAAAGTAATTCCTTATAACTTTAACCAACAGGCTGTTTCTTGATGACAGAATATGGTTGCTTATTAATAAATGGAGTTATTTTTAGATTCTGCCAGCCTCTTTGTCTCACTTGCTTGCCTTTCTGTGTGTTAGCTACCTACACAATCTGTAAGGCCTAGTGTGCAAAAAATGTGAAAGATGAACATCATTGACAGAACAACATTGGTTTAATTTCCTTGATTTTATTTATTCATGTATTTGTTTATAACTGGTGCTTAACTCAGAGACTTGTGTTCTTGCTTATTTTTTTTTTATTTTTGTATTTTCTGGCACCATAACACTTGAGCCATAGCTACAATTCTGGCCTTTTGCTGGTTACTTGGAGATAAGAATCTTTTAGCTTTGTCTGCCTGGGCTGGCTTTGAATTTTGATCCCTTGGATTTCAGCCTCCTGAGTAGCTAGGATGACTTGTCAGCCACTGCTGACTGGTCTTATTCTCGCTTTTAGTATATAGAACATTAAACAGAAGGCCCAGTGCAACTGCACAAGTTTTTCACACATATAACCTCACCAGCCACAGACCTGTTAACACTAGATCCTACGTACTGATGCACAGTGTATATAATTCAAAGCCAGTGTGAGTGATCTCTTACTTTGGTTGGATGCTATAAGGTAAAATTCAGACTATAATACTTTAGTTTCTCTCTAGATGACAGTGATTCTGTTTGGGCTGGTAGTGATCTATTGTCATTTCTTTCTTGCTGTAGTAAGGAAGATCCCTAAGCAACATACCCTCTCCAAAGTTCCATAAATAACTTCAGGTAATGGGAGTTATTAAAGTTGAGGAACAGTTGGTTCAAACCAAAACTGAGTTTCTTAAATTTAAAAATACTTTATTATTTTCAGGTTTGTATTGTATTCAATAAGTGCTACTCACATCTACTTGTGACTGTTTGGTTCTATGTGACCTGGTCATTAAAAACAGAAGATTTACTTGTCCAGATATTTTCACCTAATTATTGTAATGGTATGTTTTCTTGACTGTAAATATAAGGCATCCCCAAAATTTTGTTTACACTGACAATTTACATCACTAATATCCCCCCACCCCCGAGAGATAGCAAACTTTGATCCTATTCCCCTGTGAATCATTTCAAATGGGAGAATTTTAATTAATGAGGATTTGATGTTTATCCTACCTTGAGTTATAGTTTTCTCTGTGTTTTGTATGGTTACAGAGAGAGAGAGAGAAATATATATATATATATATATATATTTATATATATATATGTCAGTTTGTGTGTGTGTGTGTGTGTGTGTGTGTGTGTGTGTGTATGTGTGTGTCATGTCCACTCAAACTCATTTTACCTCTTTGGGTCCATTTTAAGTAGCATTATTTCCATTCTCTGTGTCATCTTCATATTTAAAGAGAACTCTCTCAGGCCCCTTAATAGTTTTCCTTCTTCCAGTCTAAGCACATTGTGTGTGTGTGTGTGTGTGTGTGTGTGTATGTGTGTGTGTAGAAGCTTGAGTTTTCTTTCTTTTTTTGTATGAGACATTGAAAGTCTAGTTTGTTTATTTCTGTAAGATTCCAGTTTATATAATTAGCCCTCATTCATCTACAATCTAGAGTTTAATTACCTGTGCCAAAAAGAGCAAGCCATGGTGTTATTTCTGTTTTAAGATACTTTATGATTGCATCAAAAGAAGGGACCAGCGTTTGGGTAGTCAAACCCTATTGTTGATGCAGATTGAATTTTCTGTTAACCAAAGTCTCAATGTCTCTTTCAAGGTATTTGAAAACCCATGTTTGTTTTTTAACTGTGCACCTGGGAAGGTTGTTTTTGGATCCTAAACTAATCTCTGTTAAATTTCAATTTGTTCAACTTGACCCATTTTTTCACCCTGTCAGATCTATTTTGATTTATACAACATATTTATTATCCCACTCAACTTTGTGTCATCTTCCCATTTTAGAGCCTTGCTCTGTATTTATCTATGCCACTCACGATGTGTGGGAATAGCAGAATCAAGGACAAAATTCCTGTGGCACAGTTCTTGTCCAGGTTGATAGCCTTCTTTTGTTTGTGCCAGTACTGGTGTTTGAACTCAGGGCCTTGCTCTGTTGTTTTGCTTTGTTTGCTCAATGCTCTACCACTTGAGCCACACATCCACTTCCAGTTTTTTTTTTGTTGTTGGTTAAATGGAGATAAGAGTCTCACAGACTTGTCTACTTGGCTGGTTCAAACTATGAACCTCAATCTCAGACTCTTGATTATAGTCATGAGAACATTAGTGCCCAGTTAACATCTTTTTTTTTAAATAACTATGCTTTTGCGTAGAGATGGTCCAATCCTTCCTATTCTTAGTATCCAGTGTGCAGTTTTCCATTTTTTCCATTTTTTCCATTTGGATGTAAAAGGCCTTGTCAGAAGTTTTGTGGTAACTCAATGCATGGTATTGATTGCATTTCCTGACCAATAATAATTTCCTGACTAATAACTCGGTCAAAGACAGGTGTAAGTTTGTGTATATAACATGGTAGATGAAGAAGTTTGGAGAAGATAAATTAGTACCACAGATAATTCTCAAAGTCAAGCATCTACAGGTAGTAAAATTCAACTCTATTTGTCTAGTTGAGAATAAAGTCTGAATGGATCCACTAAGTAAATCTCAAAACACCAATTCTCATTATTTTAGCTTCGAGTCCATTTTTTTTTCATCTCTAGAGGTGCATATTATCATTAAAATAACGAGGATAAGGTTGTAGTTAAATGTTGAATGGAGGTTAGAAGTTGATGGCGGCTGCAGGCTTTGGAGTGATAAACAAAAAGAAAGCTTTAAAAAAAAGTTCATTGTTATTGCAGTGGGCCTACAGAGAATTCTTTAAGACTTCTAAACTAAGGTTTAATCCTCTTCTAGGCAGGGGATATCTACCTCTTAAGAGTTACTGTAAAAATGAAAGGAAAAATGGTCATAAGTATCTAGTAGAGGCCATGACACAGTATAAATACTCTAATTCTGTTAATTAATTCTATTAATTAGTTCAGCAAATATGTATGCTATTCTATAGCATATGCTAGATTTTTTTGTACAGTGGCTGAGAAAATGTACGTTTTCTTTCTGTCAAAATGTATACATCTATGTATATCATCAATATTAACAAATAAAATATGTATATAATGCTACATTGAATCTAGCTTGGATCTATTTGATTCACTCATAATTTAATTAATTTTTTTCAATCAAAAGAGTTGAAAGGTTACAGAAAAAAGAGACAGTCTTTCTTACAGAGATGCATTGGGGAGAGAAGAGAGGGTGAATGAAGATGAATATGGTCAAAGTAATTTATTTACGTATATGCTAAAAGGTCAATGAAACCTAGTGAAATTGTTTCACGAAATAAAGAGTGGGCAAAAGAGAGGGGTAGTGAGGGTAAGTTTGACAGGATGCATTTTAGGGATGTACGGACTTGTTAAAACGACACTGCTCTACTGTGTAACCAGTATGCCAAAAGAGTTAAAAACTCAGACAGATTATATACAAAGGAACAGAACAGTTGCCTTATTTAATTATTGTATCGAACCAACAGATTTCAGACATGGAAATTATCTCATGAGTAAGAGCAGCCTGTACCTATCACAGATAAGGGGATGGAACCCAAGAGATGTTGAATGGTTTTGTAAAAACCACTTAGTACATCCTCTAACTAATACCAGATTTGCTGATGCTTGACTTATACTCCTAGCTGGCCAATATTAGGTCTGTTTCTCCCAATATCACTCTGACCAAATGCCTAAAAAGTTCAAGAGTTCCTGGAATACCTCAAACTTGTGACACAGAATCACAAAATCATTGTAGCCAATCATTAATCAGTGCTCATTTTATCATTCAATGACCAGTCATTAATCCTCCTAGACAATCTAATCAATCACAGGGCCATTCTGACTTGGCTTCATGATTGTCAGTATGCAAATTAGTAAAACTTAACAAAATATTATGTACCTCCTTAGTAGTTATATTTCTCTGTGCTTGAAATAGCTTGTAATAACGAGTAAAATAGTCAACTTTAATCATCCTTTGTAGGCATTGCTGTCCAATTCTCTGATTTTCATGTTATTGAAGTGGTGGGTGACATTCAAGTAGAACAGATAAACCAATCTCTTTAGAAAGAGGATTTCTTGTGTAAGACATACCTGGAGGGAAGTTCAAAAGAATCAATCCTAGAAATGAGAAGCTAAGCTTTACCTTCACGGAAAAAGTCAAATAGCTAGTTGGGATGAATCATTTCTGATGTCGAGGTAGGGGATAAAGAGGTGAGGGTGGTACCCAAAGAAAAGGAATAAAGAAGTGAACATTGCTGTCATGTTGATTTGAAATTCTTTTGCACTTGGTGAAATATATTGCTACAGGAAAAAATTCTCCTTCAAGCAAAGGTTGCTTATAAATTCAAGGTCACTTTCTAAATCCAACACAGCTCATCCAGGGGCCAAACTTTTTTGTTTTATTTTTATTCTTCTTGCCTTAAAATATATCTTAGAACACAGGTTGTGTGATTCCTAGCTTGTGGTATGTTATTAGCCTCTGCCTGTCCCATTTGCTGAGGCCATTGTAAACAAGGGGCCTATTAGGGCGGACAGCTGGACAGGAGCGGCCACTGAGGAGGCTGCTGTTCATGCGTGGAGAAGAATAGGAGAAGAGGCAGGCCATTTCCTGTTTGAGCACCAAAATAGATCATAGGGGTGCACAAGGAACAGGACTCAGGCATCTCTGGACTCAACTTCCTTTATTTTGAATATTAGGAATTTGAGACCCAGAGACAGAAAATAATCTGTGTAACGCCACAGTGCTACTATCAGGTTTTTTAAAACCCAGATAATTGGATCGCAGATGGATAGTGATTATTTTTCTTTCTTAAGTTATTATTCTTTGTATTATCTTTACGTGGTTGTATGAAAGAGTTGCCATCTAACAGAACAGTTTATGAATGCAATGTATCTTGATCAGTATTCTCGCCCAACCCTGCCTTATCCACCCCTCCCTCACTCTTCTTTATTTTGCCTACAAAGCATTGCATTCTTGACTTCATTCTTTCATTACCTTCATTTGTCTACCCCTTGACCCCACCCCACCCCTTTCAGTACCTGCTCCCTGGTGTTTATTTTATTGAACTTTGCCTTTCTAAGACAAAGTTCTCCTTAGAATCTATTTCAGTTAATACATTTGTATACACTTGCATATTACCCAGCACATTTACTTATCAGTTTATAAGCAAAATCTAGCTTCCACATATAAGGGAAAACATAGATCTTTGTCTCTCTGGGCCTGCTGTACTTCACTTAACAGTTTTTTTCCAGACCTTTCCATTTCTTTACAAATGGTACAATATCATTCCTTCAACTGTGTTTGATTTTCCTTATCAAAATTGTAATGAAACATTTTAATTACTTGGAAAAAGAGAAGAAACACCTTTGTGCCTGTCTCTCCCATCTCTGAGGCAAGCCCTCCCTACTGTGATTTTTCTTCAGATTTTTAAAGAAATAAATTTTATAAAGCCCCATTAATGCACATACTGTTTTCCCCTTTCCCTAGAGCTAACCGCTTAGATAATGATTAATCATTCTTTGCAGATCTTTTTGATTTTTCTACATGTGGACACATAATACTTAGCTTTGTTCTGCATGGTATCAACAATTATCAAACTATACACATTTTTCTACAACTCACTTCACTTGTTCAACATTATGTTTCTAAGATTTCTGTGTTGATATATCCATATATATCACTTATTCATACATTTTAACTATGAGCAATATTTCAAGGCACACATGATAGTTCATGTGTTCTCCTGTTGATAGGTAATGGGGTGAGTTTTCATTATTAGAAACAAGTCCACAGTGTATCTTTAAGTGTCTATTTTATTTCCTTTTGTACTGGTATGGGTTGCTTTGCTGGTGAGCTAGAGAGACCAGCTCAGGTCAGCAGTAGCTTGAGTAGCTGCAGCCTCTTGGCTTGTAGTTACAGCCCTATGATGTCTCATACATTTAACATGGACTGATAGTACAAGTGCCATCATTTTCTCTTTTAGCCGAAATGTGAAAAGGTTGGGAAACACCATCCCAAAGTACTACTTCTCAAACTTCAGCAAGCATCAGACTTACCTTGGAAGGATAATCCAAAAGAGACTGCTGATGCCATGCTCTGGAATTTCTGATTTGGTATGTCTGGAGCAAGGGCTGCACATTGACATTCTAATAAAATCCCAAGTGATGTTCCTGATCTCAGAACCAGTGTTTTGAGAGACACCTAGGAGATGAATTGTGATTTCTAATGGATTATCCCAATACATTTGCATCATTGCCAAAAATCTTTATTGAAATTAATATATTACATAACCTAGAATATGACTGAAAAATAGAAATTATAGGTTTTTTTTCCCCTGTGCTAGTACTAGGGCTTGAGCTCAGGGCCTGGATGATGTTCCTGAGCTTTGTTGATCAAAATTAGTACTCTTCCATTTGAACCACAGCTCTACTTCCTACCTTTTGGTGCTTAATTGGAAATAAGAGTCTTACCAGGGACTTCCCTGCCTTGGCTGGCTTTGGACCGTGATCCTCAGATCTCAGTCTCCCGAGTAGCTAGTATTAGAGGTGTGAGCCACAGGTACCCAAACTTATAGTATACTTTAATAGTTTGGAATTTACAAGCTTTTGTGTGGAAAAAAGATTTTGTAATATACTCAGAAGCCATTTCCCCTATAATAATAAATTCTACATTCCCTTTAGAGTGTATAAACCAGAAACAGAACTTTAAAATACAATTAAATGAGAAAAGTAGTCCTTCCGTCCTTCCCCTGTTATCTTTATGGAATAATCAATAGGTCCAACACCAGCTCACAGAGGAAGGAAACGCATAAAGGGAACTGTTACAACTAAAACTTTTGTCAGCCCTCAGCAAAGGCACGAAGTGATTAGAATGGGCTGTGATGTCCACCTCCTGGAGGGTGAGCAGGGAAGCAGGGGTGAAGTGACCTCCAGTTCTGTTGATGTCCTCTCTATTCCTGTGTGCACCCTCACAGATAAAGCTTGAGTTTGTTCCCTCAGAGGATTCATGGCCCCAGTGTAAGGGGAGATGGGAGTTTGGTCCTAATGGAAGGGTGTTAAAAGGTGGTCAGTCTTCAGGAGATGGAGCAGTGGGAGGTTTAGGGCAAGGGGATACTATCCTTGGAAGAGATTACTGATCATCTCATTGAATGGGTCCAGCCTTGTACAAGTGGACTAGTTACTGCCAGATCAGGCTGTGTTCACTCCTTGCTTTCTCCCTCTTTTACCTTGTGAATCCATCTACTTATGGATCTTAGTCACATGACCCTCACCAGGGACTACTACATATGGTAGACCAGTTTTGGACTTTTGGTCTCTGTAATGTCAACTAATGAAACTTTTCTTTATATATTGGCCAACATCAGGCATTCTGTCATAGCAATGACAACAAACTGAGGCACTGTGCCTTCCATGATATCCCATGTGGTGTTCAGCCTTTTTGGAGCTTCCTTCTGTCCTTCATTTCTCTCTCATTGCAAGAATGATTCTCTATTGATCCCTTCATTAGAAAGTGGCCTCTGAAATAACGTCGTGTGCAAGCTATGGTTTAGCTTGGAAGGAAGTAGTAGTCCTGGAAGGGATCTTCAGCTCCCTTCAAACGTATTTGACACAGATTGGATTCCTGCCCGAGGGAAGGAGAATCTCTTCTGTCTTGCCCACCTCAACTAAGAGCCTTGCCAGAAAATGAAGCTTCCTCATGGGACTGCCTCTCCCTCATTCCCCACTTGTACTTCGTCTCTTGTGACTTCAATCCGTTTGTTTTGACTCACCCTCTGCCTCCACACTGTCCACAGCACTCCTCTGAATGACTACACTGGACTTCCGTGTACTCTCAATTCCTATTTCCCTCCCCATCCATTCTTCACATTGGGGCTAGACTCACTTTGAAAACTAAGAACTAGTTATGTGACACCATCTGTGACCCTCTGAAGTGACATCTCTTTGCTTTTGGAGTTAGCTACAAACCTTTTAGCATGACCTGCCCCCCCCCCGTTCCTGCCTTTCCCCAGCATTGCTTTACATAGTACTCACATAATAGTTCTGCTTTCCATCAGGTGCGTGCATGCGCACACCACACACACGCATGCACGCACACACACACACACACACACACACCACTCCTCTCTCTCTCTCTCATCTCTCTAATGTTTTCTTTCTCCTTGTTTTCTCCTGTAGGAAGTCCAGGTTCTCCTATTACTTGAAAATTTTCTTTGTCTGCCCCTTGCTCGTTTCATCACTTATGACTATTCAAGTCGGACTTAAAACTCACTTCCATTCAGCAGCTGCTCAGGTATCTCTATCCAATGTGCTGACCTTGGTCATGTGAAGAGCAGCCTGAATTTTCTCTACTCCTTCATGGCTTACTGTCCAATGATGAATTTGTTGGTTTGGTTCTTTTTTTTTTTTTTTCCAAAAAAGACTTTGTTCCTTTATTCTTAGAATCAAATTGCCAAGGCCCAAGATGGTGCCTGGGGAACCACTCAATAAATACAATAAATGTCTGTGGCTAATTAATCTACATTCTCTATGGCATTTTTCTGTGTTGTTCATTTACACACACATACACACACAGCACACACACCTAGTTATATATATTTAAATTTCTCAGTGTTATTTACCTATAAACCTGGGTCAATGTACCTTGTTTAAAACATTCAACTTCAAGAGACTAGAATTCTAACTTGAGTAACCTAATTTTTTGTTGTTTAACCTGGCACCATTAAATTTGTCACTACTGAGTAAAAAAAACAACTATTTTGTTAGTAAACTCTGTCTTACCAATATTACTGCTCTTTTTCCTTCATTCACATACACATATACACAGGAAGGGAGGGATGTAAGGAGAGAGAGAGAAACATGCACACACACACAGAGACACAGAGAGAGACAGAGAAAGAGAGAGAGAGAGAGAGGAAAAAGAGGTTGGCTCTCTAGACTTGACTTGATCTAGGAAAAATCTGATGGAAGATAGCATTTCCAGTGTATGAGATAGGAAATACAATCTTCAGTCAAAAGTTTTTAGAGAAATGACTCAACAACCAAGTGTTTAAGTGACTTTTAAAGAATATAACCTGAGACTATAGGAAAGCAGGAATATAATGTTGGGCTTCTAGTTTCTAGAGCTAAAGCAAAGAAATCTCCTGGAAAATTTGTTTATTCAAAGCAAACTTAATACTTGTAGAACTAGGTTTAAAATTATTTTTGTTAAGTGGTTCATGAACAAGATCCAAGAGTTGATCTCTACTATCCAAATAGTCTTTATTTGAAAGTAAGATTTATCTAAAAATCCATGAAATATAAAACATATTTATATTCATCTGTTTAATTATGTTAATTATGATTAATTTAGCATCATAAAACTCATAAAGTAAATATTATACATTAAATAGTGTTTACTTGTGAAGCAGTTTTACAAGGTGAAATCCAAATTACTTTAACTCTTTGACTCTGGCTCAGGCTGTGTGTAAAACCAGCTTTGCTTTGTATCATCAATTTACTTAACCTTTTTTTTTTTTAGTCTTCGTTCCTTCATCTGTAATGGCTGCCTGTTTTATCCAGCTGTTGGGAGCTGCAGGACACAATGACATGAACATTCCTCAGGACTGCCGTGTCTCTGGTGGCTTCCTCAGCCTGTCCCACCACAACAGTTGAAGAGATCCTTTAAGAATCAATTTCCTTCTGTTCAAAACCTGGTTCCCAGGTTTTGAACCTTTATCCTAACTACTTAGGAGGTTGAGAACCAGAGGATCATGGTTCAAAGCCAGCCTACTCAGACAAATCCTCTTATCTCTAATTACTAGCAAAAAGAACTTGTAGTAGAGTGCTATCCTTGAGTTAAAAAAAAAAAGACAAGCAAGAGCTCAAGGCTCTGAGTTCAAGACCTAAGACCACCACAAAAATGAACAATCAAACAACAGCAACCACAGCCAAGATCCTAAAAATGCTCGGGTGTGGACTTAGCAAGGCTCTACACAATCCGGTGCCTACAATTTGCCCTGCTCTTATTTTTTCTGCTCTGTAGACAGCTGTCCTGGTCTCTTTGCAATTCCTTGGACCTACCAAGAGAATTCTTTTTTTTTTGCGCTGGTCGTGGGGCCTGAACTCTGGGCCTGGGCGCTGTCCCTCAGCTCTTCAGCTCAAGGCTAGCGCTTTATCACTTGAGCCACAGAGCCACTTCTGGCTTTTTTTTTTCTTTTCGCTTATGTGGTGCTGAGGAATCGAACCCAGGGCCTCATGCATGCAAAGCAAGCGCTCTACCACTGAGCCACCTTCCCAGGCCCCCAAGAGAATTCTTGACATGGGGCTTCCAGCTCATTCTCCACTTCCTTCACCTGCTCAGTGAAGGAGATATCCCTTACAAAATTGCACTTCTCCCTCTTCTTTCCCCTCTTCTGTGTTGTTTTTTCATCACATAATTTTCTTTATATATGATATATATGTTATATATTATAATATATGACATATATTATAATATACGACATATATTATATAGTATATAATATATGTCGTATATTATAATATATAATATTGTATATATTTATGCTAGTACTGGGTCTTGAACTCAGGACCTGGGTGCTGTCCCAGTGTTTTTGTGCTGAAGGCTAAGGCTCTACCACTGAGTCACAGATCTACTTTCAGATTGTTGTGTGTCTATTTAATTAGAGACAAAAGTCTCACAAAATTTCTTGCCCAGATTGCTTCAAACTGCAATCCTTAGATCTCACCTTCCTGAGTAGCTAGGAGTAAAGACATGAGCCACTGGTGCTCAGCTTCAATTTGCTTTTTAAAATGGTTTGTTTCCCTCTGCTAAAATGCAAACTTTGTGAGGGCAGGAATCATTGTCTTACCCACTGATTTATTTCTAGGACCCTGAACAGTACCTAGCAAAGAGTGGTCAATTTGGATATGCTGAGTGAATGAATTTTGAGTGAAGTAATTTAGTGTAGCAATTTGCATATAGAGAAACTCAGACACTGTTGGTTAGTTTTATTTGTGATATAATCAGAGGAACACATTTTGCTTGCCTTTTTAAAAATACAGCATGGCAAAAAGAGCATGTGAGAAGAGGAAAGCTAAAAAATGGAAAAAGAGAAGGAAAGAGAAGAGATAAAAAATAACTACAAATAACAGAGAACACAGAAGCAGCAGAGATTAGGAGAAATTTGAAAAAAACATTCAAAAAGATAAAATCTCTTTGATCTATTTTCCAGATTGTTCTTAGGCCCCACCCTACCCTCTATAAAGTGAAAATTTCTCTTTGCCTATGGTATGATTGTGTTGATTGAAGCTTCACACTGAACCCTATAAATATGTAAAATTACTCTTAGTTAATTAAAATAAAAGAAGATAAAAGAAGAAGAAATAAGATTCATGACATAAAGCTGTCTGAGGAGAGGGGAAGAAATAGGATTTGAAGGCTATAAAACTTCATCTGTAACTTTTTTTTTTTTATTTAAAAACTGAAACCAATACGTGGAGTGTGGCACATGCATACGTATCCCTATGTTTTTCTCTGTACTTTTTGACTTACAAAAAATGATTGTATCAGGATGGCACTTAACATGAGAGCACTTAACATGGTGCTGTGTGGCCCACAGGAAGTGGTCAGTAAACCTTTGCCATTACTACAATCTCATTGCTGTGAAGATTGCTCCTATTTAAGTCTCCCTGCAGCATCTTTGTATAGCCCTCAGTCTGTCTGACTCCACCCCTGACTGGGCTTTGGCATGAAGGGACTTGGAATTTCTTTGTTACTTAAATTCTGTGGAGATTGCTTGAGTTTTTGTGAAATTCCGGCTTTTCAGAGTACCTATGGTGAGACACTGTATGCATGCGCTAGGTAAATTTCTAGTAACAGGTTTGTGTTAATTACTTTTAATACCTAAATTCTTCTGGGATCCTTACATTACAGCATTTGAAGTCCCACATGGAGAGGTAAAATGGGCCTTTCTAAGCTTGATTATTCCAGAACACGGTGTGCAAGTCATCCAGATGGATCTTCCTGCAGGGGGAGTTGGAGAGGTAGTGGCTGTCAGATGCCCTTGGTGCAGATGCTAGTTGCCCTTGGAGTCTGCAGAGTTCTGAGTTTCCTCTTCCCATGGCCTCCACATTCTCAAGGAGCCTGTTCAGTTCTCCTTCACAGAGTGTCCTTTTCTTTCTGGGCCTCTCCCCTATGGGCAAGTGATTGCTCAAGGCTTCAAAATTTGATCCTGAGAAGTTTTGCAGAAGAGTGTTTATAGTGTTCATATAAAAAGGTGGGGGAGTGTAGTTGTGGCGATGGGAGGGAAGGGATGGCAGGGGAAAAACAAAGCAGGAGACAGCAATGCCTGATCAGAAATGTACTCCTTACCTTGCTCATATAACTGCAACCCTCCTCTGTACAGCATTTTCACAATAAAAACTTATTTAATAAAAAAAAAGAGGAAAGGAAGAAAATTGAGGCAGTCTTTGATGTACTTCTCTCCTCTTGCCCAGCGCTGGGCCCCTCATCTCTTGCAACCTTTGGGCCATGGCTCTTCCAGAAACCCCTTATTTTTACACTGCCCCTGGCCACACAGCCCTTCCTTCAGGCAACTCAGCGGCCACACAACGAGAAAGTCT
The DNA here is from genome assembly GCF_000151885.1 of Dipodomys ordii. Classification (NCBI taxonomy): domain Eukaryota; kingdom Metazoa; phylum Chordata; class Mammalia; order Rodentia; family Heteromyidae; genus Dipodomys; species Dipodomys ordii. The sequence continues at coordinate 2,269,903 of NW_012267264.1, forward strand.
GTTACCTTTGAAATTATTTCTGCTTTCCTTTCCTTCCCAGTACCTCTTCACCCACTGCACCTTTTCATTTCTTCTCAATCAGAGCTGTCAAGCCCTGTGTGTGTTTGCACCTGCTATTTTCTTGCTCATCTTCTGTGTAGATGGGACTCTCTCTGTGCTCTACTTGGCCTGGTTCAAATGCCAGCCAGTTGCAACCCCGCTACCTGCCCTGCAGCCACGAGTGCACTTCCCTGTCCTTGCTCTTCCTGTTTAACCTCTTATCACATCCCATGCATTATACTGTATTGCCTGTTTGTCTATTTAGCTTCCTCTTTCATAATAGAAACTATGTTTTATTAATTTGTATTTCCTTGTCACCTAGCATTGTCTCTGATCAGGGACACTGATTGAATGAATGAGTCAATAGAAGTGTTCATTTTGGCAGAAGCCAGAAGACAATGACACATTTTGAACTGCAGTGATGCTGGTTTGGGAGAACATTTATGTCATATATTTCAGCTCTCCCTGCATACGTTTTACAATACAACGGGTCTGGTGAAGGGAAGCAAAATGAAACATGGCAGCTTCCTCACCACCAGAGATACAGCCTTCCCCTAAAATGTTCTGGGCCATCCTCTTGTCTGTGTCTTATTTCCCTCTGCTGCTCTCAGAATTGACTCTGATTCAGAAGAGCTTCACAGCAACTTTCTGCTGGTGGGTAACTTACCTCCTCCTCACAACCACAGACATGCTAATTACAGTCATTTACAGGAACTGCTTCCATTTATTATTAATCACCATGAAGCTTAATGATTCAAATGTGTACCATTACTTATTCTTCAACTATGAATTGGACACCTACCATCCATCATTGTGTGAAGCAATGGATGGAGTACATGGATTAAGTTTGCATGTCAGATTAATTTAGTTGTATCATCTTTGTGAGTTGAATATGGAAAGTTCATGTTCTCATCTCCATGGGACATGTTAGACAGCTGTAGGAAACGGTCTAAGCTACATAAGTGAAACTCAGTCACAAGCAAATAAACAAATACAACTGACCAAGCAAGCACACAGAAAGCTAACCCATCACCACCACCATACAACCATCACCACCACCAACAATAAAATAGCCACTTTGATTTCCTAGCCAGAAGAATGAAGGTGGACTCAAATGGGTCAAGGATGAGTGGTGAGTGTGTGTGTGTGTGTGTGTGTGTGTGTGTGCACGCGCGCACTAGTTCTGGGCTTGTACATGGGCCTGCTCAAGGTTAGTGCTCTACCTTTTGAGCTTCACTTATGGCTCTTTTTGGTAGTTAATTGTACACAGGAGTTTCATGGACTTCCTTGCTGGGCTGGCTTTAGCTGTGATGCTCAGATCTTAGCCTACTAAGTAGTTAGGCATGAGCCACTGGTGTCTGGCAGAAGGGTGAGTAGTTTTGAGAGGGAATATTGGGGACTAAAAGCCCAGCACCACCACTGTTGATCTTTCCATTTTATACTTAAACTTGGTTTTACCACTGTTAGCTTTCTGGAAACATCTCCATAGGGTCACTGCTGTCCTTTATTTACATTTTTAATTTGGCTAAATTGCCTCTCTATTCACAAGGAATACAGAAGTACTCTGCACAACAGGTATCTTCATGTGGCTAAATTTCTTCAACCAGTAGTATTTGACTTTATGAGCTTTTACTGTTACAAAGCATGGAACAATCCTTACACCTCAGGAAAAGATAAGAATATTCTTCAATCAGTAGTATTTGATTTTATGAATTTTTACTGTTACAAAGCATGGAACAATCCTTACACCTCAGGAAAAGATAACAATATTCTGTAGAGTCTCATGGAGGTAGAAACAGTTTTCCATTCAGTGGAAATCTGAGTAGCCTCTGTGAATTCGGAATGGACAGTCTTCCTGGGTAGTAACAGCCATGGGAATGAGCCTCTTCGATTTCCAACACCAGGAAGTGTCATAACCTAACAACCCCCTCTATTCTGAAATCTATCACTGATGCTGCCTGTGGCAGAGAGAACAAGGCAACACAGTGCTGGGGGATATAGGACTTCCCTATGCCAAGTTCAGACACTGCCATCTTTTTCTGCTTCCTCTCATCTTTCTCTTCTTTTTCTTTATTCAAGGCTGGACCTGCATGTGGATGAATTGTTCTTCCTTTTCATTCCCTCTCAGAGGAGTTAGTTCCCCTCTGATAGTATAAATTCGATGGTTTAACAGTAGCAATTTATTGTCTGTAGCTCTGCAGATTGGAAGCCGGAGATCTAGGATCTAGGTGATGGTATGGATGTGTGTGTGTGTGTGTGTGTGTGTGTGTGTGTATGTTTTTACGTGAAAACTTCTCTTTGACCTTAGTTGGCTGTCTTTTCCTGTGTCATTGGTAGGTATTCCTTCTAACTTCTTGTGTGCTAATCTTTCTTATTGGATCAGAGGTCTTTAGGACCTCATTTTAAGAGACCCTTTGTAGGAGGGACACAATGCAGTACATCATAGCTAATTATTTTCTTTTACAGTTAATACTGTTTCTGCCTTTGTTTTTTGGAAAATATGGGTCAACCTACTCAGCCCCCCTAATTGATCTGAGTTCGGATTGCAATGCAATGAATTTGCTAGAGGCTTGGGAAGACCAGAAGGAGCAGAGTCATCTTCTGGTTCTTCCTCTTAGCTCTCTTAATGGGTTCCTAAAGTCTTTAGCTGTAACTCAGACTTTAAAACTTTTCACTTGCTTTATGATATAACAAATTTTGGTATTAATAATGAATATGTGAACTTATTAGCCAGTATCATTAATTTTGGTTGTCATTTAGTCAAGCATTGTCATCCTTTCATTTGGCACAAATCATAAAGATGAGCAAAATCATACCTTTAACCTGCTTTCTCATTTAAGAAAGGAATATAAAGTTTGATGTGCTATCTACCATAGGTGATTTTATTATTACACTTTTATAATAGACTATTTTTTAATTTATATACATGTCTTCCTGAAGTCTGTAATTCTCATTTGTGTTTGCTTAAACTGACATATCAAGATATGAGTATATATTTCTATGGATAAATAAAAATGGATATTTTTATATTATATATATGAGTTCACTCAAAACATGTTGTATTTAATTATAATGTAATGAATATATTAAGATGACATAGTCATTTAAAATTTTGAATGTTTTCTACATCAGAAAAAATAAAATTTCTGCCTAGACCGGAATGCCTTTCTACCAAATTCATATTCCAGATTTGTTGTTAAGCTATGTTCAAAACTCACTTTCCTCACAACATAGGTTTTTAAGGTTGGCTCATTACTGCAAATCCTCCACTCCTTGTTTTCCTGTAAATTCTATGTACTGTAGTTTTTTGACCTATAGTTTTATATTTTCCTTTAATAGTTTACTGTATATATGCAAACTCTGGCCCTCACAGCTAGATTAGCAATTCTCTGACAATTTTTCTGTGTTATTTAGAAGCTAAGGGTAAAACAAAAGGAGTGTAAGGTATGCTTTCTGTCAATGTCTCCCTTAATGTTGGGAATTGTGAGCAGCAGATTCTGAGGCTCTGTTGACAGAAAATCACTTTCAGCATGTAAATGAAAGGTAATTTGTAATAAAAATTAATGCTACGTAAGTATGTTGGTATGCCAGTTACTTTGTATTTGGTAATTAGTCAATGTTCCATATGTAACTGCAATTGGTATTTCTTTTATATTGTCAAACTGTATTTTCAGATTTCCTTCTCATTAATTCATATATATATATATATATATATATATATATATATATATATATATCAAAAGCATCAGATTTGGCAGTTTTTTGCTGATACAGTATGTAGTGTCATTAGGCATGTCCATACACACCTGGAATTTCACATCTGCTAGCTCATCTCCTTGTCATCCATGTGCTCTTCAGGACTGTATCTTCTGCTTTGGTGTCCTGTTTCTCCTTTCTTCCCTCTTATGTATAAGGTGCTGGTAGCCCCTGCTTTCTTACTCTCCTCTAACTCTGAAATTGTGAGACAACAAAACTTTGGGGCCAGAGACATGAACTGGTATATACACGAGGGTAATCAGACCTTGAGAGGAAGGAGGTAGATAGAATCTAGGATGCTAGTTAAGTTGTGCTATGAATGGAGACAAAGACCCAGCAAGAGGAACTGGCATTTCACAGTCTTTGACAGAAAATGCAGAATTGGAGGAAGGAGGGACTCAGACTAGTACCATTTAAATAATTTTTTAAAAAAATGATGGAACATAGTGAAACAAATGTGTTGGTCCAAATCTCAAAGGAATTTAATAGTCTTCATGGTAGCTAATATTCGCTAATACATACAGAGCAAGCCAGTATAATTAAATGCTCAAATAGCTAGGCTAAACAATAATGGAGGTTAGAAAAAAGAAATATCTGTCACATTATCAAGGATTGCTTCATGGTAATTTAGTTTATGAGTTGGAATCAGGTAGAGAGAGCCTGGTGGAGAGAGCTACCTGATAGAGGTTGCAGTGTGGAGATGGGATCCCATGCTGCCCCTTAACCTTAACCTGCTTACCTAACCATTGTGGCTCGGATAACATATAGGGAATTAAAAAAAAGGTGACAAGTTCCTATTATATCACAAGGGCAACTTGTTAGAAGTTCTACCAGTAACTGATTTCCCACATTGTTAGGACTCTGGTGCTGACCAAGGTGCTGAAGGTAGAAAATAGGAAGCTACCATTGCCTTTTGGAGAGCCCAGTGTTTAGTACTAGAGACAGGCTTGTGTGGTGAGGAGATAGACAGTGAGTCTTTGGGTGGCCAAAGGGTAGACAGTGGGAGAACAATTAGGAGTTATCCAAGTGTCCAGGCAGTCAAACAGGACAGTCAATCACTTGGTTAATTTAGGCAAACAACATAGGCTTGAATAAATGTTTCACTAAATTGACTGGTTGCTTGAGTGAATCAACCTAATCAAGTGTGCACTGGCATCATATAGACACAGTCCTAACAATGCAAATATCATTATAATTCTTTGCCTTGGAAATGGCTCGGTGGGACTTTCCCAGCACTCTGCTTCCTGAGTGGGGTCTAGACAGCTTTGCTCTGACCTTCTGCCACAGGGGAGGAAAATAATTATTTTTGAAAGGAATATCATTCATTACCCAAAATATATATCTGCAGATACTTACAAACATTTTACACTCTATTATTTATGTGATTTTAAAAGATCTATTTGAAACCTTTTTTGGAAACTGATTTTTTTTCTGACTATTCATTGGTGACTAATCTAAAGAGGTGACTTAGTTTATGACTATAACCACTTTCTTAGCTTTTAAAAACACCTTCTTTTGCTGTTTTTAATTTACTATGTGATTCTTTTGTTTCTATTGTATGTTCTTCCCCCTATGGTATATCCCCTGTTGTCACTGTATCTGATTTTGGCACCCTGCGTCTTGTATATACATTTATCTGATTTGGGGAGGGGAAAGGGAATAACAAAATGCTGAAACAAGGACACAGGATGATCCATTGCAGCAATGAGACTCACAAAACACTATGTTGGAAATTAACTTTACAACTTGGGGGGGGGAGGAGTCTAAGAGGTGGGGGAGGGAAGGCATAGTGGGAGAAAAACAAAGGAGTGGGTAACAATGTTCGACAAGAAATGTACTCATTACCTTACTCATGTAATTGTAACCCCTCTGTACAGAATCTTTACAATAATATGAAATTTAAAAAATACCTTCTTTTAAAGCTGTAAAGATATATATATATATATATATACACACACACACATATATATTTTTTTCCTCATATTCTCTCATGCCTACCTTGACCAAGCACTTTACAGTTACTTGAGTGAAAATTTTGAGTTTTATGAGCTTTCCTACAGTAATGCTATTTTTAGAAAGAGAAACAGGATATTTAGTTCTTTTCCAAAAAAGGAATTTTGTCTCCATAATCCACTCCATTGTTGAAGGTTATTTGAAGTATAGAACAAGTACAATTTTGATTGTATTCCCAGGCACTTGTACCAGTAAAAACATTAGGTATGTGGAAGGTCAGGGATGTATGTCTGTGATGTAGATTGTGTCACAAATTTTGTATCATGACTCCAGACTCCAAGTCTGATCTTAAGTAAACAATGACTACAACTGTAAACCCATAAACCTGGCTGCTTAGAGTTGGGACTAGAAGGAAAAGATGTGGCCCGGGAAATAGAGGTAAGATTGTAGAGAGACTGTCGACTAATTGTACAGTGTGATAGCCACTTTCTCTTAAGTTTATTTTGGAGATAGTATACCTGTGTTAGACTCTGAATATAAGCTCTGTAATATGGGCTTTTTGTCTCACTGACTTGGTAATATGATTTATCCAAGGCTCATAAAACTTAAATGCTTATAGAAGTTGAGCCAGGTTATATAATTGTATCAAACCAGGCCAGCTCTGATACAAGGGCATAGTAGTGCCAGTGAAACACTAGTGAAGGTCCATACACATTTGTGTAGGATATTTAGCACTTTTGTAAAGACTGAATTTGACTACTGAACAAGACTATTTTGCTGAATTATAGTGCATGAGAAGGAAAATATATTTGAACATATCTGATGAAGAGCTATGCAAATTATGCAGTGTGTCCCTGGCTAGTGTTCCTTCTCTACCATCTCTAAGTTGATTAATGAGATGGGGAAGCAGTGCATAGTGACATGACATCTTGGAGATTCAGAATTTTCATTCTCTCAGAAAATGATTCCATTAGACCAACCATAGCCATGAATCTTCTGGCTTTAAGTTTTGTAGAATGTCTTCTCGACAGTGTAATTTGTGATGCACTGTTAGGTCTCATGGGGAAATAATTGAATAGATTAAAAGAAATGTGTTTACACATGTGATTTTAGCTTCTATTATTAATGGAGACTATTATTTTTAATGTATGTGTCCAAAATTTATATGAGGGCAGATTGTTCTATGGGTCATCATTTCTGAACCTCCTAAAGGCCATAGTTTAGTGTTTAGGAAAGTCCTTTCTATCACAAGATTTTAAAGAGGAATGTTTTACTATTTTTCATAGTCAAGAGGGCTTGCGGGGCGGGGGGGGGGAGAAAACTTGTTTTTTCATGTATGAATTCTGGTTCTAATCCTTGAATCTTCAATTTCTTCATCTAGAAGCTGGAAGTTTTAATGAGGCTTCAATGAAATGGCATAGGTAGAATGATTGGATTAGTCTATGCTACATAGATGCTAAAAGTGTAACTTTTCTAATAATACATATTTACATATGTGTATGCATATACAAATATGTGCATATACATATGTAAATATATAATACACATATAAATATGTATGAATGCTCAAACCTAAGGTGGGACCCCGAAAATTTTTATAATAGATTTAAAAAATAGCAAAAAGCTTAGTATACAAAATATTGAAAATATTAAAATAGTAATAAAAGTTTAGGTTTTATGACAGGAAATGAAGCAAGAAAGAGGATATTGTTATTCAGCATAAGCAAAGCACATGTTTCCCAGTCCTATCGACTAAAATGGGAATTGACAGGAAGAATATTTTTACTACTTTTTGTGTGGAAATATGTTTTAAATAAAATCAAAAAGGAAGAAACAGACTAGGAAACAAAAATCACAACTAACGAAAGACTACTATAAATACATAAGCTACCTCTGTATTTAGTTAAAAATATCTAACTCTCAAAATTACAAAGATGCAAGCATGAACAAATTCTTAACTCATTAAAAGATGTAATTAAGTCAAGATAAAAGAATTCGAGACAAGAACAGAAAAACAAAGTAAACAACAGCAGTGATAACAACAGAGCAAAAAAGACCTCTAGGACTTCAGACCCACTGATAAAAAGATGCATAGAGTAGCCTTTGAGGGAAGTTTTACTTAAAGTTCCTCATTTGATTGTATAGCAATCAAATGTTCAGCCTTTAGCAGAAATAAAACAACAACAACACAAAGCAAAAATTAACATTTAAAAAGAAAACTCTTATCTTCCTTACCTTATGGAGAAAAAAATCCCAACCAAACCAACAACAACAACAACAACAAAAAAAAAAAACCCACAAGATATTTCTCTCATCTCCTCTCATACCCACATCTGGAGGCCATCCAGTTTAGAAAAAGTAGAGTTCTGAGAAGGGAATGGATAATTTGAAGGCTAAAGGTCTTTTTATATTTTCTTAAATTTCCTATGTTCATGCATAGTTAAAGATTTGGGCTATTTATCTCCGGTGGGAATTAAGATTGTTATTGATTTTTTAAGTACCCCAAATTGAGGCAGTAAATGAACCTTTGCAAAGTACAGGCTTCAATTTTCTTTTAGGAGCATTGTGGAAGACAATAGGGACAGCGTTCTTTGATGGTAGACTGCACAGCTTGGGTGTCCCAGAGATTACAAGAGCGCATCTCTATAGGTGGTACTCAAAAAGGAGTACCGCCCACTGAAATGCTGCTATTGGTCAATTAACCACCAATTGACAGATTGTAGAGTAGGAGTTCTGAGGGAAGTAGCAATGTACAATAAGTGGACATTCCAAGTATGAAGTAGAAAATACACCAGAAGATTTCTCTCAGGCTTATTTTCCTTGCATGGGCACAGTAATATCAGCAATGGTCAAAAAAAATAAAAAGTGTGTGTGTGTGTGTGTGTGTGTGTGTGTGTGTGTGTGTGTGTGTGTACATGCTGATCTTGGGGCTTGAATTCAGGGACTGGGAACTTTTTCTGAACTTCCTTGGCTCAATGCTAATACTCTATCACTTAAGCCACAGCTCCCCTTTTGGCTTTTTGCCCATTACTTAGAGATAAGAGTCTTACAGACTTTCTTGCCCAAGCTGGATTTGAACCACAATCCTCAGATCTCAGCATCCTGAGTAGCTAGGATTACAGGAGTGAGCCACCAATACCCAACTCATAAATTGTGTTTTAAGTGTATGTGTAATACAAAAAAATAATGATATAATAAACTTACTGCTTCAAGCTGATGGTTAATAATACAGGTTAAAAATTAGTAAGAAGAGTTCATTGTTCTTCTATTTTGTACTTGTCAGCAGAGCAAGTAATCCTCAGACTAGGAAAGAGCTTGAGAAGCAATATGAATAATATGAACAACCAATTAATCTCTAAAATAGATGGGAAGATAATAGGAACTCTAGCAACATGGTTAATATTCTAGAACTTTTCAGGTACTGAAAGAATGTGAAGATTGGCCATTGGAAAGGGTAGGCATTTATGAAGTCTGAAGAATGACAGATATCCACATATTTGACAAATTCCGTATTCTGTATTTTTTCCAGAGTAATAAATATTTTGCTAAATAGATGTAATAGATGGTGGTTTTGTCCAATTCGATCATGGACAGGATATTAACTGTCAAAGAATTGTACATAGTTTGCCAAAAAAAAGGTAAATATTGAAGAATTGGGAGGTTCCAAGTAATGTTTATTTATGTGAAGAAATTAGAATTAAAAAAAGAAATAGTTCTTGATCCAAAAATGAAAACACAGTGGAAATAAAGTCTACACTTCGGCTAGGAGGAGATGGAGGGGAGGGTGTTAGGTTGTATACTAATATACTAATGGAAAAGAGAAAAGGAGTATTTTCCTTACGAAAATCCTTTTCTTTGAATGGTGGACAAATTGAGGTTCTTTGATGGTTCAGTGAAGGAAGAAGAGTGAAAAAATTTGAAAAGATAATGAAAAGAAGTAAAAAAAAAGAATGTATTAGCTTGTTCTGGGGAAGGAAGATGAAATACAAAGCTGTCAGCCACAAGTAGCCAAAGGGAGTTGGGCCAAGAGTCTTTTTTTTTTTTTTTTGGTTGGTTGTGGGGCTTGAACTCTGGGCTTGGGCGCTGTCCCTGCACTCTTCAGCTCAAGGTGAGTGTTCTACCACTTGAGCCACAGCACCACTTCTAGTTTTCTAGTGGTTTTTTTATTGGAGATAAGAGTCTCATGGACTTTCCTGCCTGGGCTGGCTTTGAACCGTGATCCTCAGATCTCAGCCTCCTGAGTAGCTAGGATTACAGGCATGAGCCACTGGCGCCCGGCTGGCCAAGAGTCTTTAAGTAACCTGTTTTCCTTTAAAGAAGGAGGCAGGATGGTATGCTACAGCCAGGGAGAATGGTTTCATGTTTATATTCCAAAGAACAGAGGTTTCTCCACATACAGTTCACCTAGACAAATCAACATAGGCAAACCAAAAACAGGGAGAAGGGCAGGAAGTGGAACAGTTGGTGAGAGGGGGTAAGATGGGAAGGGTGGGGGCGGGGGAAGAGACAAAGATTTATGACCTTTGGTACTGTGGAGTCACCCAGAGTAAGAGTAGCCTTTGTATTGATATCTCCATGAAGAAAGACCAGCCCTGGGAAGACATGAGCAGTGACCTCTGTAGGCAAATTCAAAAGCAAGTTCAAGAAAGCGCCCTACTATTGGAAAGCCTTGGCCAAGGAAAGGAATATTAAAACCAACCAAACAATCAAACCAAAAAACCCCAAAAGACTGAATTGATCTTTACAACTTGGGCTGGGGTGGGGAAGGGAGTGAGGGAGAGAAGGGATAGTAGGTAAAAACAGAGGGGGTAACAATGTTCAACAAGAAATGCACTCCTTGCCTTACTCATGTAACTGTAACCCCGCTGTACAGCATCTTTACAATAAGATAAAACTAAAACAAAAAGACTGTATTGAATAAAGAGAGAAAGACATGTTATGTAGAAACCTGGAATTATTTCCTGAGAGGGCTTTGTAGGCCACAGTACAAAAGTTAGATTTTATTTTCCTTGTGAGTCTTGGGAGTATTTTCCATCAGATGACAAATGTGTGAGGTAGAAAGATGATTTTGAGTTTTGTGGACAGAACAGAGAGGCTGAAGGGAAGACAAATAAGCAACAACCAGCTTTATTTTCTGACTCATGTTAAAAATCTCAGTTGTTGCTGTCATTCTTAATGATGAATACAGAAGTTTTTTTAAAAAAAACAAAACAAAACAAAAAACAGCACAGAAAACAGTGGAAATCACTAATGGCTAATGCTGGATGAATCACCTTCTCATTCTCCAATGTGTAAAATAATTGCTATTAAGATATTAGCAGTTGCCATGTATTGGGTGCTTATGAAGAGCTGTGTGGTTCCAGGCATGTGAATGAATCTTCTTTTTATTTAATTGTAGCAAGAATATGTACCAGCTAGAGAAGAAGTGGCAGCTGTTAATAGTCAAATAGAAGACTTGACAAGTTATCAATGTTGTCAAGAAAATGATTAGCAGTACAACGATTTGAAACTAATTCCATATTTGACTAAATTTCATCTTTAAAAACTACTTTATTTACAGTCCTAGCCTTAGAGAAAAGACTTTAATATTAAATGGAACACTTGAACTATTCTCTAGATGCTGAGATATTTTGGAATCTCAGGAATATATTCCTGGAAATTTAGCAAACCATTTTTTTTAATCTAAAATACTCCTTCATATGTTCTGGTTCTTTTGTCCTTGAATTTAATGTAACATAGGAAACACACACTTTTTAGAGAGTCTTATTTCATTCAGTTAACAAGATTCCATAGAGCTGGGCAAACACTGAGGGAAGGGTGGCCATAGATTTAAAAAGTGGAAATTTTTGTCAGCTGAGGAGCTTTTTTTTTTTTCAGTCTGTCTCCATGATTTCAATTTTACAGTTTTTACTTGATGAAATGATCAAAGCCTTTTGCTTCTGAGCTAACATCTCTTTGAAATGTAAAATTAGTAGTTCAAAACTTAAAGGAGAAATAATCATAGTTTTAGCTTTCTGAATTTGACTAGTTGCGAATATTTAGAAGGAGAAATTCCTCTTTAAAAACGAGTGTCCAGATTTGGAAAGATTATGTGATTCTTTTCTGTTCAGGTGGGAAGTATTCCCAATGTTTGTCCCCATGCACAGATTTTGTGTGATTCTGTGAACAGCCTAAGAGTAGTTAGCACCAATTGATAAGGAAGCCTTATAAATATGTTTTGCCTTAATCATAAACTATAAATAATAGATGAGTAAACAAAATCTCATAAACATTTGAATTTCATTCTAAATACAGGGAAAACAACCACCCAGGAGGAAAGCTGAGAAATCCTGTTGTGAAGAAAATAGCTTGAAAATCCAAAGTATTTCTCAAACATAAAAGAAAGAAGAAGTATGCTTGCTGTATATGCGAGAGGAGAGTATGCTATAGGTAGGGATGTACAACAGTCTTGTAAATGGTGGCCCATGCGAAAGAAAGGGCAGAAGTGGGCTTCTAGAAAGCCAACTCAGATGTATTTTTCTGTTGGTTGTGGGGCTTGAACTCAAGGCCTGGGTACTGTCCCTGAGCTGTTTTGCTCAAGTCTAGTGCTCTACCACTTTGAGCTACAGCACCACTTCCAGTTTTGTGGTGGCTAATTGGAGATAAGAGCCTCATGGATTTTCCTGCCCAGGCTGGCTTCAAATCTCTTTTCTTAGATCTCAGCCTCCCAAGTAGCTAGGATTACAGGTATGAGCCACTGGTGCCTGGCTCCAGCTCAGGTTTTGATGTGGAATATATTAAGTTAAATATAAATTGAGCGTTTTGTTAAGCATTGAAAAATGTCATCCTAATAGAGATGTTCTTATTCTCACTTTATAGATAGGGAAACTGAGGTTGAGAGAAATAAATGACAGAGCTAAGGTTTGAACTCATCACAGTATTAATTTAATTTAATTTAAATTTTTTTTGCTTGTCCTGTGGCTTGATCTCAGGGTTAGTACTCTACTGGTTGAGCTACAGGTGTTTTGGTGGTTAGTTGGAGATAAGAATCTCATGGATTTTCTTGTATTGGCTGGCTTTGAACTGCAATCCTCAGATCTCAGCCTCCTGGTGTGAGCCACTGTTGCCTGGCTTATTTATGTTTTAAATTATCTTTTAAAGTAAGTTTACAAAGGAGTTTCAATTCAACACGCCAGTGCAGAAATACAGTGCATCTTGACTGGTATCTTCCATCATTCTCTCCCACCATCTCTCTCAACCCTACCCTTCCCCTCAATGTTATCGATTTTTACATATGTACATTGAATATCATGACTACTTTCCTTTTTGGTGTTGGAAAAAGCAATAAAATTAGGTTGCTAGTGAAATCAAATGTTAATGCTTTTGCATTAAAATCTATGGAATTGATTGAATTAGTGAAAATTTTTCAGTCATTGGTGGTTTACATCCTTCTTCCTGGAAGACATAATCTTGGAAACTATAGACTTGTTTTTCGACTTTCTTTCCTGTGTCTGAATTGCTTGTCCCAATCCCCATGCATCAGCGCTACCATCTATCCCTCTTTATCTCTCTTCCCTTGCTGAGGGTGTATATGGGGGTCAATCTGTGATACCTTGGTGTGGATACAGTCATTACCATTTTATTTTCATTTTTGTTTTATGTTAGAATTTTATATTTGTGGTAGAGACTCTACTTATTCAAAGATAATATATACATACACACACACTTTGTTTTTGTGTGTGCATGTTATGAGGTTTGAATTTAGAGCCTTGCTCTTGCTAACAGGTAGATGTTCTACCACTTAAGACACAGCTCTTTTCTTTTTTTTCCCCTGGTCATTTTTTGATATAGGCTGTTGCTTTTTACCCAATTTGGACAACAGTATGATCCTCCTATTTATGTTTTCCACTACACCCCTGAAGACATTTATCTTTTTCTGTTGAGATAGGGTTTCTTGAACTTTTTTTTTTTGGTTGTTGTTGTTTGTTTGTTTTTAAACCCAGTCTGGCCTTGAACTGCGATCCTTTAGATCTCAGCCTCTCAAGTAGCTAGGATTACAGGGATGGACTGCTACTCATTATTTCTCTTCATTTTAAAATATATTAAACTTTGGTCTTTTAATCTTCCAAGCTGAAGATTCCTATAGACCACAATGGGGATATAGTTAAAGATCCATTTCTTCCAAGATAATTTAGAATTCATATATTTTCCATGCAGTAACCTACGCAGCCATAATAAAATTCATGTTGGAGAAACAAAACAGAACAAGAGAAACAATATGTGGTATTGTTCCAAGAAAATTCAACAATTTAACCATGGCCTACTAGCATGCTTAGGTTATTAGCCAGCTAGCTTTTAGGCAACAAAGTCAAAAATGGTAAATGTAATTTTAACACTGTGCCCAACATTGATCTTCCAAACTATAGGATTTAAGTTTGGATGAATTATTGTTTTATTAGAACTCAACTCAGTTACAAAGCTGAAATAGAAGTAAATAATTTTTTAAATGTCCTCTAAAAACCAAGGAGATAATAATTGTTCATATCTTTTCATTATAATTTACAATGTCTTCTTTTATCTGAATCCAATCCTGGAATGTATTTATTTCCTGAAATCATGGCTGAATTTAGTCTAACAAGGTTAATAAGCGACAGTTATCAATCACTGACTAATCTTTTTTTCTAAAAATGTTTCGTGCCAGAAGTTGTGGTCCCTGTTTTTAAATACCATGACAACTAGTAGATTTTATAGTGCCATCAGAGATGTGTATGTATATTTTAATAAATAAGATCTAGTGGGTCAATATAATTTCATAAACTTGGAGGATATACTGATTTCAGTCATTGATTGAACTGTGCAAACAAGTAGCTTGACTCAAAGTTTTCTTGTATATAATCTAGATGGCTTTGATGACTAAATTTACCAATAATACAATTCAACTTGCTAGAAGTTAGTATCTGTTACCAATGTTTATAATCACTGAACTAAAAATTACCTAGGAGTGAAAGTAGTTTACAAATGAGGGTTGGGCTTATTATATTTCTTTGAAACATTCTCCCAGCGTGGTGTGGAGGTGAATGCTTGTAATCCCAGCACTTGGAAGGCTGAGATAGGGGGATTACGAGTTTGAGGAGTTCCTGGGCTACAAAACAAGACCCTCTTTCAGCTTCTCTAATTCCCTCTGTCCCCAAAGCAAGGAAAAATCAATGCACAGTCACCATCAAAATCTGTTCTACCTCATTAGCTGATGGGCTGGAATTCCTTCAAAGAAGCAATTTCGGGAGAGGAAGACCTAGGTCCCAAGGGCCTGGTGGTGAGCTTAAGGGGTTTACGTGGAAAATATTTCTAGTCATTACACTCTGCCGGGTGAAAGCCAAGACTTTGGTCTCTTCTCTTTATCTCTGTCTCTTATGCTCCACTTTAATTGCTGTATTTGCAATACCTTACAAATATGAGTGTAAGTGTCTTTCTCTTAGAGCAGCATTTTGAAAAAAAAAAGGGCTGTTATTCCTTAGAAGCATTTAGAACTGAAGTTGAAAGACTAGAAAGTGTGGGCAGTTGTACCTCCCATAATCGCTTATCTCTTTTTCAATAATGTAGTGTTCAGCACAGCACACATTCCCTTAGGAAGCACACTGGAATCACCCTATCCTCCGCTTAGAAAGAGCTTTAATTTCCTTCCTGTAACTACTCTGAATGGTAATTGTACATCGAGATTCTTGTTTCCTGATTTATGACGATGATTAAAGCAACAGAGGAATAATACAAATTTGGCAACTCTCACATAAAAGAAAGTGAAGCGTTGGCTGAATAATTACAAAGCTACAAAATGACCATCCTTGCACACACCCCTCCCCGTGGCAGACACAGCCACTACCTTCCTAGGAGGGCATGAGCCAGACAAGTGAACTGATCAAGAAAATGTTACTATTCATAGTTCCTGCAGGAAAAATATGAATTCTAAGTATCCATAAATATTACAACTGCTTTATCACTGGAGTCGTACTTATAAATGTTTGACTGTCACTACCCATGCCTGCCAGACTGTCCTAAAGGAAGGGAAATAATCAGATTTCTAGCCAAGGAGGTATTGTTCAGTGAAGGGGAGATGCTTGCTTTGTTTGTCCCTGGTTCAAGGTAAGAGAGGCAGACAATTGGGGATCTGGGTACCAGGAAGTTGAGGGAAGGTGGATTCATCGGAAAGTATCTCCCATCCTTCATTCCTCTGCTCATAGGCCTGGGCCCAGGCATATTCCCTACCCCAGGACAAGGCAAATGATTTCTTTTTTTTTTCTACTTGGTCTATTTATTTTATTTTATTTTATTTGTGAACATACTGTACAGAGGGGTTACAATTACATGGGCAGGATAATGCGTAAGTTGTCATGTCCAAAAGGCAAATGATTTCTTAGAGCCCTTTTCCTCTGTAGCTAATTCTAACTTAGCCAGAAACAATACTTTTGTTATCTTCCACTAGCTGTACAAAGCATTTGCCATTCAACAAAGCAGTTTATGAATACAGTGATCAACGTCAACCCTTCAACATTCTCATCATTCCGCCCAGCTCACCCCTTCCCTTGTTTGTCTTCATTTTATAGTTCATGGATTAAAATTTTTTTGCCATTTAACAAAGCAGTCTATGTATACAATGCATCTTGATCTGTGTGTCTCTTCAACATTTTTACCTAACTTAGCCTTTTGAGCATGAATCCTTTAATGCTCTTTTATCAGTTCTGTATGATTTTTCAAGAATGGATGTAACTGATTTTTGGTATCTTTGCTTCAGAATTGAAGTAGAAATGCACCTTTTTATGTTGTGCTCAATTAGGTTACAGTCCCTTCTGTAAGGAAAACATTTTTCTTTTACTTCTGGTTCCTTTAATGAGAATTCCTTAAATGGCGTTCAGGCTAGAGAAAGGGCAAACGAGAAAAGAGTGTGTTCACCGAGAGTTTACAGTGGCAGAGGTAGGTCTGTATGCTCACTGTGTGGATTTATAAAGGATCTCATTTAATATTCACAAAATGTAAATATTCAGGAAACGAAAGCTCTGGCAGATTGGCTGTTTGCTGCTGGTAACCCAATTAGCATTCGGCAGAGAATTCAGATCCTCAGGCTTTTGAGTTCAGAACTCTATCAGACTTGACATACCTGAGAGTGAAATTTGTGCTGCAGTGGACAGCATTATAGAATGCACTGAGTAAGGATTCTTGGTGTTTACAATGCTTGTCTAAGCTGGCCAGAGCTGATTTTACATATCCTGTAAAACGGCAATGACCTGACAAATCGATGTGTATAATTAGAAAAAAAAGGGAAATGCTGGAAATCTATTTATGCTTTAGTTTCTAAAAAGGTACTGGTTTTCTGCCAAATTGACATACATTTTTGGAGTCAGAGAATCTAAGAGGCTCCTTTACGTGGTACTTAGGGTAAACAATGCTGCTTACATGCCCAGCCACCTGCAGCAGCAGAACACAGCTGAACTCTGAGGAGAAGACTCTTTTCACTGTCGGAAGGTTTAGATCGATCGATGTACAACATTGGAGAAAGTGTCTTTTTAAAGAAAACGTTGCGATGTGACAACTAGATGTTTTAAAATAGACCTGCTTTCTGTGGTTTAAAAGCTTAAGAGCTTCCAAGAGATAACATTTATCATTCCAAAGTGTTTTTCCTAAGTAAGCAACACATTTCATTTCACAGCTTGATCATTCCATGGATATGTGGCAGTGACAGTGTCTACGTTCTTAAAAAAGTTCCTTGAAATGATTTTCTGTCCCTATTTCTGTCTATGTCATCACAGCTTTGATTGGTCCCTTAACACTAATAGATCCTCCTTCTTTCCTACTTCAGTCTTGTTGTCAGGTATGGCATTTGACTTCAAGTGGCAGAAACTAGTGTACATGGATACAACCAGCTACACATTTGTAGTAGCCTCAGGATGTCATCAACTTCCAGGTGCTGTTTCTCACTTGTGTATTATTTAGTAAGATTGCATGACAAGATGGTGGCTCTACTTCCAGCCTTGACTTTGCTTAGCACTGGGGTTTTGTTTTTTTAATTGCTTAGGCCCTTAACTGTCTTCTTAAGGCAATCTTTCCTAACACTCCAGACAAGTTTAGACCGTCCTGTTTTAGGTCTGTCCTCTACCCCTGGACTTACTTGAGCTTCTTCTATTTTTTTTGGAGCATTTCTCACCATTATACTTACTGCACTTATAAGGTGTGTGTGTGTGTGTGTGTGTGTGTGTGTGTGTGTGTGTGTAGGATGTATTATATGTCCAATGCCTTACTTGCCTTTCCACTAGACCCTACCTTCCATGAGTGCCTAGGGTATATTTACTTGGCACCTAGATATTTCTCCCTACCTAGTGTGAAATATAGTGCCCAGGAAGGAGTAGATCCTCAGTTCATATGTTTGGAGTGAGTTAATGCCGCATGAATCTATTTTGTGGCTTTATTCTTATCTGTTCCTCTTTGTTTTTAGAGTATTGTCTATTCATTTGTATTTCTTTTCCTCTGTCCCTGCCTCTCTCTCTGAATCACTCAGTTCTCTTACTCAGGTTTCAGTATCACACACCCAACTGCCTGATGCCTTTTCATTGGAATCTCTCCATCAGCCTACACTCAACAAATTCCAGATGACACCCGTCAGATCTCCATCTCGAGTTTATAGCTCTGGAAAGTGATGACACGTTCTACTTACATATATTTGACACTTGATGCTATTTGTGGCATCACGTATTTATGCCATTAAGTGTTACTTCTTTAACTTAGCAAATAGCTCTAGCTATTTACTAGCTTATGACTGTCACCCCAGTATATAGTGTGTAGGTTTCTGGGTGCTAGAACATTTCAGATGGTAAGTTCAAAGGTTTTAGGCCTAAGAAGGGGGCAGAGTCTTTGCCAGCTCAGCAACCTAGTAAATGCACTTAAATACTGTGTTCTGGTGCTTGGAATAATCAATTCAGACAACTTGGAATTACTCTGCTGTATAAAATTTAAGAGGAATTGGCTATTTAAAGTATCTGTTATACTTTATGATGACATGTTTGGAAAACTTTTGCATTATTGATGAGAAGATTACGAAATAGTTTATTTTAAAAACTATAGAGGTAAAGTTGAAGTTACAAAGGGATTTGTAATGACAGATCAAATGTTCCCAATCAATCAATTTCAAAGCACAGAAATGAGTGGAAATTTATTGGAATTAATAGGTATGAAATCTAGAAAAGTTAGCACAATTAACTCATTAATCAAGATGTGTGCTTTTTGCCTTTATAAAAAAGTAGTGAATCATGTGAATAGATTGGATGAATAAATGAATAAGGAAGGCAGTTTCTCTGGGATGGCATATGACTAGTTGAAAAGTAAAAATTTTCCAAAAAGTCTAGTATTTGAAGTAGAAATTAAAACTCCTAGTTGAAAAACCTCACATTTTTAAAACATAAAACACTTAAATGCATCATATTCATGGATAACTTTTCATGGCTCTAGGTTCATGTTCAGAAATGTAGGGAACACCTTTTGTGTACCCTCTTATGGAGAATGCAAACACTGTAAGATACATTTTCCTGTTGAGACCGAGAGAAAAATAATAGCTTATGATGCAGTTTAATTTTTAGTTCACTGCATATGTCAAGCTGAAATTCATCTCTGTCACTGTGATTTTTTTTGAGGGGGGGATAGAAGTTTGGATATATAGATATTTCAAAATATGAGGTACAGAGACAAAGAAACATAGCTGATGTTACAAACATGGACCCATCATTGTTAAATTTCTTAATTTTATACCTTTTCCTTGCTTTGTTAGTCAAGCATTCATTTGATGATGGGGATTATGTATAGATTAAAATGCCATGTCTGGGGGACACGAGTTAACTCTGATCCTTTACGTGTATCTAGCATTGCAATGTGGGAACCAAAGCCATGCGGTGGCTCCTACTGAAGTGAAACTCCCATAGCAGGGTTGTGGGAAAAGATGCCGGAGACCAAGAGTCTATTCTTCTTTACTGTTGCATGCATTCCTTTTGTTAGTTTTAGAGCTTCTTCTCCTCTAGACACTTTCATATTCTTCCAATAAGATAAAGTAAGTGTTATTTAGGTTTTCATCCATCATAATAATGAAAGCTACTGTCAGAAGAAGAAAGTTGAAGATTGAAAATTAGGGCAATGGTGTAAAAAAATCCCCAAACCCCAAACAAAACAAAACAAAGTTGGTTTGTCTGACAAAAATAGTGAGTGACTAGCATGCAAGAGAACACCAAAATATATACCTCATCTTTTTCTTTGGATTTCATCTTCAT
The DNA here is from genome assembly GCF_000151885.1 of Dipodomys ordii. NCBI lineage: Eukaryota > Metazoa > Chordata > Mammalia > Rodentia > Heteromyidae > Dipodomys > Dipodomys ordii. Next base: position 2,289,930 of record NW_012267264.1, read on the forward strand.
GAATGTCTCAGAACAGATGGCTATAGTTCATATAGTCAATTCAACTAAGATCATTCAAATTGGTTGGCATTACTCAGCTTTAAAGCTTAGTAACTTCCTTCCTTTTCAGAACCAACCTTCTGTGCTTAATATATGTCACACTAGTGAAATAAGAAAATGATATTTATGAAAATAATATGATAATAAGTGATACTAGGGTTTGTCTTCTGTTTATTAGGAATCTTCTCAACCACTATCATTTTTATGGAAGTTAAATATTCAAGAACAGTAGTGTTTTTAAATATAGCAGGGAACTTGGCACTGATGGTTCATGTTTGTAATCCTTGTTACTCAGGAGACTAAAACCTAATGAGAACAGTTCAAAGTCAGCCTGGGCAGAAAATCCCTAATATATGTATATGTTTGCATGTGTGTGTCTATGTATTTGTATTTCTCTGTATATGTCTATTTATATATATATCCATATAGATATACACACAGGTATGTGTGTATAGGTACTGAGTAGAGTTGCAGACAATGGAAGTTCAAATCAAGCATATTATCAAGTGGTTGTACATTAAAATTTAAGATGGTCAGACCAGTAGAGAAACACTTTTAAAACTACAGGGATTACTTGTCAAGCATCCATCACTCTACCCTTTCCATTTTTTAACCCAGATCTATAATTTTCAAACATTCCAGCTCTATTCAACCAGTGCATCTCAACTCTGCTCACAGGAATTGGTCTCAGGATGATTGTGTGACCTGAAAGGGGGACATGGGTATTGGAAGATTAGAAGGATTTCTTTTCTTTGAGCATTGTGTTTGTGTGTGTGTGTTGTGTGTGTGTGTGTGTGTGGAGGTTCCTCTTCTCTTGTATATTTTATCTACATGAAGTTATCACCTCATTTCCAACTTTCATTCACCAGGCCATATTAAAGGTGAAACTGATACTCCAGTTAGCTGAAAGAAAATTTCCTAGTTGATGTAGATCTGCCCTGTTTAAAGGCAAATGTCAAACTAATTTGATATAATTTATTTTAGAATTTTTGTCCAAATTTTGAATGTGATACGTTAAAGTTAAGTAATAATACTATCTATCAAGTTTTTTTCTTTTTACTTTGTTCTAGGCATTTGTAAATAGGCAATTTCTGTTCCTTAATTTGTTTAACCTGCAAATCCACATGGTGTGTTAGATATTGCTATTCCCCAATGATAAATGAAAACATTGAGGTACTAAGAGTTTACTTTACTCATTGTACTAGGCATGCTTCTAACCTACTAAGACTTGATCAAGACTTGGTTTCAGAGAGAGGGCTATGCTGAAGGTCACTGAGGTCTTCATTTAGATCTTTGAATATCTGTTAAGCAGGCCTTTGAGGGCCATTCTGCAGATGGATGGGCTTTTGCGCATTAGAGAAATTAAAATCTTGGCCATGATTGTAGAATAAATGGGATTAAAAATGCAGCAGTGGGGTGATAGGAAATCATTTGGCTCTCGCTGCAATTCACTCCACTGCCTCTGAGGTCACTGGGCTCGGCGTGCGGCGGTGTCTTCCCACTGTCCCTAGGCATCCTGCCTTTCCATCTTTGACCTTGTCATCATCAATTACCATGTTCTGGGCACCCAGATGCTGCCTTGTCTGATTAGCCTCACTGCACTCTAAGAAGAATGGTCCTTTATCTTTCTGCAGTGTCCTGTAACTCAGCGAGAGTCTTCCCCTCTGTGATCTCATTGAGCATTTTAGCCACCCCGTGAGATGGGGGTGATGCACTCATTTTCCTGCCCGAGGTATTTACATGTCAATTTACTTGGAGTTAATTTGCACTTGGAATTATACTGCCATATGAGTTTGGTTCACTTCAGTATGAACTTGCAGGCAGACAATATGCGCCATGAAAAGAGAAATTGACTGTGAAGTGTTGTTTATGGTTGCACCATAGTTTGATCTCAGGAATTTGTGTTTGATAGTCAGGTGCTCTCCTACTTGAGCCATGCCTCTAGTCCTTTTCACTCTGGGTTTCTGAGAGAGAATCTCACTTTTTTGCTTGGGCCAACCTGGACCATGATCTTCCTATTTTAAACCCCACCACACACACACACACACACACACACACACACACACTATATTTGGTGTTATAGTTGCATGCCACCATTCTCAGTTGTTGTTTTTTTTCTGTTGAAAATGGTTCTTGCAAATTTGTTCTTAGCTTGGAGCCACTATTTTCCTAGTCTTAGCTTCCTACATAGCTAGGGTTTTAGGCACAGGCCATTTTGTGTGCACCCAGCTCTTGATTGAGATGGAATCTACCAAACTCACTATCTTGGTTAGGCTTAAGCTTTGAGTCTCCTTATCTGTGCTTCCAAGTAACTGGGATTAGTCATGTCAGCTACCAGCATTCAGCCTGATTGTAAGTTTCATATGCTTGATATTCCTTCAACAATGCCCCCTTTTGTTGCACAGTGCTTTCTCAAATAAAAAACAACAAAATCAAAACCAAAAGGTAACCTATGTGTCCTTCCAGTAATGTGGCAGTAATTTGGCTTTCTAGTTAGCTGTTAAGTACCCAGGAACATTGCCTTCGATATAGTAACTGTTTGCAGCTTGATCTCTGTGATTTTTTTCTTTCCTTGTTTCCTTCTTTCTTTCCTTCCTTCTTTCTTTCTTTCTTTCTTCCTTCCTTCCTTCCTCCTCTCTCTCTCTCTCTCTCTCTCTCTCTCTCTCTCTCTCTTTCTGCTTGAACTCAGGGCCCAAGCCTGAGCTTCTTTTGCTCCAGGCTAGCACTCTACCAATTGAGCCACAGTGCTACTTTCAGCTTTTTCTGAGTAGTTAGTTTATTGGAGATTGAAGTCTCACAGACTTTCCTGCCCAGATTGGCTTCTAACCATGATCCTCAGATCTCGCTTCTGAGTAGCTAGGATTACAGGCATGAGCCACAGGCTGGTGGGAATTTTTTTTTTTCTGCCTTGAAAACTGGTAAAGGCTACCAATCAGCTACCCTTTCTTCTTACAGCCGCTCCCCCATGTGGGGGGTAGCATTACCAGGATAATCCCAGTCATCATGTTTTCTGTGGATTAGCCATAGTCATGACTCAAATATCTACCCTAGGAGAGAAGGTAAAGATGAAGACACTTCATCTTCATGCCTTTGCTGTCTGGAAACGCTGAGTCAAGGATACTTGTTTCTATTCACTGCAGACAATCAAACTAAAGAAAACTACTCAGAGGACACTGGGGTGGTGAGACCTGCGTGGGTGTCACCAGAAGCCTGCGATTCTCCCTGCTCAACTTGATCCTCTCTAACCATTTTGGGAGGAGGCAGTACACTGTTCAAGCCGTGCTTCTAAGGATACCAGAGGCTGTACCAGGATGTTTCAGATAACAGGCATTATTCCTGACTAAAAGTTATTTAATCCACAAGGATCTTTACTCATTGAACAGAAAGTCTGAAAGTCAGAGGTCGCCAGGCAGCTGACCATCTTAGCAGGAGCCTCACTGTTCCCAAGCTGTGTCTTTCATTGTTGGCTCTACCACGTTCACTTTTCACTCTCAGTAGTGACGGCCCTTCCAGCAGAGAAGGAACCCACAGACAGTGGACATTCCGCTGCTACCCTCTAGAATATTCTACATAGTGGGGCAGGCACCATGGCAAATACCTGTAATCCAGCTAATTAGAAGGCTGAGTTTGGAGGATCCTGAGTTAGAGGTCAGCCTGGGGCAAGTTAGCGAGACACTACCTCAAAAAGAAGATATAGTCTGGAGTAGGTGGCTCACGCCTGCAAACCTAGCTCCTCAAGAGGCTTGATCTGAGGATCTTGGTTCAAAGCCAGCCCATGAGGGAAGTCTGTGAGACTGTTATCTCCAAGTACTCACCAAAAAGCTAGAGGGGATGCTGTGGCTCAAGTGGTAGAGCTCCAGCCTTGAGTGGAAAAGTTAAAGGATAGCCCTGAGAGCCTAGGTTTAGGACCCAGTACTGGCATAGAAGAGGGAGGAGGAGAAGGGGAGGCAGAGAGGGGGCAAAGGGGGACGGGAGGAGGAAATTCAAAGAAAAGAGTTACGGGCATTTCTCAAAGGTCAGAGATCCTGAGTTCAATCCTCAGTACAACACACACAAAAGAAGTTGGAGAGCTCTGCTTTGTCTTTTCTTTTTCTTAAATCTCTTTTCTGAAGCAATGCCATTATTTTCTCCTTATATAAAGAGTATGTGGAATAAAAGGAGAATGACACATCATATGGAGTATTAAAGATAACTTTATGGTCAAAATAATTTTGAGTTATTCACTTCCAATTATCAGGAAACTCCCATGATTTGGTGTGCTGAGAGATTAATTAAGGAAGCCAGGAACCTAAGATCGTCACAGAAGCTATAGAATGAACTTTAAAAAAAAAAAATCACAAAAAGAATAAGCAAAAGCTTTCATTAAACATCCGCAGCAGTAAAATGCTATTTAGGTGGAATTGAAGGCCCAAATGGCTGCAATTATACAGCACTGAAACAAAAATCCCATTAAGAAAAAAATATTTTTACTTTCATGGGAAGCAAAATTAGATGAATGCCACGGGAGACGAGTGATGTGAAATTGCGTGACTTCGCGAGCCTCCTACTCCTGCGTTGAGGGACATGTTTTCCTGTTTCCCCACTGTCAGCACAGTACTTGGCATGTGTTAGATGAGAAGACAAGGCAGTAAAGGAGGCATGAGGAGAACCATGGTCCAGGTAGAGGTTCACCATGGCAGGCAGCAGTCCAGGTCAGATTGCTGGAACTGAGGTAGATTGGCAGAGTTGTGGAATTGCTGAGATTTGAATCCCGTCTGCTATTTATCTACTACAGATGAAGCAGGATTGGCCCTGGAGCTTGGGTGAAATAATTCTGGAGTTCAGAGAGCCAGTAGGCTAGGGTCACCACATCCCCCATTTCTTGCAGGACCAGTATTCTGGTTTAGTCTCTCTTGACACCTCATATTACCTGTCTTTCCATATGGTTGGATAGAATTAATGAAATGATTAAAGCTGCCTTACAGGTGGCTAATATTTGTATTGAGGAGCTCAATGAACTGTTTTATAATCCTTTTAAAAGGGGACCGATGTGCCATCCAAATGGGAGGCTGGAGGCTGAGTGAGTGGCCAGCTACAGCTTTCAGGCCAGCTGTGTCCTCAGCCAAAATGCATACAGCAAACATCCCATGCCTAGAAAGAACAGAAAATACTGTCACGTAGGTAGGGTGTCAAAAAAAAAAGTCTTGTAATTCTTCTCTAGGATTTTTATTTTTTTAATATGCAGGAGTGCATATGGTATAAAACTATTTTTTTTGGTCCAGTCATGGGGCCTGAACTCTGGGCCTGGGCGCTGTCCCTCAGCTCTTCAGCTCAAGGCTAGCGCTCTACCACTTGAGCCACAGCGCTACTTCCAGCTTTTTTCTTTTTGCTTATGTGGTGCTGAGGAATCGAACCCAGGGCCTCAAGCATGCAAGGCAAGCATTCTACCACTGAGCTACCTTCCCAGCCCCGGTATAAAACTTTTGTTTGAAATCCTTTTCCACTAAATCAGTTACGAACATTTTCCTAAAGTTTCAAACATCACAATCATCAAAGTCCCCCCATTTTTTTTTGGTTTTTGTGCAGGTCCTGGAGCTTGAACTCAGAGCCTAGGGACTGTCCTTGAAATTCTTTTTTTCTTTCTCAAGTCTAGTGCTCTACCACTTGAGTCACAGCTCTACTTCCAGCTTTTTGGTGATGAATTGGAGGTAAGAGTCTCACAAACTTTTCTCCCCAGGCTGTGTTTGAATTGAATCATAATTTTCAGTTCTTAGTCTTCTGAATAGCTAGGATAATAGACATGAGCCACTGGCGTCCAGCTCAAAATCCATTTTTGTAATATCAAAGTACCAAGCCTTCCTTAGAACACAATAGATTTTTGTCTTTCTTTTCTGTAGAAGTCATTAGTATGCATTGGATAAGGAGTAAAAAGAGAGAGAAGTATAAATACAAGTAGTTTAATAAACAGTGCAGCATCACAGTCCCACATCTTGTGTAAGATGTCTCAATGTAGTAAAGCTCAAAAGCACTCTATTAGAGAAGGAGGGCAATTTTGCTCTAAAAGTTTTAATTTATAAAGTCAAACCTCAAGTTATATACTCTGCCTGTGGGTTTTCATATTAAATGCATATATTCAAGTCAGCACTGTGACTCTTATTTTCCTGAATTTTCTATCTTTCTCTTGCTTGGAGAGCCTCTTTCCTCTCACAGAGAATATGTGAAAGACCTGAACTGCAGAATTTTATAAACATTGCTGTGAGTTTAAGGTTGTACTATTTTGTATTCCATGAATTTGTTATTGAGTTTCATAGAATTGGACGCCCAAAGGATATGTCCCTTAAATATTACCTCTGCCTGAATAATACATTGAATTCTTTAAAAAGACAATATGTAAGGAAGTAAAATAATATCTAGGATGATAAGTAAGATTCAGTGTCAATAATAAGTAAACATGACCTAGATAGTAATCTCTATGAATTTTGAATCTTTTCCTAAAATTTTTTTTTTGCTTTGTGTCAGTTCTGAGGCTTGAGCTCAGGGCCTGGTCATTGTCCTTAAGCTTTTGCTCTGTTCTTTACCACTTGACACAGCTCTACTTCCAAGCCTTTTGTGTGGGGGGGGAGGGAGGGAGTTGAGGGGGTGAGGTGCTTAATTGGAGGTAAGAGTGTCATGGGCTTTCCTTCTCAGGTTGGCTTTGAACTGCAATCTTCAGCCCTCACTTCTTGAGTACCTGGGATTACAGGTATGAGCCACTGGTGCCCAGCCAGGATTGTTTTTAATAATTACTTCCTTTTTCCTTCTCTCCTTCCCTTCTCCTCCCTTTCATTCTTCCTTTAATTAGATCCTACACAGCAAGTAGCTTTGAATATCATGGCTACTTAAAATAATTTTTGAATTGAAGAGTGGATACATAAATCTTTTTATCCCTTCTCAAAGCTGGCTTAGTACGTTGAATGTACTGAGCAGTTGGTAAGCGTTTGTTGAAATAAGTTTTTGAAGTTTTGACTTGTTTCCTGGAAGGAGTTTAATTTGATGGCTTTAAACTTGATTTGTATCAGATGAAAAAAATCATCAAAATGTTATTGAGCAAAGGTTTATATGGACCTTTTTTAATAAAGAACAGGAAACACATAATTAAACATAGTGGTATGTAAATAAATGCTAGGAAAGAGATGGAAATACATTCGGTTTCCCAAGTAGATGGATTTCTTCTTACAGTTTTACACATACATTTTCATGTATTGGTGTTATATAAAGTTATATCTTCGTATCTAGCCACATTTACCATTTCCATGAATTTTTACATATAATTGCTGATCATCTGTACAGTTCTTATCCAATATTCTTTTAACTTGGCTTATTTTGAATATAAATTCATTTAATGAGAAAACTTTATTTTTATTATAAAGGTGATGAACAGGGGGGTTACAGTTACATAAATAAGGTAATGAATACATTTGAAAAAAGAGAAAACATTATATTAGTTCAATAAATGGGAAACCAGTATCCTCTTCAGCACACAGAAGGAGTATAAAAATAAATAGAACGAGACAAAAATGACATGATTAAATTTTGGCCAGCTTCTATTGCCCAAAGGAAGACTAAGCAGAGATAAATTTTCCTAAGGAGTTTGGCAAACATTAGGGAAGTATAAAGGCAGGCAGATGCTAAACTGAGCTTTGTGCCCAACTGTGTTACATGTGTTAAAATAGAATTCAAATCTCTACATCAAGTGAAGCATCAACTCAATAGCAACAACAATAAAACCACTAGATTTTTTTTCATAATTTCAAATTTGTATGGCAGTAATGTGACATTTTAATTCTCTATAATTTTTGTGTTAAGTAAACACTTTCTCTTTTAAAAAAATGCTGAAACAAGGTCACAGGATGACCGATTGCAGCAATGATACTCACAAGACATTATATTGGAAATGAACCTTACAATTGGGCAGGGGTGAGGAGGGAGTTGGGGTAGCTAGGGGAGGGTAGGGATAGTGGGAGAAAAACAAAGGAGGAGGTAACAATGCCTGACAAGAAATGTACTCATTCATTACCTTACTGATGTAGCTGTAACCTCTCTGTACAGTATCATTACAAGAAAATAAAATTTTAAAAAACTTTCTCTTTAATTAAAAAAAAACACATCGAAACTGAAAAACACAGGCTGGACACTGGTGGCTCATATCTGTAATTCTAGAAACTCAGGAGGCTGAGATCTAATTATCACACAAGTTATATAAATGTGTGGCTCAAACCTAGCCTTAAGGGGAAAAAGCAAAGGGACAGTGCCCAGCCCCAAATTAAGCCCAGTATTGGCACACACACACAAATGATAGGCAGAGTTTAGCTGAAAGATCCCATTTTTTCTTCAGTCCATTTAGTTTTTTACCCAATGGCATATTAAACTTTATTAATATTATCATCTTATAGAATTAACTCAGCGAAGAAAAGATGTATTTTTAGATTTTTAAAAATTTTATTGTAAAGGTGATGTGCAGAGAGGTTACAGTTACATAAGTCAGGTGATGAGTACAGTGTCATCCCTCTCTCATTCTGTCAGTTTGTCCCCTCAAGTGAAGCATCAACTCAA
>NW_012267264.1:2299148-2300314 GCF_000151885.1 Dipodomys ordii
GTCCTTTGGCATGCAGAAGCTCTGCAATTTCATGCAATCCCATTTGTCCAACCTTTCTTTGATTTGTTGTGTTTCTGGGTCTCTATTAAGAAAATTTGGGCCTGTGCCAAGGAGACCTAGGGTTTCCCCTATTCCATCCTGTAATGTTTTCAGAGTATTTGTTTTAACTCCGAGGTCTTTGATCCATTTGGAGTTGATTCTGGTGCAGGGTGATATATACGGATCTAGCTTTAGTTTTCTACCAGTGATTAACAAATTTTGCCAGCACCATTTACTGAAGAGGCTGTCTTTCTTCCATTCTATTTTTTTAGCTTCCTTATAGAAGATTAGATGGCTATAGGTCTGAAGGTTCATTTCTGGGTTTTCAATTCTATTCCATTGGTCCTGAGGTCAGTTCTTGTGCTAGTACCAAGCTGTTTTGATTACTATGGCTTTGTAGTAGAGTTTGAAATTTGGTATTGATATTCATCCAGCACTGTTCTTTCCGTTAAGGAACGTTTTAGCTATTCGGGGTCTTTTATTGTTCAATATGAATTTTTGGATTGCCTCTTCTATTTCCTTGAAGAATGAGGTTGGAATATTGATAGATATTGCATTGAATTTGTAGATAGCCTTGGGAAGTATTGCCATTTTCATGATGTTGATCCTTCCAATCCAGGAGCATGTGAGGTTTTGCCACTTTCTAAGTTCTGTTTTGATTTCCTTTATCAGGTTTTTAAAGTTTTCATCATAGAGGCCCTTCACTTCTTTGGTTAATTCCTAGGTGTATTATTTTTTTGTGGGGCTATTATGAATGGAGTAGCTTTCCTAATTTCAGCCAGGCTTTTCTCATTGTTGGCATACAGAAAAGCCATTGATTTTTGAAGGTTAATTTTATACCCTGCTACTTTGCTGAAGTTTTGAATCAGCTTGAGTAATTTGGGAGTGGAGTCCATGGGATTCTTAAATACAAGATTATGTCATCTGCAAAGAAGGAGAGTTTTACTTCATCTTTCCCTATTTGGATCCCCTTTATATTTGCATCTTGTCTTACTGCTGTAGCTAGGAATTCTAATAGTAGATTGAAGAGAAGTGGAGAGAGTGGACATCCTTGTCTCGTTCCTGAGTTAAGAGGAAATGGCTTTAGTTTTTCACCATTAAGTACAATGCTGGCTGTAGGTTTGTCA
>NW_012267264.1:2300364-2309533 GCF_000151885.1 Dipodomys ordii
CAGAGAGGTTACAGTTACATAAGTCAGGTGATGAGTACAGTGTCATCCCTCTCTCATTCTGTCAGTTTGTCCCCTCAAGTGAAGCATCAACTCAACAGCAACAGCAACAAAACCACTAGATTTTTTTTTCACAATTTCAAATTTTTATGGCAGTAATGTGACATTTTAATTCTCTTCCCTCTGCCCCAAGTTGTATAGTTCATTTCCAACATAGTGTCCAGTGGGTTTCACTGCTGAATTGATTCACCCTTTGTCCCACTGTTTATGGGCTTCACCTTTCTTCTCTCCAAATCAGATAAATTTATATACAAGATAAAGGGTACAGAAATTAAAAAAACAACAACCAGTGGCAAAGAAAAAAGGAAAGAAAGAGAAAAAAGGAACAAAGAAAAAAGGAAAAAAGAATTGAAAACAGTACAATAAAAAACCTTTTGCTTCCATTTCTTGGAGTTCATTTCGATAAGCATTATTTTATATGATCATAAGCACAAAGCTATTGAGCCCTTGTGATCCTCTCCTAAGAATACCCTATTTTGTTCTCACTGAGTGCATTCTTGACTGCTGTTTAGTTAGTCATGCCCAGGTGAAATTTTGTCTATTACTATCCATTGGGTTTATTTGTAGATTTATAGACACATTTTAATTATTACAAATGATCTAATTATTACACATACAGACTATGTGTCTTTGCGTCTGGCTTACTTGGTAAAAATTTTTCCAAGGCTTTCTGTTGCCTTATGAATGGGGCAATGCCATTCTTTCTGATGGAAGTATAAAATTCCATTGTGTATATTTATGAGAAAAAATTTAACTCATTAAAATTCCAAATTAATGTAATCATTGTTAAGGAGCTTCAGCATATCAGCTCTTAACAATTGCTTTCGGTTCTCAACATTGAAAAAGATCATTTTAGGTCATATATGAATCACAAAAAGTTTGACTCTTTAGCTGAAAAGAATTGATTTCTTAACAAGTAAGGTAATAGTCTGTCAATTATGGAAACCCCCAATGATCATTTACTTTAATCAAAACCAAACTGATTTGGTGTAGAACTGAGCAAGCAACACTATAAATTCCATATCATGGGTCTCCCCTGTCATTTCAGGAAAAGCTATGTGGCACAGAACTCAGCCAGGAAAATTTAAACAAGAAGGCAGACAAATGAAAGATGTGATTTAGGAGTTTTAGACAAAATGCTACCCTGTATTATTTAATGCTTCCTAATGAGAGCTTCGAAAGTGATTCATTTTGCTGATAGAGGTAGAAATATATTTGAATAGACCGAAGAGCCAAAACAATTGACATCCTTGATGAGAGGTGAACATATTTTCTACTCGCTCTATGGAGGAAGCCATCTGGGCATACTTGAAAAATTTTTTTATTCTTTTTTTTTTGTATTAAGAACTTGCCTAAAAACAACAAATTTAAATGAGAGCAAAAATTGCAAGGCAAAAGCAAAACTCAGGTAACTGTTACATTTTTGATCATTTACCTGAATAAGTGCTGAGAGAGAAAATTTCATCATGAAGATGTAAGTAGTTTTAAATAATTTAGAGAACAGCACATACTTCTCACAAATGCATCACAAACAATTTAGTAGGTGTTGAGGCATAAGGCATAATTTTAATAGTGCTATGTCTGTAAGCATGCATTTGCTTTAAAATATGGATAGTTTAATTTTTGGCCTGTTTTCCTTTTCTTTCTGTCCTTATGCCTAAGTGTTTGTAAGATTTTGTAAAAGAAAGCTCGGTATTTGAATTAGTCAAATGCAAAGTGGAATAACACAACAGTGCTGGTTAAAGTTCCTCCCATTCATCATGTCAATGTTAAAAAGATTTTATTTGAACCTAGCTAGATATTTAGACCCACATATGATGTCCTAGCAAAAATTTACTCTGTATCATGCAGACACATCTTTTAAAGCTTCCACGAAAGAGACAATGATGGAAATTACTGTAGGAGTTCATTTTCTTTGTTTGCCTGTCCTTCCTTTGCTTCATTATCTTTACCCTTTCAGATCAAAGCCAAACATATAAATAATCCTGATGAGCATGTGGTTGATCTCCAAGATCTGGTTACCTATTATAATTTTAAAAGGATTGTTAAAGTGGCTCCTTTAGGAATAAATAGAAGGCTTTATGACAATGTAGAACCTTGGAAATGCTCTGAACATTCTTTGTTAAATCCCCAGAAGCTACTGTAAGTTAGGAGTTTTAAAAATATCTTCTGTTATATTGATATCTGAATTGTGGCACCTTTGACTTTTAAGTCCTATAATCCTGTTGGGGTTGCTTAGGCAATACCTATGTGTATGGGCTTAAGTTAAAGAGATACTTGATACTGTATTTTAAGAGAGCGTTTCATTCAGTGTCTTTATAAAACCATGAAAAAAGCTTTTCATAACTATGATTATAAGAAAATTATCTTGGCCTTGAACTCTCTAAGAATGCAAAAAAGTTTTTCTCCTTTATTAAGATGTTAATCCTTACCATATTACCCTGTGGTAGTCTGAAAGAATTCACTAGTGATAAAACATTGCTAGAAGTCAAAAGTTAATAGTAAAACTAATGAAAAAAGTTATTAATATAAAGTAAAGCAGAATGATAGGAAGAGATTTTTCCCTAAGGGATAAAACATTTTTTTTTCTGGGAAGATTAACATTTCTGAAGAAACAGAGCATAAAATAGCACTAGAAGCCTTCTCATATTGAGAAAAATTTCTCTCCCACAATCATGAGCAATCAATGTATTCTTATTTTCAAAAAGGTACAAGGAGTAATTAAACAAAAATGGGATCCCAATCTTATAAATGAAAAGTACTGTTTCTCTCACCATGTAGTTCACTATTTTTAAAATTAACTTTGTATGAAACAGTTCTGAGATTCTCTTGGAAAAATGATACTTCTAGAAGGAAGATTTACAGCGATTCTCAGCTAGCAGGAAGAACCAGAGAGACTCCTAGAGAAGGATATACTCTACCTCAATTCTGTCCCCAATTATAGCAGTTGGACTTACAGTTTTTCAGCATCTTGATAAAATGAAAGTGAAACACATTAAATAAAAACCATAATTCAAATTCTGAATTTTTGTATTTTCCTAGCCTAGTGACATGAAGAGTGCACTATTTTCATTAAGACAATGCCAATGCACTTTGAGATCATAAGGCAGTAATGGATGCTCTATCATGTGGTGCTGCTCAGTTCAGTTGTTTAATTAGATGTGTTCTTGTTGATAATTGAGGAGCACTTGTACCGAAGAGCCCAGTGTGTGTCTCTGCTTTAGCTGGAAGACTTAGGCTGGCTAAATAAAATGCTAAGAAAGAAGAAAAGATTTGGTTTCATTAAGGTTTCTCCTACCCTGAGAGATTTGATTACAGGGATTCTCAGGAGGCAAAGGACAAGGGTTATTCTATTAATCAATACCCAACTGGCTATTGCCATTATGATGAGAGCTATCAAGATCTACAGTCTCTACGGATAGAGAAGCAAGAGGGTTGATGGTTACAGATCCAGAGTGGATCTGACAACATTGATGATCTCCTAGCTAAGAGCTTTCAGGAAGAGAGAAAAATCTGTCTTCCTCAGCCTTTATTCTATTCAAGCCTTATTGGATGGGACAAGGCCTACCCATATTGAGGAGGGCAATCTTTGTTACTGATACTGTCTATTAAAATGTCAATTTCATACACAGAAATGTCCTCACGGATATATGCTGAATCATGTTTAGTCAAATACTTTGGGAGTTCATGGTATAGTCAAGGCAACACTTGAAATTAACTGTCACAATTATACTTCAATATTTAACTTAAACTATTATGAAATATTTTGATACTCATGAGATTAGAACTTTCCTTCAAATGGAAACCAGTATGTAGGGGATAAAGTAGGGTAGGCCAAACTGATAAGGTATAAAGTAGTCTCATACTAAGCACTCTACATCATGCCAGAAAGTAATCTTGCTTTCATGGAAGAGATACTTTTGAGAGAGCACAGAGCCTGGGGAAGGTCATGTGAGATACAGGCAGCTAAAGCCCAGCATGAACAATATGGATGCTTGTGGCAGAGAAGGAAGGGTAGAGAATAGGAAGGTAGTTCAAAAATGACCAGGTTGAACCGGGCATAGTGGCTCAAGCCAGCAATCCCAGATATATAAAGATAATAAAAAATAGGAGGATTGTAATCCAGGCTGGCACCATAAAACACAAGGACTGGAGGGCTGGCTGAGGTGGTAGAGCACCTGCTTAGTGAGCATAAGGCTCTGAATTTAAAATCCCAATCATGATCAGCATATTGGTCAGTATGTAATATTGTGGAACTTAGTACTATTATCTAAAGAGAAATAGATTTGAACAACCAAAGGTAGCCAAAAACTGAGCTCTGGAGAATGTTAACAGTGAGACTTGGAAGAAACAGTGATAGAAACAGAAAGAGAAAAGCCGAAGAATGAAGAGAAAATACCACTAAAGCATTCTTCACTGGAAGCCCAAGTGATGTACTTAATTTGAGCACAAAGCAATCGTTCATTAAGTTAACACTTTTGAGAAGTTGAGTAATTCAGAGACAGATGTGGCAAGATGGGAGATCTTAATAACCTTGATTTGAGCAGCTCCTTGGGAACAGTGGTGACAGAAGCCTAATTAGAGTCAATTAAACAATGAATGGGACAGAGTAGAGATACTCTTTCCCAAGGAAACAGCAGGGAAAGGGGCAGACAAATGAGATCAAGGAAGTTTGTGTGTTTGTTTTCCAAGGTAAGAGACTTTTACATTCGAATGGAATGCTTCCTTTTGAGGAGAGAATATTCAAAGGGAAGTATAAAAGAACAGAATTCCAGCAGCAAAGTTCTCAATAGGTGAGAAAGTATAGAATCCAATACGCCTTTGAGGATAGGCTCATATAGATCAAGGAAATCTCCTCTTCCATATCATTTGGAAAGACCAACTGGATAGGTCAGGTCAGATGTCACTAGAGGAGGAGATATGGTGATGAGGAACACAGACTTTTCTTTTCCTGTTGGTTTTTAGTTTTCTTGTAAACACAAGTCAAGATCATTGGCCCAGTGTGAGGAGCAGGAGAGGGAGAAATGATCAAGGTGTTCAAGTGTGAGGAAAATATGTAAACTAAATTTTAGTGGGAGTCAGAGAATGGATATCCTCTGGAAACAGTAGAACGCTGAAGGTGGAACAGTCCGGAGAATTGTGGTTATGTTCATTAGATTCCTGCTACAACAATGAAATACTGGAGAGATGAATTTCTGAAGAGAAAGGGTTTATTTAGCTTATCGTTCTGGAGATTACAGTCCAAGATCTTATCTCTTGCTTTGGTAAGGGTGACACATTATGGCAGGGACATTTGGAAGTGCTAAGCACTTACATTATGAGCCAGGAAGCAGAGAAGGAAGAGACTGGAGTTCCACAATCCCCTGGAAGGACGCCTTCAGTGATCCAATAACCTCACACCTGGCTCTACTTCCCAAAGGTTTTTCTACATCACCATAGTGCCATCCTAGGTCTCAACCTTTCGCTTAAGAACTCTGAGTCAAGAACAAATCATATGACAACACTGATCCTAAGGTTGTTTTTTTTTTAAAAAAATGAAAAGTTTTCTAAGAATGATTGTTTCATCACAGTTTAAAGTAGACAAATGAAGTCAAGTGGGTGATTTTCTTCAGCCACTTTGAGCAGCTGAAGTGTAGAGAGAAAGTTGCTTTGCATCTTATTATTTTTCTTTAATTTTTTTGAGGGGTCTGGTCGTGGGGCCTGAATGCTGTCCCTCAGCTCTTCAGCTCAAGGCCAGCGCTCTACCACTTGAGCCACAGGGCCACTTCTGGCTTTTTTCTTATGTGGTGCTAAGGAATCGAACCCAGGGCCTCATGCATGCAAGGCAAGCGCTCTACCACTGAGCCACCTTCCCAGCCCCATGCATCTTATTATTTTTGAGATTATCTTTTAGTCATTGTAATAAGGAGTATCAATTCAACATGTCAGCTTATCATTATAACACATCTTTGTTTTAATATGTTTTATAAACATATTGTAAAAATACTGTACAGAGGGGCTTCCATGAGTAAGTTATGAACACATTTCCTATGGAGCATTGTTGCCTCCTCTTTTGTTCTTCCCCTACTATCCCTTCCCACCTCCCCATTACCCCTCCTCCCCCTGCCCCTGCCAAAGTTGTAAAGTTCGTTTTCAACATAGTGTCTCCTACATCTCATTGTTACAATGGGTCAACCTGTATCCCTATTTAAGCATTTTGTTTTTTTTCCCCAAATAAAAAAAGCGTATATACAAGATGCAGGGCACAGGAATCAAATACAGTGAAAACGGGTTATACAGTGGGGGAGGAACATACCAAAGAAACAAAAAAATCACATAGTACATTATAAGTACGTTAAAAACAATAGCAAACAAGAAGAACAAAACCACTTGTGTCCTTGTCTTGGGGTTCATTTCGCTTAACATCATCTTATATGATCTTATGTACATAGCTTTTGACCTTTCCTGCTTGTCCTAGACATATACTAGTTATTGCAAATAAGGGAAACCAGGGGACCTATGTTTCTTTGGGCCTGGCTTACTTCACTTATTTTTTCCCAAGTCTTTCCATTTCCTAACAAATGGGGTGATATCATTTTTTTTGATGGAGGCATAGAATTCCATTGTGTGTGTATATATATATTTTTTTCTTGATCCATTCATCTACTGAGGGGCATCTGGGTTGGTTCCATATCTCAGCTATGGTGAATAATGCTGTGATAAACATAGTTGTGCTGGTAGCTTTAGTATGGACTTGTTTGTGATCATTTGGGTAAATGCCCAATAGTGGGATTGCTGGGTCATAGGGGGGCTCTATGTGGTTACAATGCATCTTGGTCATTGTCATCACCTATCTGTCTCAACCCCACTCATCAAGTTATGTAGTTCCATTGTCATGTAGGTACATTGGCTATTCTCACTGTATTTTCCTACCCTTCCTCTTTCCATTCATCTGACTCCTCTCTTTGACCTTCTCCTTTCCCAACAGTGCATGATTCAGTTTACTGGTATTTACTCTGTTAAACAGTAAGTAAGTTGTTCAAAAGAGCTACAGCATTGGAATTCTCCCCTTTAGTCAGTTTTTATATCTATGCATATGAACTTGCTATGCATATGTTTTCTTACATGTATATAATTTAGATCAGATTTCCACATGTGCGAAAAACCATGCTTTTGCGCGCTCTCTGAGCCTGACTTACTTCACTCAGCATAATTTCTTTCAGGTTCATCCATTTTCTGGCAAATGTCATTCTTTTTTCCTGATGTGTGAGTGAAATTCTATTATATAAAATTTGGCTAGAGTGAGTTGAGCAGCAATGAGCATGGGTAGGCAAATGTCTTTGCTTATTTCTCACTTGTAATCTTTTAGATAAAGGCCCAAGAGTGGTATTGCTGGATCATAGTGTAGTTCTATGCTTAATTTTATGAGGAAGCTCCAAACTGCCTTCCATAGTTGTTACACTAGTTTACATTCCCACCAACAGTATAATAGGATTGTTGAAAGTGCGGTTTTAAAAGAGATTGAGTTTAGGGAATGAAGAGGGGGGAGAAGAGGAGAAAAAGTAATATTAGAATTGCTAAAATTAGTACATGGTCATCTGTGGTGAGGTAGATAGGGAACTGCCCACTAAAACCTTAAATGAAATGCTAGGGAGTGATTTGGGAAGGCAGTAGTAGTTACTGTCCTTGTAAAGGACTTCCTGCAAATAGAGGCAATCCCTTGGGTCTACAGTGCAGTGCAAATGATGTCTACAATCAGCCTACAGCTTGGCCATGGGGGAATTAAAACAACATTATCACAACCATCAATTAGCCAAAAATCTTTATTTATTTTTTTATCTTTAGTATTTCCAACACACAAAGCCAGACATCATCCGGAACGGCGTAAAAGCACAGTCTGTGTCTGCAGGGAATTGACATTCTACCAGCGATGTAGTAGAGAAGATAATTAGATGTAGAAAATGATCCACAATTGTTTTCTTGAGTAGAGTCTGCTTAAGTGAAAAAGCAACAGGCACATCAAGTTGTTTCTCTGCTCTTGTAAAATAGAATGTAAATATTTATGGAATACAGACCTCGTTTAATCAGTAGCACAGTTGGATCTCCATAAATAAGAGTTCTCTTCCAGATACTTCAAATTAGAGAGAAATATCAGACAAAATTATGGACAGTAAACTTCTAATATAGCTAATATTAGCAGGAATTCTCAGGAAATCACAATCTGGTTTGCCATCAATAAAAAGTGGATGGTTGTCTCTCCTCCATACTCTTTTATCCTTCAATTATGATTAGATAACTAATGACTAGGTAACTTGTAATCTTTTGGATAAATGCCCAAGATATAATCATATCTTGCATACTTTCTTTTATCATTTATCTATTCTTTCATTTTTTCCTTCTTTTAAAAAATATTAGTCATGACTACTTATTTGTTGTTTCTATGAAAACAATACAGGAACACCAAAAAGGTACTAATCACCTCAAACTTTGCCTCCTAAAAATAGTATTATAAATTTAATGGTTCTTATTCTGGACATCTCCCTTGTGTTTAAATGTATAGGCAAAAAAGTGGATATCAGGAACTGATAAACTCAGTTATTTTCATTTTGTTCTTGAGCCCGGGTGCTATTAGTTTGCTTTGTTTTGTGTCACTAGAACAGAATACATGAGATAATTGATCTTATTAAGAGAAAATGTTTATTGTAAGTCAAGGTTTTAGAGATTCCAGCCCATGACCTGAAGAACCTACTACTTGATTGGAGCCCTACCACTTGAGCCATGTTCCTCTAAGTCATTTTGCTAGTTAATTGGAGAGGGAATTTCATAGACTTTCATACCTGGGATGACTTTGAACCTCAATTCTTTGGGTTTCAGCTTCCTAACTGTGATTATAGGTAGGCAACACCAGTGACCAGCTTGAAAACCTTAGAGCTGGAATTATTATTATTATTTTTTAATGTGAAAATACCGTACAGAGGGGTTACAATTACATGGGCAAGATAATGAGTACATTTCTTTCTTTCTTTTTTTTTTTTTTGGGTCCAGTCGTGGGGCCTGAACTCTGGGCCTGGGTGCTGTCCGTCAGCTCTTCAGCTCAAGGCTAGCGTTCTACCACTTGAGCCACAGCACCACT
>NW_012267264.1:2311918-2369450 GCF_000151885.1 Dipodomys ordii
ATATACAGCCTTTATTGTATTGAGGAATGTTCCATGGATTCCTAATTTTTCCAGAACCTTCATCATAAAGGGGTGTTGGATCTTGTCAAATGCTTTTTCTGCATCTATTGAGATAACCATGTGGTTCTTATCCTTGCTCTTGTTGATGTGATGAATCATATTAATGGATTTGCCTATATTGAACCAGCTTTGCATCCCTGAAATGAATCGTGTTTGATTGTGGTGTATGATTTTTTGGATGAATTGTTGAAGTTGATTGGCCAAAATTTTGTTGAGAAGTTTTTGCCTTGATGTTCATCCAAGAAATGGGTGTATAGTTCTCTTTCTTTGATGAGTTCCTGCCTGGTTTTGGGATGAGGGTTACGATGGCTTCATAGAAAGAGTTTGGTAGTGTTAGAGCTGGAATTCTAAGAGCAAGAAAGCCAGTAAAGACTGAGACCTTGAGTTCAAATCCAGTGATCAGCGAATAATCACAAATATTTGTCTTAGAAATTAAAATCCACTTGTAAGAAGGAGTGTTCATATGTGAACATAATTATAATTATTGATTAGGTTCATCTAGTTTGAATATTTTTTAAAGATAATGCATGGTGTTATGAGATTCTTATAAAGATTTATAGAGAATATCATTTCTCTAACAAATTATATTGCTTAATTTGAACTAGTTAATTAATCTAGGCATAGATAAAGAGGAGTAGAAATAAATTGGTATAGACATATATCTATCTACCTCTTCCAGGTTGACTATTCAGGTGTTATTGAAGCTCTTAACCACAAGAGACTAAGAATAAATCTTTAGTTTCAGTGGAATCCTTTTTCTCCTATTTTTCCAGTTCTTTTTCAATTATCTGGGTTCGTCTATATCCCATGCTGACCCACGCTGCTTGATGTTGGATTGCTCATTTTGAAGATCAAAAGCTGATATAATGGTGGAAAATTGTCTATCTATCTACCATTCTCAAAGTTTAGATTTAGACATATTACTTCTCCATCAACTCAATTTCTGTAGTTTAGTTTAGTTATTTTTGTTCTTTTTGACACTACACTGTTACCCATAATAGCGTGCTCCAAAAAAGTTACAGTACTCTTTCAATGCACAAATTGCAAAACTTTCTTGGCACAAAATGTCTTCCCTTTCTTCTGCTGTTGTGGAAGAGGTTTTACGGAGTTTTCTCCATGTGGGTGGGAAGGGAGTAATTTTCCATCTGGATACCACCTGTAAGAGTTTACACTGTGTCTCAGAAGAAATGGAATCTACAGTGGCAAACTATTTCATGTCCTTTTAAACAACTCTGTCATTATTCTCTAGGAGCTAAGTGTAAGGATTCTTTATGGGTTGTTTTCTGAGGATGGTACTTCTAGAATCAATGTCACTTGCATTTAAAATTCATTAGCAGAGGCAAAGATCAGTCATCAGTTATATACTGCCCTGTGCAAAAGTAATCTGGCTGTGTCTTCCTGTGGGACATGTTGTGGAAAATATGCAGTGACTCATTTGATTTGCTTTATGTATGGTGTCTCTAGCAGAGCAACGGAAGAGCAAACCCATTAGAACAGTATTTCCCAAAAGGTTTTGAGAGGCTATCTGCATCAAGTTCACTGGCAAGATGTTAAAATGCAGACCTTAATGCCAGTCTCTTTACAGATTCTTCAGGTTTGATTTAAAAATATGCAATGTTTGAAAATCACAGTATTGGCATTAGGACTAGTAATTTCTGTGTATGTGTGCTGAACCTAAGGCTT
This sequence comes from Dipodomys ordii, assembly GCF_000151885.1. Classification (NCBI taxonomy): domain Eukaryota; kingdom Metazoa; phylum Chordata; class Mammalia; order Rodentia; family Heteromyidae; genus Dipodomys; species Dipodomys ordii. The sequence goes on from NW_012267264.1 coordinate 2,313,662, forward strand.
GAAGTCAGGGCCTGAGTCCTGTGCCTGAGTTCTTTTGCTCTACCACCATGAGCCACAGTGCCACTTCTGGTTTTCTGGTAGTTAATTGGAGATAAGATACTCACGGACTTTCCTTCCCCAGCTGGCTGAGTAGCTACAGTTTACAGATGTGAGCCACCAGTGCCCGGCTATCTTTTCTTTTTAGTTGCCTGGTGTTAATATGTAGAAACATAATACTGTTTGCCAATTAATCTTCTATTTTTCAAACTTGTGCAATGAATGGATTAATTAGTGGCTTTTTGGGGATTTAGAAAGTTTTCTATGTAACTAATCATACTGTCTGTGCAAAGACAAGGTCCACTTCTTCCTTCCTTGTCTATGTGCCTTATTGCCTTATCATTCCTTTCCTTCTTGCTTTATTGCACTGACTGGGGTATCCAGTACAATGTTAAATAGAATCAAAGAAAGTGGACATCTTGGCCTCATTCTCAGTCTTATACAGACAACACAAGCGCTGCAGGACATTTTAGTTTTATTTTCATTTTTGTAACTAGGGAAATACGATCTTTCGGGGGCTACAGAGTTCTTTTCCTTATCCAGTCTCTGGATTCAGTGGTTAAGGTAGCTTCAGACCCTTCAACTCTTGTTTGATTAGGAAATTCTTATTGATTTTTTTTCAATATTTTCCCCAGGTGTCATAGTTAAAATAACCTTAAAATTACTGGACTAATGTCATGCTGTTGACTTTTATTGAAGTAGAAACAGACACTGAACCACAGTGATAAAAATCACTCTATTATGAAATTTAATCTTCCTTGTAGAAAGACCACGAGATAAATTCTTACTGGCATTTAGTAACAAGATATGTGGTAGTCATGTGTAGAAGTGGTATAGACTAATTCTACAAAATATGAGATTCGCTTAGTTAATTGTTCAGCTTCCACATTTTCCTTCATCTAGGGAAAGCTCAGTGCTAATTTTTTTTTGGCATAATCATGACCATAGTGCTTTCTATGTTTTTATCCTTTTTCAGTGTTTTGATTTATTTTAGCAATATTAATCTATTTATGTCTTTTGTTGTGAGTCAAAGAAAATCCTTTAAAAAGGATTTAGAAGAGTAAATTATAATCTTTTCAAATTAATAAAAACTATTTCATAAAGAGCCTATCTTTTAAATATTTAATTAGTATAAATACTTACCTTTAAGAGGCTTAATGGAAAGCTATAAAGGGAATGTCTTTAGGCTTGGGAATAGACTTTTACTGGCCTTGTAAGATAAGCTTCCAAAGAAAAGAGTTGGAATAACGATCTTGTTGAAGTAAAGCTTAAATACTTCTGACTAAAAGAAACAAATTTTAAAAAAATCCAAGGTCTGCTGTTTCTTTCAATAATCCACAGAAATCACTCGCTGTGCTGAAAATAACCTAATAAATGAAACACTAAGAATTTATAGTGTCTTGTGTTTCTCAGTGAAGTGGTGACAGACAAAAATGGAGTAATTTCTAGCTACTTTATCTTGGAAATGGAAGGAATAGTTTATTTCCTGTGACTTTAAGGTAATACATAAATGTAAACCATTGTTGTAATTATCAATTAATATTTGAACCACAAAATTTCATCACATCTGATTACATTCTTACATTGGATACTAATTGCATATTTTCTTACCTAGAACATATACATACATGTGTATTATGGGAATTATTTTATGAAGATTTGACTTCTATGATAACAATGACATAGAATGTTAATTTTTACATGAAATTAGTTTTGAAAAAAAAAGGAGCACCATTCACTTTAAAAAACAATTCTGAGTGTTTATATTTTGGTATAAAGTGTGTCATACCAAAACTTTACACATGGGCAAAACCAACTGTTTTTCCCATTTCTAGATGTTAGCCAAGATGAACTTAATGAAACCAATACAATTGTGGGACCCCTGGAAAAACTTTTCCAAGGAATTCTTTGCTTGACTGCTCATATTTCATCAGCCAAAATTGAGTTACAGAGTCAACCATAGCTGCAAGAGAAGCAGGAAAAAAACAGTGCTTGGTGATTCTAGCTACAGAAAATAGCATCACAGGTTGACTGCAGGAAATAGCATCACCAGTTGGCTGCACCAGCTCTTTGGTTGGCCAAGCAAATGTGAGAAGCATGACTGTTATTCAATGCTGATGTTCTCAGGTTCTCACTTGTGGAATTTCTGCAGTGTTAAAGACTGATGGAGACTGATGGAGAAGAGAAGGATACTATTTTACTTCTCTTAGGACCTTTAATTCAGCAAAGGACTTCAGTGTACTCTGACTTCTTCTACCCCATTGTGTGAAATATGATATTGTCTTAACTAAATGTGTCTCTGGATTGACTACATCAGTGTGCATCTTGTTATAAGATAAGGATTTCAAGAAAGAGGGACAGTGACCTGACCCTAGCTCTTACTTAAAGTTTAGTTTGGAGACAAGACAAACATATAACAAGACAAATGGATAGTACATATAAACATAGTGTGAAGGGTATGGGACAGTATGATTAGAGATGCAGCTTTCATCCTCTCAAAGTTATAAACAGGAACTAAGCCTGAATAATCATGTTTTGCTGATACAATTTAAACTGGTAAACTTGAAAGCAGGTTTAACTTATTATCTTGTTACTTCTATCTTAATAAGCACCATAATTTGAAAGATAACAAAATGATGTTAAATCAGTCTACCAGAATCAATGAGAAAATGTTTAGAGAATTTATTAATTGACATTAATAACAATTAACAAAGTCATTGCTTGTGTTGGTTAATGGATATGTTTAAATTATTGTGTTTAAGAACATGAATTTCCTTTCTGCATTTAACAGAATATAGCCAAATGGCCATCTTCACATCTAGTATTTTTGGAAAATGTTTTAAGTGGAATATAATTTTATGTGTTGGAGAGAGGTTAAGTGGGGGTATTCATCAGTTGAAGGAATTGTATACTGATGCAAATTTGGGGTCAAGAAAGTCACGAAGTCCTAGATTGCTAAAGTCATAGTACTTACCCTCAGGAGTTATGGTATAGGAAGGAACTGGTCTTCCTGTGATTGTTCATCTTTCTCCTGTTATGGATATAATGTCCTTAAATGCCAAATCAACTTCGCTTATTTGAGAAAATAGACTAGTCAAATTAGGCAAACATGCAAAATGAAAAGTTAGTAGGAACATGAACTATATACATACATGTATATTTTATAGTGGGTCCACACACATAAATATAATGACACATTCTTATATATGACACATTTATATATGTAAGTTTTTACCACCCTCGCTAAAATAATTATTTATGCCAAGTAATATTGTACTCTTTCTTACTTGTATGTACCAAGACTTCACTGTTAACAGCATTGCATTTGACAAAAATTTGGAAATTACTCAATTTAACCATATGACTTGGCTTACAGAAAATTTACTTACCTAAGTATATCCTGTAGAGTACCTGGCAAATTATGGTGACATAATTTACAACTTGACAAGAGATTGTATTGGAATGAAAGCAAATCAATCACAAATTTTCTGTAGCATCTTATCTTCCAAGAATTAGTAGGATTTTTTTTTTTTTTGGGGGTCTGGTCGTGGAGCCTGAACTCTGGGCCTGGGCGCTGTCCTTCAGCTCTTCAGCTCAAGGCTAGCACTCTACCACTTGAGCCACAGCACCACTTCCGGCTTTTTTTCTTTTTGCTTATGTGGTGCTGAGGAATTGAATCCAGGGCCTCAGGCATGCAAGGCAAGCGCTCTACCACTGAGCCACCTTCCCAGCCCAGAATTAGTAGGATTTTTATGACTAAATTCTCCCACGTATAAAAATAGGAGACAGGGGCTGGGAAAGTGGCTCAGTGTTAGAGTGCTTGCCTCACATACATGAGGCCTTGGGTTCAATTCCTAAGCACCACATAAGCAGAAAAAAGCCAGAAGTGGTGCTGTGGCTCAAGTGGTAGAGTGCTAGCCTTGAGCTGAAGAACTAAGGGACAGCGCTCAGGCCCAGAGTTCAGGCCCCATAACTGACAAAAAAAAAGAGAGACATTTTGGAAAAGTCAGTGTTTGTGTGGACTAGTTTGTGTGAATTAAGTCTAAATTAGGTTCAATTTATTGTGCCTTAAGAGCTTTTGTAGCAATTTGGACAGACATGCTTATGATGCTCCCTGCAAGTCTTTTCATGGGCACCTCTAGATCTTCTGTTACCCTGACAAGTTGTTTTAATGTCCTTTGTATGAAATGATATAATGTTATTTCTTGTGAAGAGCAATGTGCTAGCTAGCAATTGCTTGCTGGTTTTTAGGTTTTGCTGGAAGTATTTTGTTATGGTAGACTGAGATGTGTCCTTCAACTTGCATCTTGATGCATCTGTGCTAACACTTTAAAAAAAATGAGGGCATATAGTAGCTTTAATCTTCAAGTTCCCCACAGTTTAAAATGTCTATGCCAAGGTGAAAGTGGGCCATTTGTTAATGCATTCAGTGGTATCATTGTCTATAATTTGTTATTTTTGGTGATACTGGGGTTTGAAATAAGGACCTTGCATTTGATAGGAAGGTGCTCTACCACTTGAGCCACATCCCTAGTCTCTTGATTTGCTATATTTATTTTCATACTTTTTCCTCTGGGATTTACCTTGGGCTCAAACTGTTTTCCAACTTCTGTCTAGCTGGGATTATAAGCATATGTCACCACATGCAGCCTCATTTTCTTCAAATCACAAATTTATTTGCAGAAACCTGCTAATTTTGTAACTGAAATGAGTGCCTACTCCTGTAGGTAAAGAGAAGAAATCTAGTTATAATAGATGTTTGATTTGATAAGAAATCAGGTCAAGGGTTAGGCTGCTGGATAATTTATAACTACGCTTTATCTGTTCAGGTACATGTGTTGGAGACACGACTGTAAATAAGATGAATTAAGTAAGTCACTATTTAATATGCAAAACCAGGGTAGTTTGTACTACCAGAGAAAGCACAGTTTAGTGAACACACAGCTGGAATGCCTGTGAATGACTGGCTTTTTCACCCACTTCCTGTGTGAGTCACTGGAATCAGAGTCAAGAAGACTTTGGGACCCATGTGGAAACAGCCACAGCTATTTCAGATCTCAAAGTTTTTGTTTTGTTTTCTGTCCTGGGGACTAAACCCAGGGCCTGGCAAATACCAGGCAAATGCTCCAACTCTCAAAGGGTAAGTTTTATTTGAATGTGGTTAAAATCTTTAATATCCTTCCATTAGATTAGATACTAAATAGAAAATAATTTTAAAAATTGAGAGCTAGCCTAATAGAGTGCTTAAGAGCTCAGCTGTGGATACTTTACTCTTAATTTCAAATTCTGACATTGTCATTGTTTGGGTCTAAGGACTTGGATGAGACACTTAAGCTGTCTTTGCTACAGTGCTCCCATTTATAAAATGGAGATATCATACTACCTAACTCAAAAGCTTCCCAGGAGGATTATATTAATTAATATTTATAGAAGGCTTAGAACAATGCATAGTATAGAAAGTGCTGTATCAATGTTTGTTTCCCTCTTTTTGTTCTGATGGTATTGGAGTTTGAATTCAGGGCTTCATAATTGCTAGGCAGGTACTCTATCACTTGTGCTATATCCTTAGCCTTGTTAAATATTGCCACCCAGGTACCAAGCCATATTAACACAATATTTACTTATTACCTGTGATACTAGTATATTTTCTAAGTGCACAAAGATATAGTAATTGTAGTGGCTCCAGAAAAATGATGCTTAAGTTAAAAGGAGAATAAGTTAAATATTGTCCAAGGGAGGAAAATTGTCTTATATAGGAACATGCATGGATATTTTATAGACCTATATACATATTTATAATTTCAAATATTTATAAAAATCGACATAGAATTTTCTATATAGATTCTATGTTCTTAGAGTCTGCAACATTTATGACAGTAGGAACAATAATTATAATTAAAAATAAAAATCATATGGACTTAGTAACTAGAAGCATCAGTCAATTTTTTAGTTGTATTCATAACTATAAGACTTAGTTCAGCCATGATAAAATATGACAGACATCTAAGAATTTTCTCTTGGTTTTTACATTAATATTAATCAGATGGGATTATACTTTATATAATTAACTTTCATGAGAAAGGAATTAAATATTTTTGGTTTGAACTCTAGTCTTTCTGCTTGCCAGGAAGATACTCATACCTCTTAGCCCTACCTCAGCCTTGATATTTCCTCCTGACTTTTGAGATAGGGTCTTGCTTCCATTCTGGGAATGTACCTGATCATGTCCTCGTGTAAAGCTTCTAAGTAGCTAGGAAAGCAAAACAAGCACAATCTACCATAAATGACTCTATTTGAAAAGATGTCTGGAGGTTTTATTTTTTTTAATTTTTATTTTTGACCATTCCGGCCTTGAATGGTGACCTAGCAATCTCAACTTCCCAGGTAGCTGGGATTACAGAAATGAGCGTCAGTGCCTGGCATATATTTAGATTTTTTTTTAAAGATTGTTAGAGCAGTTCAACAAAGAATCTTTTAGGAATTCTACTTCAAGTGCTAATAAATTTAAGTGCAGTTTTCTTTCTCAGACATTTAAAATGCATAGCAGAATAAATGTAGTTTGATAGCATGAATGATTAAGCAGTTCTCTCTTTTTCACTTTTTATAATTCTGACTAGCAGTAAAATAATTCAAGTTCCCCAGTTCAAAGGCAGAGCTGGATTTGAGCTCATGGATGTTGTCCTAGAAATTGGCAGGTACAAGTCCTTCTATGACTCATCCAATTTGGTAAGGTTGAGGCCCCTTGGGAAAGAACATAAGGAGAGCTTCAAGTGAGTGTTGAGGAACTGGGAGTGGTATGTAAAATTTGCCAAAATATTCTCAGATTGTTTGCTTGTGCATCTCAGAACTCACACCTGTGTCAATGAACTCAGAAAAGTTTCTCTGAGAACTTTTCCTCTTCTATTTAATTTTGGATGTATGAATGTTGAGGGAGAAGAAAATCGATTAGGAAAATGGAAAAAAATGATAGGAAAACTTTAAGAGGATAAAATGAGGAGACACGTGCTGGTATATAACATCATATGAGCCTTGTTCTGAAAATTTAATCATTTTCAGTGACCATACTGGTTATGTAATTCTTACTCCTAAATGAAATGGTCACATTAATAACAGAGTTATTCAGTTCTAGGCTTATCTTCGTGAAGCAGTAAGTTTATTAAAAAGAAACTTGATTCCATAGATAATAAGGAGCAGTAGTAGATTACTGGGTCGGGTAATGACTTGAACGTTTTCTGATTACTATAACACTTCTTCCCTTCCCTTTGTTAAATCCTGAGCTGACTGGATCAGGCCATCCATACTGCCTGGGGAGGTATAGGGGAAGGAACACACAGGGAAGGTGAGTCATGGGGAAAGGATTAGGAGAGGGGAGGAGCTCTTGTACAAGATGGAGAGGATGAGAAGGTCACCGGTGGGGGCTCAGAAACACTGTCCTATCCCAGCACTACAGCCGGCTGTACCAAATACAGCATCCCTAACCCCAGTGAATTTGACAACTCTGTAGTTTCTTTTGAAATGGTATTGGTTTGGAAGAGGGTTAAGTGTCAGGGAATATGGGCTCTTCTCTATGGTTGTATCCAGCTGTTGCACTGTTCTGGGTTTAGCATCTAAGCGAGGCCCCTGGCCAAAGGGAAGCTCCAGGCTAGAGATGGAGGTGAGATGACATAGTCCAGGGACTATGGCAGGAAGAGGTTCCAGAGCAGAGGGGACAATGTCAGGCTATTTTAAGATTAATTATGATTTAAGAACATGCACTTAACTGCAAGGAAAAGAAGTTGAGACATAAAACCTTATGAAGAGGTTGTTTTAGTGATCAGGAAAAGAAATGCTAAGCTTGGGGTTGTGTGGTAAAGTGGAATGAAAGGAAGATAAAAGTTTAAGTGAGATTCTGATCTAATGGCAAGACCAAAGAGTTGGGGGCGAGGTCATCCAGGAAGGAATGTCTAGTAGTTTCTTATACTAGTTGGGAGTTAAGTATCACATTTAAAACTGTAAAATCATGCCAGGTACTGGTGCTCATGCCTGTAATCCTAAGCTACTCAGGTGACTGAGATCTGAGGATTTAGATTCAAAGCTAGCTAGCTACAGCAGTAAAATTAGGGAGACTCTCATCTCCCATTAACCAGCAACAAGCCAGAAGTTGAGATGTGGCTCAAATTAGGAGAGTGCCAACTTGAGTAAAAAGCTAAGGGACAGTGTCTAGGCCCTGAGTTCAAGCCCTATTATGGACCAAAAAACCAAAAACCTAAAAATCAACCAACCAAACAAACAAAATAATGGTAAAACTAGCTAGACCTGATATTACATGCCTTTAACCCCAGCCCATGGGAGGCTGAGGCCGAAGGATTGATGAGCCTGAGGCCAGCCAGAGCTAAATTGCAAGTTTAAGGTCAGTCTGAACTATTTAGTGAGAGACCTTGTCTCAAAAAGAAAAAAAATAGCCTGGCACTGGTGGCTCACATCTATAATCCTAGCTACTCAGGAGGCTGAGATCTAAGGATCACGGTTCCAAGCCAGCCTGGGCAGAAAAGTCCGTGAGACTCTTATCTCCAATAAACCACCAGAAAACTGGAGGTGGCACTGTGGCTCAAGTGGTAGAACACTAGCCTTGAGCTGAAGAGCTGAGGAACAGCACCCAGGCCCAAAGTTCAAGCCCCAAGACCGACCAAAAAAAGAAAAAGAAAAAAAAGAAAAAAATCAAAACAAGTAACCACATCAAACCTAAACAACAACAACCACAAAGGGCTGAGGAATTTGCCCAGTGGTAGAGTCTTATCAATCATGCACCAAGTCTTGGGTTCCATTCCCAGCACTAAGAAAAACAAAAAAATAGAAAAAAAATCCCTACAAAATTTGAAGATTTTTTTAAAAGATAAAATCAAGGGGGAGGGGCAAAAATTAAACTTTGGATAAAAGTTCTAAAATAACAAAGATAAAAGAAACATTAGAATCCAGTAAACCCAAAAGCCACCAATTCTGCTATCTATAGTACTTCAAGAGACAGCGGAGCTCACTGATGTTGGGGCTGAATGACGCAACCATCTTGTTAGGATGAGGTTACAAGGGAGATGCATACACTTCATGGGAGTTCCCATTGAGATCACCTTTTCTGTTTACCATTTACCTACTTACTCATGGTTTCTCACTAGAACGTGAGCTCCACGAGAGTAGATTCCAGCTCTGCTTTGCTCCTAGACGTGTATTCAATAGGTAGACAAGGAGTTGGTCCATATTGGCTGAGTGAATAAATGACTAAACTCTAGCACGTGGTGCTCTTTAATGAGAGCAATAATCTTCCAGCTTCAAGGACAAGTTGCCTCTTTCAAGAGGATGGAATCCCAGAGCATTGCTGTCCAGTAGAGTCAAGATGTTCTGCACACTTCCCCCCAGCCATGTGTGGCTAGTGAATAATTAGGTGAATAATACAACAGAGGAGCTGAACCTTAAGTTTCAATTCACTTAAATTGAAATAGCCAGGTGTGGCCAGTGGCTACTGTACTGGACAGTACAGGTATATAGAATGACTTCATTTTAGGGGAACCTGCCCCGTTGGGCAGCTTTATTCTGGACCAGTGCGGTGGCTGGGTATGGGTTCCAAGGCAGAGTGGAGCTCAAAAAATAAATAAGACATTCACTGCTGACATTGCCTTTATTCATCTCAGCCCTAGGGATAAGATCCATTTTCCAAGCCTTCACATGAGGTCCAGGTCACTTTTCTAGGGAAAGAGATCAGAGAGTCCCAAGTCCTAGTTAGCCTAGTTCTTTGCTCAGAGATTTTTAGTGATCCTATTTGTTGAGATCTATAAGTTCATAATAGAGGTTTCTGGGGTGACCAGAAAGAGTGAAGGATATAGGGACTGTGCTCATCTTTCTTTGTATCATGGTTAACAATAATGGCATCCAATGATTGCACACATGGAGTCACCCAGGAATTCAGTTTGGAAAAGCAACATCTTCAAAATATTGTAAGCATGGCAGATTCTCAAATACTTCTGTGCATTAAAATATTTATTAAATCAGACAAATACTTAGTATACTTACATATTTATATTGGATCTGGAATGCTACCACCTCTACTGTGTTTTCTCCTGGATAGGTACAGCTTCTTAAGCAAATAATAGACTCATCCTAATTTCCTTCAGTTCTCTGTAAGTAGGCTGTGGGGAGGGGGTGAAGTTGTTCAGGAGTGTGTTAAATTGGCCTTGAATTCAGAATTCACCCAGCAATAATACATATCAACATCATGTATTGAACTGTGTGTAGGAGCAGATGTTCAGCATGTTTCGGGCTACTTGGGGAATAGTTCGTATTGAAGAAAGGAAAGTGTGCTTTAGATCTATTCACATAATTTACAAAAGTGAATAGGGATTTCTCACAAAGGAAGAATTCTGGACAGACTATTGTATTTAGCAATAGAAAACAAGCTGTGTGCAAATTGCCCAAGTCTTCAGAATAGCAGAGGAATAAGAGATATTAATACAATCCTGGAAAAAGATTAGTTCTCTAGGGAGAAAACAAAAAATAAAGTAGGGGGAGTCTCTTAGGGTTTCCTTCAGAATTGACTCACATCTCCAAGGATAACTATTTGTTTTCATTGTTTTTACAAAAGAAAAAAAATTATTTTGCAAGAATCTAATTTACACTATAGGAAAATGTTTGAGTATTGGAATCTTGAGGTTTGGTAAGACCTTTAAAGATTTATCATATAACCTGTTTTATGCTTGAATTTGTTTTATACTTGAGTTTGTTTTACAGAAGTCCTGCCAAGAACCCATCTGATCAGGGCTTCAATATCTCCTGGGAAAAATAATCAATAGTTCCAAAGCTAGACTACTTTGCCCTTTGAGAGTTGTTTGTCTTTCTTTCTTTCTTTCTTTCTTTCTTTCTTTCTTTCTTTCTTTCTTTCTTTCTTTCTTTCTTTCTTTCTTTCTCTTTCTTTCTTTCTTTCTTTCTTTCTTTCTTTCTTTCTTTCTTTCTTTCTTTCTTTCTTTCTTTCTTTCTTTCCCTCCCTCCCTTCGACCCTTTCTTTCTTTCTTCTTTCTTTCTTTTTGTTGGTCATGGGGCTTGAACTCTAGGCCTGGGCGCTGTCCCTTAGCTCTTCAACTCAAGGCTAGCACTCTGCCACTTGAGCCACAGTGCCACTTCTGGTTTTCTGGTGATTTATTGGAGATCAGAGTCTCACTAATTTTTCTTTCCTGGCTGGCTTTGAACCTCAGTCCTCAAATCTCAGGCTCCTGTGTAGCTAGGATTACAGGTGTGAGCCACTGGTGCCCAGCCTTTGTGAGCTTTTTAAAACTGTTTTTTAAAAAAATATTATCTTTAAGTAGTTGTACAAAGGAGTTGCCATTTAGCAAAGCAGTTTATGAATACAATATCTTGATCAATGTCATCCCTTTGAACATTCTCACTCTCCTTCCCCTTTCTATCCCTTTCCTAATTCTTCTTCTTCTTCTTTTTTTCTTAAGGATATACATTGCATTTTTTTTTGTTCTTTTTGTCTTTTGTTTTTTGCCAGTTGTGGGGCCTGAACTCTGGGCCTGAGCACTGTCCCTCAGCTCTTCAGCTTAAGGCTAGCACTCTACCACTTGAACCAGAGTGCCACTTCTGGCTCTTTCTGCTTATGTGGTGCTGAGGAATCGAACTCAGGGCCTCATGCATGCAAGGCAAGCACTCTTACCACTGAGCCACCTTCCCAGCCCTGCATTCTTTTTTTAAATAAGTTTTTTTATTGTGAAAAAAACTGTACAGAGGTGTTGCAATTAGATGAGCAAGGTAATGAGTACATTTCTTATCAAGCACTGTTGCCTCCTCCTTTATTTTTCCCCTCCCATCCCTTCCCTCCTATCTCCACAACTACACTCCCCCTGCCCCCCCAAATACATTGCATTCTTGTCTGCATTTTCCCTCTCTTATCCTCTTCATTCATCCATCCTTTTCCCCTTAATCCCACCTCACTCCTTTACAGTACCTCCTTCCTGCTATTTTATTATACTGAACTTTGATTTTGACTTTCTGAATAATTATATTTGAGATATTCCTCGAATCTACTGTATTTCAGTTAACACATTTGTATACCACTTGCATAACTTCCAAAATATTTTCTTACGAGTTTATAAGCTAAATCTAGTTTCTGCATATCAGGGAAAATGTACTTTCTATTTTCTACCAACCTTGTGCCACTGGGATTATTGTACCACAGTAACTCCAATTCTTCTTTCCTATGAAAGCTCTTGGAATTTTTGAACACAACGATCAGATCTCTTAGGCTAACAGTGCTCAATTGCTTTGTGAGGTCCTTGGGTGTTAGGTTTGAATGTCTGTACATCTCAGATCCATCCTGAATGTGCTGTTTATTCAGACTGGTACTGAAGTACTTCATGGTGGTCTGAACCATGGAGCCAAGAGGGACTCTTGTTTCTTTTTCTTTTTTTAAATTTTTTAAATATATTTTTATTGTAAAGATATTGTACAGAGGAGTTATAGTTAATGAGCAAGGTAATGAGTCCATTTCCTATTGAGCATTGTTACCCCCTCCCTTTGATTTTCCTCTACTATCCCTTTCCTATCCCTTTCCTCCTCCTCCAACTCCCCCCCCCACAAAGTTGTAAAGTTTGTTTTTCAGCATAGTGTCTTGTATATCTCATTGGTACAATGGGTCATTCCTATATCTTTATTTAAGCATTTTGTTATTTCCATTCCCCTCCCCAAATTAGAAAAATGTATATATAAGATTCAGGACACCGGAATCAAATACAGGGACAACAGGGGTTGTACCATGGGGAAAGAACGTACAAAGAAACAAAAAAATCATATAGTACATTATAAGTACATTAAAAACAACAACAAGAAAGATAAAATCTCTTGTGTCCCTATTTTGGGGTTCATTTCACTTAGCATCAGCTTATATGGTCATATGTACATAGCTTTTGACCATTTCTGCTTGTCCTAGACATATACTAGTTATTGTAAATAAGGGAAACCATGGGACCTATGTGTCTTTGAGTCTGGCTTGCTTCACTTAATACAATTTTTTCCAAGTCTTTCCATTTCCTAACAAATGGGGCAGTTTCATTCTTTCTGATGGAGGCATAGAATTCCATTGTGTGTGTGTGTGTGTGTGTGTGTGTATGTCTATCTATATCTATATCTATATATCACATTTTCTTGATCCATTCATCTGCTGAGAGGCATCTGGGTTGGTTCCATATCTTAGTTATGGTGAATAATGCTGTGCTAAACATAGTTGTGCTGGTAGCTTTAGTATGACCTTGTTTGTGATCATTTGTATAAATGCCCAAAAGTAGGATTGCTGGGTTATAGGGGAACTCTATGTGTAGTCTTTTGAGGAACCTCCATAGTGCTTTCCAAAGTGGTTGAACAAGTTTTCATTCCCACCGTCAATGCAATAGGGTTCCCTTTTGGCCACATCCCCTCCAGCATCTGTTGTTATTAGAATTCTTGATTATAGCCATTCTAACTGGGGTGAGGTGGAATCTCAGTGTTGTTTTGATTTGTATTTTATGGCTAGAGAAGTTGAGCATTTCTTCATGTGTCTATTGGACATTCTTATTTACTCTTCAGAGAAGTCTCTCTTTAAGTCTTTAGCCCACTTATTAATGGGGCGGTAGTTTCTTTGAGGATATACATTTCTCCTTGCCTTTCTCTCCTCCTGTCTTTCCCTTTTCTCTGTTTCCTCTTACTCTCCTTTCTTGCTACATTCATGCATCCATTCATCTGACCAAAAATACTATATTCCATAAAGTATTGATTCAAATTAACTTTCTCTGGACTAAAATCTTTATACTTTTGTTGCCTGCATTACTAAGATGCTACATCTTTTCCATTTTGTGCCAAAAATTGTACTTTAGACTAATTCTGTTTCTAATTTTTTTTATTTTATTACACTTCATCTTACTATATTTAGCGTTTCTTTTTAACCTGTCAGCTTCATTTTCAAACCTAATTCAGTCATCTGATGATCACCACTCTCCTTTCTACAAGCTTTTGGATATTTTCCCCCCTATATTCTCATGTGGGATATTGAGTAATATGTTGAAACAAACCAAAGAAAAATCCCTAGGTTTCTAAAAAATGGATCTATTTAGATCTGAGTCAATTTTGATCCATTTATTAAGGACCTCTGGGTATAGCTGTTGAAAATACTTGTCATTCATCTACTTCACTGTCCACATATTTAGCATACATTTGCTCCATATTGACTATAGAGCTGGTTGAAGAAGATCTTTGAAAGTTCATGTTCAAGGTGATATATACCAGGGTATTTGTATTTCATAGGATTCTAAGAATTCTATCAAAGAAGGAAAGAGCATTTGATTTTTTATTTTTTCTGACATTGTTACCTAATCTTTTCTTTGGCATATTACTTCTGAGGCACACAATTATCCTACAGTTACCTAATAGACGTATAGAATTGAGAGAAAGATATTGGCAGCAAATTGAACCTTCAGATAATTGTTAGAAATGGCAATGGCATTTTATAGGATCAGAATGCATAACAAATTGCTTTGATATGTGGAGTAAGAGCAGCTACTTTCTCATCAGTAACATAATGGAAATAATTGATGTTTTGGTTCAAACAGACCAGAACTTCTGACTCACTGCTAATGCTTATTTATTAAGGATTTTCATATACTTTCCAAAGAACTTCAGGTATTTTAAATCATTAGTATGTCAGTGTCATGAAATTGCAGGAGATTTACGTGTAATTTTCCCCAAATAGAACAGGTGTCTGAAGAATTCCTCAGTGAACACAGACCTATAGCCATCTAATCTTTGATAAGGGAGCTAAAAAATAGAATGGAAGAAAGACAGCCTCTTCAGTAAATGGTGCTGGAAAAATTGGTTAATCACTGGTAGAAAATTAAAGCTAGATCCTCATATATCACCCTGGACCAAAATCAACTCCACATGGATCAAAGACCTCGGACTCAAAGCAGACACCCTGAAAACATTACAGGACAGAATAGGAGAAACCCTAGGTCTCCTTGGCACAGGCCCAAATTTTCTTAATAGAAACCCAGAAACACAACAAATCAAAGAAAGGTTGGACAAATGGGATTGCATGAAATTGCAGAGCTTCTGCATGGCAAAGGACATAGCTAGCAAGATCAAAAGAAAGCCCACAGATTGGGAGAAGATCTTCACTAGCCATATAACAGACAAGGGTCTCATATCTAAAATATACCTGGAACTCAAAAAAATTAAATCCCCCAACAACAAATCCTCAAAGAAATAACTGACCAATAAATAAGTGGGCTAAAGACTTAAAGAGAAACTTCTCTGCAGAGGAAAGAAGGATGGCCAATAGACACATGAAGAAATTCTCAACCTCCCTAGCCATAAAAGAAATGCCAATCAGGTTGGGATGTAGCTCAGTGGCAAAGCACTTGCCTAGCAAGTGCAATGTCCTGGGTTTGATCCCCAGTACCAAAAAAGAAAAGACCAAAAAAAAAGTAATGCAAATCAAAACAACATTGAGATTCCACCTCACCCCAGTTAGAATGGCTATCATCAAGAACTCTAATAACAACAAATGTTGGAGGGGATGTGGACAGAAGGGAACCATACTTCATTGTTGGTGGGAGTGTAAACTTGTTCAACCACTTTGGAAAGTAGAATGTAGGTTCCTCAAAAGCCTCCACATAGAGCTCCCCTATGACCCAGCAATCCCACTTTTGGGCATTTACCCAAATGATCACAAACAAGACCACACTAAAGCTACCAGCACAACTATGTTTTTTGCAGCATTATTTACCATAGCTAAGATATGGAACCAACCCAGATGCCCCTCAGTAGATGAATGTATATATACACAATTGAATTCTATGCCTCCATTAGAAAAAATGACACTGCCCCATTTGTTAGGAAATGGAAAGACTTGGGAAAAAATATATTAAGTGAAGTAAGCCAGGCCCAAAGAAACATAGGTCCCATGGTTTCCCTTATTTGCAATAACTAGTATATGTCTGAGACAAGCAGAAACAGTCAGATAAGTTGATGTTAGGCAAAATGAACCCCAAGATAAGGACGCAATGGTTTTTCTTTCTTGCTATTGTTTCTAATGTATTTATGATTTCTTTGTTGCTTTGTATGTTCCTCCCCCACAGTATAACCCCTGTTTTCACTGTATTTGATGTTGGTATAATTTGTGGAGGGGAAGGGAAAAAACAAATTGTTTAAATAGGGATACAGGTGAGCCCATTGCAACAATGAGATGTATAAGACATTATGTTGAAAAAACGAACTTTACAACTTTGGTGCGGGGGGGCGGGGGGGAGGGGTAAGGGGAGGGTTAGGGATGGGAAGGGGAAACAAAGGAGGAGGCAACAATGCTGGAGGCAACAGAGTACTCATTACTTTGGTCATGTAATTGTAGCCCCTCTGTACAGCATTTTCACAATAAAAAAATAAATAAAAGTTTTTTTTAAAAAAGAATTCCTCTGTGAAGATAAGACCTTGATGGAAAGACATGGCAAGGTGGAGGTTGGGTACCAAGGGATGGAGAGAATGGATGAATTCAAAAACTAGGTTGTCTTATATGGAAAGTAAGGATTGTATTTACTGTGTTATCAAAGCCAGAAGGTGGGCTGAGGGCTTGGCTCAAGTGGTAAAGCACCTGCCTTACAAGTATAAGGGCCTGAGTTATCTGCAATGTCACCAACCAATCAAACAACAAACACAGAACCATTTTTGTATAAAAATATGCCTGTTTACTCCTCACACAAGTCAACAGATATTCTTTATGTCCAGTGTAACTGCTTTCTTAGTTGTTATTATTCAAATGACCAGGGGGTTCACATTAAGTGATATTCTCCATGTGTAGTTATTTAAATTATGTGGACTTTAAAATATTATAAAACCAGCACTATGTGTTCTGTTGGAGACTTTAGGCCATTTTTGTTAGTTTTGTGATTTCTTGTATTTCTTATTCTGTACTTAGAAGCATGAAAATTTAAGAACATCATAGCTTTAAAAGTATCATTTTTATAAATCTTTAATATATAGTTATTGAGTGACATTTAATATGAGCCCAAACCAAAAGAAATCTCAAATGCACAAAAATATATTTTTGGAAGTAAAGATTTCCTTGATAGTGTGTATGTGTGTGTGTTTCCAATGAGAAAATGAGAAAAGCCATGTGTACTCATGTATTTTTTAACTTTAATTATGATCTTTATGATTTGTTACTTTCTGGATCACATGGAAATTTCTTTGTACTTCTTGATTTAAACACCTCTTGTTCTATTGTTCTTCTGGATTGAATAATAATAGAAAATTAATAGTCAGTGATGCTATTCACTAAAGGAGAGCCTGGACAATCATAGATAGGCAAGAGTTAACATAACATTTTCTTAGCTGGAAATTTGCAAATATACTTATGATGTTATTTCAACATTTCATTGAAGGTTTATATTCTTAGAATTTGTAGATAAAATGACTTATTTTATTTTCTTGACATAAGAGATTACTAGAGACCATTTACTGAAGCTATTGGAAATTCTGAACTCTCCAATAAAATGGTTAGAATACATTGTGTGACTCACTGTTATGTTCTAGAATGAATATACTTCATATGAGTGTGGCTATGAAGATCAACTTGAATTTGGGCCCATTGCCTTGCTTACCTACCTTCAAGATTCCCAAAGTTAAAAGGAGTTTCAGGTGCTGTAAACTTGATGGAACAATCATATTAAACAAAGTTGACTTTATTTTACAAATACAATTTAAACAAGATAGAAAATAAAAGCTTGAGAGGGCCATGTCCCAGTAATGTAGACAGGCTTTACTGTTCCATCTTCTCCCAGGAATGTAAATTTTATTTCCCTTAAAAACCCTGTGTCGGGAAGCCTAGCATGGTAGCAAATACCTATCATGCTAGCATTTTGGAGACTGAGGCAGAAGAATCAGTAACCCTAGGCTATGGAGCTACATAATGAGAACCTGTCTCAGATGCAGACAGCAACAAAACAAAACAAAAAACAAACAAAACTCTTAAAACTCCCCCAGAGGTGCTCAGATCTTAAGATTGCAATTCATGTTTATGAAACAACAACCCCAAATGGCCTCACACCTTGACACTTTCCTGCATCTGCAACTGCAGTGTACTCTCTGATCTGATTGACTGTATCCTGGGTATTGATTGGTTCTCATCATGCCAATGACTGGTGTTCTGTGGAAAAGCCTTTTAAGGATGGATGCTGTTACAGTAAGAGAAGGTGTTTTTGTTATATTTACTGCCTAAACAGTAATGTGGCAGATTATACTGGGCTACTTTTAGTTCTAAAAATGGTCCTTCAGATGTAGGCTCTCTTGACTTCAAGTCATCTGACCTTTGAGTTCTTTCTGCATCTGTTTCATCAATGGAATTTGAAGGCTTGGGACAGAATTTCACATCCTATATCCAGGGAAGCAAGAGCCAATTCATATTCATACCTGATGTATTTTTAACAACTCCAAGATCCATGTTTTCCTCATTTCTGAGACTCGATATACCTTCTATTGGTTTCATTGCAGTACTTAAAAATAAGTTTATTTGAGATTTACAATATGATGCAAGAAATGGTAACAATGTCAGAAAAAGAAAAGTCAAATGCTCTTTCCTTCTTTAATAGAATTCCTAGGATCCTAGGAAATACAAATACCCTGGCATATATCACCTCGAATATTAACTTTCAAAGATCTTCTTCAACCAGCCCTGTAATCAATCCGGAGCAAATGTATGTTAAATAGGTAGACAGTGAGGTAGATGAATGACAAGTGTTTTCAACAGCTATACCCAGAGGTCCCTAGTAAATGGATCAACATTGTCATGTAAAAAATTTCTCATGTAATGCAACTTTATTAACTGTACTGTTCTGATTATGCATTTGTTTCTTTGTACAACTGATTTTCTATGTTCTTTGACCTATATCTCCCTATTTTCTGCCTGTGTCTGTTCCTGATATTTCTGTTAGTCTTCTACTCTGTACATTTGGTTTTTTCTCAGGGAGGGAGGATTCTGCATATAAGTAAGATCATACAATATGATCATTCAGTAAGTTCATTCTTTCTAGAAAATTTCCACAAAATACTGCTTTCAGTCAAATCTCAATGTATAAATTTTTTAGACATTCTTTGGGGGTAAGTCTGATATATACTTTGGGCTAGAAATGTGTTGAAATAGATCTTGGCCTATTTCTCAATGGACAGAAATAAGAAACAGATCTATTTGTCCATTCTTTTGCCAAGAATAGTCTAAATGCTTTCCATACTTTTCTCTCACTCAATCTTCACAATAAACCTATTGGATACGTATTATACCCACTATATGGATTAAAAAACTGAAGCTTAGTGCAATGAAATAACTTTTATAAGTGCATGTCTATATCAGTAGGAGAGCCAGAATGAAAACCTGGCTAGTTTTGACTTGAAAGCCCTACAAATGATGTGGTACAGTGATTCTTCAGGTACAGGTCAAGTCAGAAGTACCAGCATTTCCATGACATGCTGAAAATGCAAATTTTAGGGCCTTATCTTAGACCTAAAAACAGAAAACTTGCCTTCCCCTTTGAGACAAGACTAGATAGTTCATTGGCATGTTAGTTTACTCTGGTTATTTATCTGACAAATTAATAAATATTCATATTTAATAATCACTGACTTGCTTTCCTTCAAAAAATGAAAAGAAACTGGGAGTGTGGCTCATTCATGTGTTGTAATAAGTTTTCCAGGTGATTCATGCATGCTCAGGTTTGAAGACCACTGTCATACACGATGCATGTCGCCCACAATAAGGATGAAAGGCATGGCTAATAAAGATAGGACCTCATAAAGTTTATTGGATAATTGGCTGGCTCATATTGTAATCTTAAGATAATGCCATATTTGCAAGGTTGGCTAAGCTTTTAGTTGCTTAATAACAAATAAAATTGCATTTGCTGAAATGTGCTTTAATTATAGTTCCCAATAGGCAGAACTATGGTAACAAAATATACTAGGCTTTAATGTTTTTTGCATAATGAGTATAGTCAAGACAGTTAGCATGAATGGATTACAATTCCCCATATTAGATGGGAAAGCTTTAGAAAGGCCACAAGCCTCATGCCTTTCTTTGGTGTGACATCCTCCTATCCTCAATCTAATTCTAATCCTATTATTTCTTTTACTGCAAAGTACCAAATACAGAATCTTTGTTCCTAAGCAGGAAGGACAGACCGACAAGATCCCTTTATTACCCTGGATTGATAGACTGGTTAAATCTAGCATTTGTAATGCAGATAAAAATAAGCAGTTTCTGAACAAAAGCTGATTAAAGAATTTAGTTGGAAAAAACCCCAACAGAACCTGCTTACTTAGTGAAAAAGAAATTGATTGACATTAAAGAATTAAGCATCCCAGAAGGAGAAATGAATTTGATTCCAAGAAGAAAAGACAGTAGAAAAAAATAATATACCAAAGTGACAAAGTGTAGATAGAGATGCCTGGTGAATATGATTATGTCTACCTAACATCAGTGCAACTGTTTGAAAAGCACAACATTCAAATAACAATCTTTTTCCCTGCATGATGCAAAATAAGCAATTTGATTTTTCTTTTTCCACTAAATTGACTGGTTCTTGAATGCATTATTTGACCCATCGTACTGTATTATCGACAGCATTTCCCAGATGACTGAGCTAAGTAGATGTCTTATTGTTGTTGTTGTTGTTTTCTCCTAATAGACATGTGTGTGGGATGAAGATAGTGATAATTGGAAAGGAGGAAAGCGTAACATTTGGAACATGGGAGTGGAGATTTTAGAAGCCTCCGTGAGTTAGTTAGCTAGTTCAGTCTAGTGACCTGTTGTACAGCTGCGGTGACCTACAGATCCTGTCTCCATCTCCCAGGCTGAGCCTACTTAACATTGAGCAGATTGGTGTCTTATAAATAGGAAACAGGTTGTGATGAGGAGTCTGAGCCTCTCCCTTTCTAATACTTGTTTTTAATTTTTCTGTGATGTGTGTCTTGAACTCAAAAGATGGCTTAATTTACACCCAAGAACTGTTTCCTCCTACATCTTCCTACATCTTCACTCCTGTCTACTTTAGTGTTCCCTCTATTGCCAGACATTGTTCTGTCCAACTTAGATCTCACAACTGGGAGCACAGACAGACTGCCCAATCTGTCTACAATGCCTACAACCTCTCCTTTGACTGGTCTCTTTGAAATGGGTGTTAGCTCTCCTCATAGATTATCTGTGGTGTTGGGAATGCGTTATAGTAAACAAGGTAAGTGCATTTAGCAAGGCTGGCCTATAATTGAAGCTCTCTTGACAATTTAGTAGTTGTGAGATCTGGAACTCTTTGGGCCTTAATTTTATTATCAATTTTATATCTAGTGAGTGAATAAAATGATGATGAAAATGAAGTAAGGTAACGTTTAAGGTACATACAAAGTCTGCACATGGACTTTGTGATCACATGTTTAATTGTTATTATTGATTTTTCTCTATTCTTAACTTGCTTTTAAATTCTTACTACCCAGTTGCTGGCTATAGAGACTATGATACCTACCTATCTTCTTGGCTTCTTTGCTCTGTTTGTAATTGACAAGTAAAAATTATGCAGATTGATGGTATATAATTTGATGCTTCACTCTTTTGTGTTTTGAAGCAATCTTATTTGCTATGTCTCTTAGGCTAGCCTAGAACTTGTGATCCTCCTATCTCAGCCTCTAAGGGCTGGGATTATAGTGTGGGCTGCCATGCCTGGCTCATGATATCTTGAAGTATGAATACCTTGCAACATGGTTAAATTAAGTTGTTTGACAAGTTCATTGCCTTGCAGACTTGTCACTTCCCACAGTTAGGTCTTGGCCACCTCCATCTTAGTCTTGCAAGTCATGCCAATGATAAGCCCAACTCACATTTAGCATGAGTCACGTAATTTATTTAGGGAAATACCGAGCTATGGAATCAAATGGTTTCCTTAATCTATGCAGCAAAAATGAAAAAAATATGTTTAGGAGTTTTTCTCTAAAAATTCTGTCTGTAAGACCTTTTACAGAGGAATTATAGCACAGTAGAAATGTTTAATTTTATAGTTCTGGCTTCCTAAGTTGAGTAAGTAGCCAAGGTAAACTAATAGCAGAACGAAAGTGGTCATCATTTAATGTCAAGGCTTGTCTACTTGTTTATTAGTAAAACTCAGACATAATCATCAGTTTTTATTTCAAAGCTTCATCTTCTTGACCTTGATGTAATAGTCAACCCCTCTTAGCAATCTGTCATTGTGATAACAAGAATTCAGAGGAAGACCTCCAAGTGGTAAATGAGTTTGGAAGCTATTGCAGTTTAAACATGATGGCTTCGGAAGATGTCATTATGACTGGCACAGTGTGTTTTATTGGCTATAACTTAATGCCTTTACAATTTCCTTTGTATTTCTAGAGCATTCACAACCTTCTGAGATGTCACATAGATAAATCTTAGACAATGCCATAATGATGATGCAATGGTACACTCAGGTTTTACATCTAATGGGTGTCAAAATGGTTACTTCTCCAAGATTAATTGTTGTCTAAGATACATTTTCATAAGATTAAGTCCTTAAGCACATCCATGCCTGTGTATACTTATCCATATATGTGTGTGTGTGTGTGTGTGTATATATATATATATATATAAACTGAGCACATATAGGTGTACAATTAGCCCTACATGAACATTGATGACATGAATTGGAATTATTAATGAGTGCTGAATATGGAATTATAATGTCATAGCAGAATAAGGCAGTTTCCCCAAGACCTACCTTTACTTGGTTATTATAAATTATTCTAAATGTAACAAGTTATATATTAATATGACTTTAAAAATTATTTTATTGTAATGATGCTGTGCATAGGGGTTTCAGTTACATGAGTAAGGTAATGGTACATTCCTTGTTGAACATGGTTACCCTCTCCTTTGTTGTTTCTTTCCTACTATCCTTTCCCTCCCCCACCTCCCAATTTATCCCCCCCCTCTGAAGTTGTAAAAATCATTTCTAACATAGTGTCTTGTGAGTATCATTCTTGAAATGGGTCATTCTGTGTTCTTGTTTCAGTATTTTGTTATTCCCCTTCCCCTTCCCAAATTATATATATACACACACACACACACACACACACACACACACACACACACACACACACAAGATGCAGGGTACCAAAATCAAATACAGTGACAACAGGGTATATACCATAGAGGGAATAATATATAAAAGAAACAAAAAATTCACATAGTACATTAAAAAGAACAACAACACAAAATATGTGTCCATATCTTGGAGTTCATTTTGTTTAGCATCATCTTATACGGCCATATATACATAGCTTTTGAACTTTTCTCCTCATCTGATAAGATTATCCTAGATGTATACTAGTTATTGCAAATAAGGGAAACCATGGGATCTGTATTTCTTTGGGTCTGGCTTATTTTACTTAATGTGATTTTTTCCAAGTCTTTCCATTTCTTAACATATGGGATGGTGTCATTCTTTCTGATAGAAGCATAGAATTCCACTATATATCACATTTTCTTGAGCCATTCTTCTACTGAGAGGTATCTGGGTTGCTTCCATATATTAACTATGGTGATAATGCTGTGATAAACATAGTTGTGCTGGTAGCTTTAGTTTGGCCTTGTTTGTGATCATTTGGATAGATGCCCAGAAATAGGATAGCTGGGTCATAGGGGAGCTCTATGGGTAGTCTTTTGAGGAACCTCCAATACTGCTTTCCAAAGTGGTTGAACAAGTTTTCATTTCCACCATCAATGCAGTAGGGTTCCCTTTTGGCCACATCCCCTCCAGCATCTGTTGTTATTAGATTTCTTGATTATAGCCATTCTAACTGGGGTGAGGTGGAATCTCAGTGCTGTTTTGATTTTCATTTCTGTTATGGCTAAAGAAGTTGAGCATTTCTTCATGTGTCTATTGGCCATTCTTACTTCCTTTTTAGAGAAGTCCTTTTTTTAAGTCTTTAGCACACTTATTAATGGGGTGATTGTTTCTTTGAGGATTAGTTTTTGAGGGATGTAACTTTTTCTTTTTTCTGTCATAGGACTTGAACTGTGGGCCTGGGCGCTGTCCCCTGAGCACTTCAGCTCAAGTCTTGTGCTCTAGCACTTGAGCCACTTCAGGTTTTTTGGAGATTAATTGGAGATAAGAGTCTCACAAACTTTCCTGCCCGAGCTAGCTTTGAACCTCGATCCCTCGATCCTTATATTTCAGTCTCCCGAGTAGCTAGAATTAGAAGCAGGAGCCACGGTGCCCAGCTGGATTTAATTTTTTGAGTTCTAAATATATTTTAGATATGGGGCCCTTGTCTGTTGTATGGCTAGTGAAGATCTTCTCCCAATCTGTGGGCTTTCTATTGATCTTGCTAGCTATGTCCTTTGCTTTGCAGAAGGTCTGCAGTTTAACGTAATCCCATCTGTCTAACCTTTCTTTGATTTGTTGTGTTTTTGTGTCTTTGTTAAGAAAATTTTGGCCTGTGCTAAGGAGTCCTAGAGTTTCTTCTATTCCTTCCTGTAATATTTTCAGGGTGTCTGCTTTTACCTTGAGGTCTTTGATCCATTTGGAGTTGATTCTGGTGCAGAGAGTTATATAAGGATCTAGCTTTAGTTTTCTACATGTGCTTAATCAATTTTGCCAGCACCATTTACTGAAGAGGCTGTCTTTCTTCCATTCTATTTTTTTGGCTCCTTTATTAAATATTAGGTGGCTATAGGTCTGCAAGTTCACTTCTGGATCTTCAGTTCTGTTCCATTGGTCCTGAGGTCTGCTCTTGTGCCAGTACCAAGCTATTTTGATTACTATGGCCTTGTAGAGTTTGAAGTCTGGTACCGATATTCCTCCAGTTCTTTCTGTTAAGGATCATTTTTGCTATTCTGGGTCTTTTATTGTTCCATATGAACTTTTGGATTGCTTCTTCTATTTCATTGAAGAATGAAGTTGGGGTATCGATGGGTATTGCATTGAATATGTAGATAGCCATTGGCAGTATTGCCATTTTCACGATGTTGATCCTCCCAATCCAGGAGTATGGGAGGTTTTTCCACTTCCTAAGTTCTGCTTTAATTTCCTTTTTCAAGTTTTAAAAATATTCATTGTAGAGGTGCTTCACATCTTTAGTTAATTCCTAGGTATTTTATTTTGGAGAAGTTATTACAAAAGGAGTTGCTTTCCTGATTTCAGCTGTGCTCTTCTCACTATTGGCATTCAGAAAAGGTATTGATTTTTGAAGGTTAATTTTATACTCTGCTACTTTGCCAAAGTTTTGGGTCAGCTTGAGTAACGTGGAGTCCATGGGGTTCTTTAAATACAAGATCATGTCACCTGCAAAGAGGGAGAGCTTTACTTCATCTTTCCCTATTTGGATCCCCTTTATGTTTGCATCTTGTAATATGACTTTTTTTTGAAGAGAGTTTCAAAGCTTAATAGGACTACATATGAATTGGGGACCTATATAAGACTTGACAAACCAGGCACAGAAATACCATGTTAAATATTGTAAGTTTCTAAGCATGAAGGCTATTTCTTCTTTCATGTGATTGAACATTTTAAAGCACCTTTGAAAAGACAATTGTATTTGGGGCACAAAGAAAAGAGATTAAAAAAATAAGACAAAAAGAATGGAGCTAGATCCATATAATACCTTTGGGACTTTCATGCTATTTCCCCCTCCTACTCCTTACCATCACAACGAGTAGATTTAGATTTGCTGAGTTCTTATCTTAGTACAGATTGCTGTTATCAATTGAACATTACAAAAATGTCTGCATTATTTTCTCTCTGTGATGTGATGAGAAGGAAGTGAAATAATTCAAAGTTATCACTGAATTGAGATGGACACAGTCAAAGGTGGAGGAGTCTAGTTTAAAAGTTAGCCAAAGTCTTCTCTGGTCTAACCATAGATTTTACCAAGTCCAAAATCTTTAAATTGTTACAAGAATAGGAAGGTGTCAGACATTTGAGGCAACAAGTGATTGCGTGTATGATGGTAGTCCCACAGAATAATAAGGCCTAGTGTCATCATCGCCATCTTAGTTTGGATTAATGCATTCTATAACATTCACACAGTAATTTTCTGATACATCATGTATGTAGATGTATTCCTGTTGTTAAATTATATGTGACTGTGTGCATGTTTGTATGTATTTATGTGAAACTGAAATTCAGAGTTCAATGCCAACTATCAGAAACATACCTGTCACCCACGACCTTAGTAAGTTATATGTTATGTGTTCCATGAATTTTATGTTTAGATTGAATAAATTCAGAATCAATGCAGCAAGAGAAACTCTTATAGAATAAGGCTTCATTCTCTACATTTCTAATTTTTCTTTCCAAGGTAGATCAGAGGATGTAATGTTGGATTTATGGGTGATATTTAAACAACATATTGCAATGCAAACCTAACAGTACTCAAAGGTGAACAATGAATGTTTCTCTACTTCTTCCCCCTTATCCCTGCCTTTTGGTCTGTATCCATCAGAGCATGCCAGAGCTGGACTAACCCATCTCTTCCAAAGCCATTCTATTTTTTTTGGGGGGGGCGGTCTGGTAGTGGGGCCTGAACTCTTGGCCTGGGTGCTGACCCTCAGCTCTTCAAGGCTAGCGCTCTACCACTTGAGCCACAGAGCCACTTCTTGCTTTTTTTTCTTTTTGCTTATGTGGTGCTGAGGAATCGAACCCAGGGCCTCATGCATGCAAGGCAAGTGCTCTACCACTGAGTCACCTTCCTAGCCCGCAATTCTATTTTTTAATTGACTTATTTTTTTAAAGATCTAGGAAGAAGCTTGGGTGGCTAGTTATTATTTATATTGGCATCAATGTTTTTCTTTATGAATATGATCAATTTAGTAAATTGAAAGTTTTTCTGGCTGGGTCATACTTACCAGTTCAACAGCATTTCCACCAATTTTCCTATTAGAACAAAACATGTTCACTTCCTGCACTGTTCAAGTAAGGAAATAATGATATATGCTTCTATCATTCATGGAATTATAATAATAATTTTATTTTACAGGGAAATATCCTGCATACAAGCTGATATTTCCATTGTTTTCTTTCCTTTTTAAAATGAAACAATCAGAATTGAAAGACATTTCTGTGCATCAATTCTTAACTTATAAGCCTTTAAACATATTTCAGTGCCATTATATTTTAGCATTTACTTTTATTTCATGAAGTGCTATTTTTCTCTAAGTTGAATAACATTTTTGAGTACTTCCTATGCGCCATACATACATTGTGTTTCCCTTACCTTCCCCACATCACATAAACCTACATAGAAGACACAAGATACAGAAATAAAAAACAGTGACAAAGGAACTATTTTGCTTCTTTTACTTTTGAAAGTATGACAGGAAAATGAACAGAAGCCTATTAAAAATGCCATATGATTGCATTATATTTTAATTAAGAAGTGCTGATTTAGGTGAAGTTCAAGTGAATGGGATTGGCTCAATATATGCCTTTGAGAAGATAATCTATTTTCTATTTTTATATAATCTTTGGTATAAATAGTTGTTTTTCTAGCTATCTATATTTGAAGTAATTTACATCCATTAATGTTTACAAATTGTGTAAGTTGTGGAAATTATGGTACTTAGAGAAATGATGGTTGTGATATGAACTTAAATAAACTAGATATTATATTGTACCAGATTTGTAAACCGAACATTAAGTATAATGAACTGTCACTTGCAACTGACCAACATAAGGAGAGAGATTGAAGATATGTTATCTTTGTCATTATAAATGTTTATTGGATGCTGATGCTGGTGACCCATGCCTATAATCCTAGCTACTGAGCAGGCTGAGATCTGAGGGTTGAACTTCCAAATTTACCCAGACAGAAAAGTCCATAGGACTATCTCCAATTAGCCATCGAACAACAGCAACAACAAAAAGAGAAGTTGAGGCATGGCTCAAGTGATAGAACCATGCCTTGAGTGCGAAAAACAAACCAGAGTGTGAGGCTCTAGTGTTCAAGCTTTAGTACTAGCACCACCATTACCAGCAACAAAAACCAGCAAAGGTCCCAGTGAGTTACTTCATTTGCTCATAGAAGAGACATGTAAATCTATTCTTATAAACATGTAAACATGTATGGTAAGACTTTAGTATCTACTGATAAATAGTTCCAAGGAAACCGATTTTGAGGGAAAATAATAATGCTCAGGATACATAGAGGTCAGAACTCTAAAATGGCTCAAATGAACCCTTCGTGCATGTACAGTAGATCTGAGCCTCCATAACTTGAAACCGGGCAGAGTAAGCTACTTTATTGTCACAAAAATTAGGATTGCTCCCATGAATACTGCTTGCTCACTGAAAACTGGATCACATTTTTCTGTTCATTATTGTGAATTCTGCGGATGTTTGATTTGTTTTTCCCATAATGCTGCACAACTTCTGCTAAATACATATTGCCTTTCAACAAGTCTGCAATTTTTATTTTATTCCTTGAATTAAGTATATGTGTCCTCACCTTGGAAGGATTGTCACAACTTTTATTCTACATTTTGTGTGCCACTTGCTTTCAAGAAGGCTTATTTTCACCAAATTAAGGTCAAAGAATCATTCAGCTGATCGCACAATGACAAATACACAACTGGCCAGGAGGGCTTTGCATCCACTGGGTTGCAAAAGCCATGCACAGGAATTTACCATTTTCGTTTGCAATTTAAAAGGTTTTTTTTTTTGACCATGCTTAGTCAAAAGCATGTGTAATAAATCCACAGGCAAGGTGAGCTTATTGTGTGTGTGTTCACCAAGGTTTGAAAGTGATATGACACAAAGAGTAGTTAAGAGCAAAGGGGTCTAATGTTTCAACAAGTAGAGAAAATGACTGCACAGAATAGAAGACTTTTGTCAATATAACTGTCTTGAATGCTGGGCATGAAACTTCCTTCTGGAGGAGAGTTTATGAGAGTAATCTAACTTAGGGCAAACCAATGGGCAGAACAAATCTGTATGTGGTGGTAGGACACTGTTTGCTACAGAATGAACTGATCTGGTTATCCTGGTGGGCGACATTTGCTCTAACCATGGGCATTCAAAGAAAACAATGTTAAATGCTTCTACTGAGCTTTTATTGAGGGGCATTGGTTAAAATTGGAAATTGCTAACTGTGAGTTATTAAGAGGCACAGTATCCATAAATCAATTAAGGTGCTTTCTATTTGATGCTATGGCCAGTCTTCATCCAAAAGTCCACCGTTGGGTGCTCTGCTCCTGGTACTATAAATAAAAACTTTAGATGCTCTTAACTTATTCTGCAGCATCTGTCTTTTGTTGAAATAAAATGAAACACATCTCTTCTGATAAGCTTGAAGGGAAACACATTTGTATTCAACAAGTTCCTGCTGCTATAATCTTATTTTTGCTTTGCTTCTCACTTCTTGACCTTATGAAATCGTGTGGGAATATTGTGAAAACCTGGGCTTTGGTATCTCAATAGACCTGGTTCAAATAGTCTGAATCACCAACTCTGCTTGACCTTGGCCTAGTCCTTTCATCTACCCAACCTTCTATTTACTTAGCCTTAATGTCTACCTTGCACGTCTGTTTAGAGGAAGAAACTTTTATGAACAGTATTATTTACCACATTGTCTATAAATATTATTACTATTATTATTATTTTATTGGAAGGCAGAGAAGCATTTTGTGTGAGAAAGTTTTTGTAAAGAGTTGTAATTAAAATGAGCATCATGAGACTCTTAGATACAATCAATATTGTTACGAGCCTTCCCCCCATCCCCCTCCAGGTTTAGAAAGGGAGGGCAAGGAATCTAGAAGAGAAGGGTTGGGACAAGTCACCTGAAGTCATCAAAGAGCTCTGTCCCATCTCTAGCTGGAACCCTTGAGGAGATGGAACTCTTCTCTGGTGGATGCATGCAGAGAAACACTTAGAACCAGAACAGAAGAGTGGAGAGCTCTAAAAGATCTAGGTAATTCTTCATACAGGACTGGCCCTACCTGAGCAGCAAATGTGCAAGCAACGTTACCTGTAGAAGGAAGCAGTTCTTCCTATATTTCCACCCCTAAATCTTGAGCTGAGGACACATGTTTTCTTTCAGGTTCTATTCTGAGAGACAGTGAGTAAGCAGAACACACACAAAGCATCCACACCTAGGATTTTTTGAGTCTGAAACTTAGAAAATCCCTTGTATCTGGTAGAGTTTGGAGACTAGATAAAGCCATCACCAGCCTGTTGGGTGCATCTTGTTGAGAGGATAAAAGCAAATGCACCTCCACCCTTTGCAGATTCCTTGAGTAATTGTAGCATGAGCATTTCAAACTTGATTCCAGACAACTCAGAATCTTGTTATATTCTCTTACACATGGTGATTGTATGAGAGAATGGAAATCAATGATAAATTAAGCAAAGGGTATTAACTTCCAAAAGACAAGTGCTTTAAATGCCTCTCAGAATTCAGCATTCACTTGTTTTACAAAATACTTTGATCAATGAAATGCAGTAGGTGAGGAGTTTCACACTTAGTGATTCTTTCTCCAAAGCCTATTTAGAATGACTAAGAAATCCTTCACTTTCCCCCCCCCTCAGCTTAACATTTTTATATAGAGAAAGGATTTTTGTTATCTTCATTTAAAGCAAGACTTCGATAACTAAGATGAACTGAGTTTGAGAGCTATTTATTTTACATTGTAGTTATAATAATAATATGGTCAGAACTGTCTTTACGAAAATGAGGAAAGAGAATTGTTTGGTGTGTGAATATGTACAGAAGCAGAACTGGCTTCAGTCCTGGGCATCACATTTGTTTGTGTGACAGTCATTCATAACCATGCAGGAGAGAAAGTGCCTGACAGTGGGGATGCTCTTGGCTGAATTTTAAGTGTTACTAAACCATTTAGCAAGGGAGCTGAGAACTATGAAATTTATATACAAAGTAGCAGTAGCCACAGAGAGCAAAACTAAAGGGCACTATTTGAAACATAGGAATAGTTTGGATTTAAAAATGTGTCTGTTTGGAAATGACATAGACCATTGTCATTTGCATACTTGAATTCCATTTGTGTGTGTGTGTGTATTTGTGTGTGTGTGTGTATTTGTGTGTGTGTGTGTGTGTGTGCCTGTGTCTGTGTGTTGCTACTGGTCTTGAAATGAGGGCCTGGGCACTGCCCCTGAGCTTTTTTGCTCAAAGCTAGTGCTTTACTACTTGAGCCACAGCTCCATTTCCGGCTTTGTATTTTAGTGGTGGTTAATTGGAGATGAGTCTCAGACTTTTCTGACTGAGCTGGTATTTAACTATGATCCTAAAAGCTCAATCTCCTGAGTAGCTAGGATTACAGACTGAGCCAGCAGTGCCCCTATTCCTGTCTTTATGTAGTCCTGGAAAGGAATATTTACAAAAAACTTGTCTAGGTGTAGAACCAAACCCAATATAGATCCCAATATAAGTCTTGGTGTTATTTCCTTGTCTATCCTCAGAATATATTAAGATGATTCTTCTCTCTGATAGTATCTCCTTAATCATGCAGCTTTTATAAGCTATGAAATAAACTTGTCTTCAATTCTAAGCCAGCATGAAATTAGTATATTGTTTATACTTGTCTGTTAATTTCTTTTTCATTCTTTTCTTTGGAGAGGGATATAGCAGCATTTGAACTCTTGGGTCTTGAACTTGCTCAAGTGGTACTTTAGCAGTTGAGCCACATTTCTAGTCTAGCATTTTTGCTGATTAGTTGGAAGATTCAGTCTTTTGTACTTTTCAGCCTGGGGCTGACTGAACTGTAGTCCTCTGAAATTCAACCTCTTGAGTAATTAGGATTACAGCCTTGAGCAACTGGTGCCTGGTTTAGTTTTTCATTCTTTGTTTATATTTTTTCATTTTTCTAATTTTTCATTCTTCTAAAAAACATTGTCTGCATTTTGATAACTTAAGGTATATTTTTTCTGTTTACTGAATTTCTTTGAAAACCAAGACATTTGAATTCTAGGGGTACCAATACATCCAGCTTCTTATTTGTTCAAGTGAGATCTTACCAACTTTCTGTCCTGGATAGCTTTGAACTGAGATCCTCCTGATCTCTGCCTCTCAAGTAGCCAGACTTATAGGCCTGAGTCACTATGCCTAAAATTATTTATTTATTTATTTACTTACTTATTTAGCAACCTGGTCTTATAGAAGCAGCTGAGTTTAGGAAGGATAATTAATTTATTTAATGCCACCCAACTAATAAGTGATAAAGACCACATAGTTTATGATCAAATTAGATTATAGATATTGGGCCAGCCTTTTACTAGGAATCATAGTGGATATAAAAACCACAAGGAGTTTCTTTGGAGGAAAGAAAAGACATGCCTGCAAGTAATTAAGTAATAAATGTCACAAACATTACAACAAGATTAAGAGGATCCACTTTTACTGTGGAGGGACCACTACCTCTTGTTGAAAAATGCACATCTTTCAGTCCTAGAAAGTAGGTTCTTTTCAACAAAATTTGGGTCCCATACTTATTGGTTCAAACTGAAAATTGAAAATAATACAGGTATAACTTGTTGCAACTTTTGCAGTATCGCAATGCGGATGAGGTGGTGTGAGTGTGTGTGTGTGTGTGTGTGTGTGTGTGTGTGTGTGTGCCAGTACTGAGGCTTCAACTCAGGGTCTGGACACTGTTCCTGAGCTTTTATGCTCAATGCTTGGACACTACCATTTAAGCCCAGCTTCACTTCTGTTTTTTGTTTGTTTGTTTGTTTTGGGGTAGTTAATTTGAAGAGTCCCACAAACAGACTGGCTTTGAACTGATCCTCAAATCTCAGCCTCTTGAGTAACTGGGATTATAGGCAGGAGCCACTGGTGTCCAGGCCAGATTATTTCTAGTTCCCTTTATTCTTTATATCACATTTGATAAGCTATGCTTCTGGATATTCCCTCATCCCTATCTTCCAATACTCTGACGTGGCTTTGCCCCATGGGCTTTCCACCTCTGCAAAGCTTGGTTTCATTAACTGTAGGTTTATGTTATTTATTTTTCCTGCCAGCATCTGACATTTCTCACTATTGACTGTCTTTACTGCCTTATATCATTGTGGTCTTTTCCTCTCAATTAAAGATTATAACAAGCCAGTCCTAAAAACTCTGTGGATTCACCTAAGACCCTATGAATTAGAGTTACCAGCCTCTACTCTCTTCTTCAAAGTCTTTTCCTAGAGTTGTTCTCCCTAACTCTCTGGCCCCATATCCTTTTATCTTCTAGCTTTTCCTTTCTCTCAGCCCACATTAAATTTCAATATTTCTGAAGCTTTTCAGGTAGTCAGTAATTTCTCAGTCTAAATATATCTTTCTTGCTCCCTTGTGGGCGTTTTATTTTGTTTTTAATTTTTTTAAATTTTATTTTGTTTTGGCTTTTGTTTTTGTTTTGCCAGTTCTGGGCCTTGAACTCTGTGCCTACTGACTGTCCTTAAGGTCCTTTTTCTCAAGACTAGCACTCTACTACTTAAGCTACCACTTCCAGCTTTCTTTGTGATTAATTGGAGATAGAAAGCCTCACAGAATTTTGTGCCTAGGCTGGCTTTGAACTGTGATTTTCAGATCTCAACCTCCTGAGTAGCTAGGATTACAGGTGTGAGCCATCATCGCCCTTGTGTTTTTGATAACATTGGGCGACCTTACTAAATGTATTTTAAGAAACAAGTTGTGTAGAAGGTGGCTCATGTGGTATTTTAATACATAGAGTTGAGGGTTGGGAATAGGTAGAAAAAAGTCCTTGTACACAGATATGGATGTTTTCCATGTAGATTCTTCTTTAAGAGAGAAGACACTATGATTTATGTTCCTGTCAGGTTGATCAAGTAAATATTAGAATATAATAAAGAAACCAAGTTGTGCCTTTTACTTTATATTTTTATTTCAAACTGGACTAAGGCATGAGAGCTTATTAGACATTAACACGAATACAATACCTACTTACTGTCAGACATTGTTCTTTCTTGTTGATGCTATGTATGTTATTATGTTTGATTTAAAAAAAGCCTCTGAGGTGGGTGGACATTATTATTTGCCTCTTACAAAGGAATGTGAGTCTGAGACAAACAAAATAATGGAGTGAGACCCATCCAACTCTGCCTTCGATGGCCTTTCTCCCATCCATCATTGTTTCCTTGAGGATCTTCAGATAGCTATCACTAGTGGCTCTAGATGTCATTTATTTCCCCCTCCTCCAAGTAAAACTTAGAATAACCTAATTTTAGCATGATAAATTTAGAGTTTATAGCATATTTTCACCAGCATAGATTTTACCCCTGGATTTTATTATATATCCATTATTATTAGGAATTTGGTAATATGTCAAACTTGACTGACCAAGGTCCTCTCTCTCTTTCTCTCCCTCTGTCGACCACGACCATGGGGCTTGAATTCAGGGACTGAGTGTTGTCCTTGAGCTCTCTGGCTCAAAGCTTGCACTCTACCACTTTGAGCCACAGCTCTACTGTGGTCTTCTCTTGTGAAGGATGTGATGACAATTTAACTTAATTCCCAACAGGATTAGTTAAGTGGTCAAGTTTTATGTATTTTTAAATTAAAAAAGTGGGAAGGTGGTTTCTAGAATGGAGTGCCTATTATCTTTTGGAAATTCTCCCACACTAAATGTTGGTTGTATTCAGAATCTGACCAAGTTGTCTGGCCTTTTCTCTTTCCTTAAGGAAGAAAGAAATAGAAAGCTCTACAGAGATCCTTTTGATCTTTAGACTATACAATTAACCAGCCGAGTAACACAGGGGGAAAAATTCCTTTTTTCTATTAAATTATTGGAATCTGGAGTTTATCTGATTGTGTAAAGAGAAAGGTCCCATTGGGATTTGTTAACAAGAAGATAGACTTGAATTGACAGGAATAATTAATCCCTTGAGATCTGATAAAGGAAAAAAGAACTCAATGGAGTCTTCTGAACATCCTCAAATACCTATGAATACTAGTGATGGAGACAATGAATCTTTTAGAGGGATCCTGTCTTGTGGGCGAGAGGAAAGTGTCTTTAGAAAGTGCTGCTGTAGGGCTGGGAAGGTGGCTCAGTGGTAGAGCGCTTGCCTTGCATGCCTGAGACCCTGGGTTCGATTCCTCAGCACCACTTAAGCAAAAAGAAAAAAGCCGGAAGTAGCACTGTGGCTCAAGTGGTAGAGCGCTAGCCTTGAGCTGAAGAGTTGAGGGACAGCACCCAGGCCCAGAGTTCAGGCCTCACGCCCGGAC
The DNA here is from genome assembly GCF_000151885.1 of Dipodomys ordii. Lineage (NCBI taxonomy): Eukaryota > Metazoa > Chordata > Mammalia > Rodentia > Heteromyidae > Dipodomys > Dipodomys ordii. The sequence goes on from NW_012267264.1 coordinate 2,348,942, forward strand.
CCAAAAAAAAAAAAAAAAGAAAGTGCTGCTGTAAGCCAGGTTCTGGTGGCTCATGCCTGTAATGCTAGTTACTTAGGAGGTTGAGGTTTAAGGATCTTGGTTCAAAGCCAGGCTGAGTAGGAAAATCTATGAGACTCAGCACCAATGAACTACCAAAAAGCAAGAAATTGAGCTGTAGCTCAAGTGGTATAGTGCTAGCCTTAAGAAAAACAAAAACAAAGACAAAAAGAAGCAAAAAAATCCTTAAAGACAGCACTCAGGCCCTGAGTTCAAGTCCCACGATTGGCGCACAGACACACACACACACGCACACACACACACGCACACACACGCACAAATGTGCTGCTTTAACACTAGTGATTCAAACAATTTTCATTGAGAATCTTACTGCAGTGCTGGTTTTTGCACCCAACCAAGAGGAAAATGTTATTTTACAGCCTTTGTATTTGCGTTGATGGGTTCTGAGGAGCTGCCTGAGGAAAGGAATGTGGGAGAGGCAGATAGGCACTTCTAAGAGAAGGACTTAAATGCTGGCTGTCATCCAGGCCCAGGTAATCTTGAGGAAGTGACTGTAAACCAGCCTCTCCACAGAAATATCTGACTGGAGGTCACTGTCAATTTTTTTTAAGGGCTGGTTATAAGTGTGCTTTTAATTTACATATATGCCCCCCTTCATTTTTATCTCAGTTGTTTCACTCCAGTTCTTTTGCTTTTTCTGCCGAACTGAAGTGAAAAATGAAGTGTATAAAAACATTGCAAGAAAATTCTGTAAGCTTTCCTCATTCTGAAGCATGACAGTAATTATTACTAAGGGATTACAGGAAAATCTTACAGTGTAATTTCAGGACTCTCAATTTATTCACAGACTCTTCTGCCTTTGCCTTGCATTGCAAAGATACTTTCTGTCTTTTGGATACAATTTGAGCCATATTTATTAACTTGTTTGTTCTTGCCACACAACGCCAACAGTAATGATTGAATAATTACATAAAAGAAAGCACCTATTGAATGCATACTAAATGTCAGCTACTGTTTTGAGCTTTGTATAGATTGTTTTACTTCACACAACCCAGAAGGAAGTTTTTATTATAGTTATCTCACTGGACACAGGAGGAAGTGGAGAGTTAGACACTTAAAAAGTTGCTTGAAGCTGGGTGTTGGTGGTTCATGCCTGTAATCCTAGACTGAGATCTGAGGTAGTAATTCAAAGCCAGCCTGGGCGAGAAAGTCAGTGAGACCCTTATCTCCCATTTACCACCAAAAGAAACCCCCAGAAAACAAAAAAACAAAAGTGGAGGTATGGCTCATGTGACAGAGTGCTAGCCTTGAGCAAAAGACATTCAGAGACAGTGACTAGGCCCTGAGTTTAAGTCCTTGGACTGGAACAAAAATAATATTATTTAATAAGTATAGAAAGCAAGTTTTGGAGGTACACAAGAATTCAGGTCTGAGTTTAACTGTAGCATTGACTTAGCCATGTCTGAGAAGGGATCAGGGCCTAACTAGATAAAATATGGAACACCCATTTATATTTGCATTTCTTTTGTAAGTATGTCTTAAATATTGCTTGGGATGTGGGCATTTGTATTGTTATTTAAGATCTAGCCCAAGGAATATTTAATTATTTGTAGAATAAGTTTTGATGCAAGAAGTTCTTTAGTAGTAGTAGTAGTAGTAGTAGTAGTTGTTGTTGTTGTTGTTTAGCCAATACTAGGTCTTTACTCAGATCCTTTCTTTTGCTAGGCAAGAGCTCTACCACTTCAACCATGCCCCCAGCTCTTTTTGCTTGAGTTTGTTTTTCAGATACAGTCTCACACTTTTGTCCAGGCTGGCCTTAAATCACAGTCTTCCTACCTCTTTTTTCAAGTAGCTTAGATTACAAGTATTTGCCACCACATCTGGTCCATTGACCTAGAAAATTCTGCAGAGGCTGTCTAGCTCCACTAGTTTAGGATGGAGGAGAGAAAATACTGAGGAGTCTTAGATTTTTTGTTCCTATGACTAGCAGCAACAAGGTGAAGTGCAGGATCTGGCCGCACTGTTTGTCTGAACTCCTCAGTAGTTTTATCATTTGATGAATCAAGTAAGTTTGCCCTTGTTATTCCTAAGGTCATTCATCTCCAGCCTATTTTCCAAGTTGCTGTCCTGAAAGCCGACCTTGGAAATACATTACCCTTAACACTGCGACTAAAATGGAGGCTGGATAGGAGGAAGGATCAAGTAACAATTTTACCAGCTGCTTGTCTGTGTTGACAATGTCCACTATGATTTCCATATGGCATCTCATTTGATAAAACAAGAGGCATAAACGTCATGATGTACATTTAATATGTGTTAGTCAAGTTTCTTTTAGACCTTAGCTGCGGGGGTGGGGGGGAGCAATTTGAATGACTAGTAGTGTTATCAGGGAGTAAATAAATAGGAATGCATTTCATAACCTAATCAGTAATCATCGTTTTAGCGGATAGTAAATTAAAATGTTGTAGAATCCACTGGAGTTCAATAGAGGGTCATTTTCTTCAAAGAACAGAGAGGTATTAATTAGGCTGTTGCTTGGAGCCTTCATTATATATGCTCCACTCCTTTTGCTGTTGTAACAAATGGATCCAGGGTTCTTGGTCCTGACTGATTAACTTGCAGAGTGTGTTCTTGATAGCTGTGTGTCTGATAGACATTCTTAAATAGGAGAAACTGGAGTGGAGGAGGAGAAAAAGGAGAAAACAAAACCCGGCTCTTTTCGTGATGTGAAAAAGTAAATAAATGCAACTGCTCAGCAGACAAAAGGGAAATACAGGACCTACATTGTCCATCTTAGTGATGGACTTCCCTCAGGCCAGAAAGCAAATGGAACAGAAGCTTTTTGTGCTTGGAGTTACAAACAACTAAGAGATCACAGACGCTTCTTGGAAGGGCTGTGCCTTTGGGGAAGGGAAAGATAGCATTTCATTGAAATTGGAAGATTGAGATATTGATTATACATTGAAGAACAAAAAGCTGTTTAAGCCTGGCACTGGCGTCTCACCCCTGTAATCCTAGCTACTCAGAAGACTGAGATTGGAGGATTGCAGTTTGAAGTTTGAGCAGGAAAGGCTGAGACTCTTTTCTCCAGTTAAGCAGCAAAAAAGCCAAAAGTGGAGGTGTGGTTCTAGTAGTAGAGTGCCAGCCTTGAGCCAAAAATCCAAGCAAGAAGAGCATGAGGCCCTGAGGTCAAGCCCTAGTATTGACATTCACACACACACACACACACACACACACACACACACACACACACACACACACACACACAATGTTAATGTGCTAAGGACAGGGGACAGAGTTATTAATTAGATTCTTAAGTTATTACTGTCAAAAAGGGGGAATCTTTGGTCAAACACAATTTTCCTACCATTTTCACACCAGTATTTTTTCTCCCCAATCCTCGTCTTTCTTCTCAAAAACGAAGGGCTTCTTCCAAACTTTTTAAATTGTTTGAGTAAAGACAACATATTTTCTTTTAACCTGTGATTTCAAACTACTTTAAAGTTGTTGAAAGGTTTCAAATACGACTGAGGGAATTTTTGGATATCCCTTGTCTCTCTAGTTTCAGAAAACCTTACTTAAGCAAATGTAATGATCGGCACCAAGAAATTAATGCTGATACAATATCAATAAACAAACAAGCTAAAGACTCTATCCAGATTTCACCAAGTACTCTTGCTATTTTTCCAGGATTCTTCTCAGGAGTTTCTACTCCTTTTGTCATTATTCTTCACCTCCTGAAGTTGATAACAGTTCATCATCTTATTTTAACTTTTGTGTCTTAGACATTTTTGTGGAATTAGTATTAGCTATTCTTCCAAATGTCCATAAGTTTGTGTTTGTCCAGTGTTTACTCACGATTGGAAGGAAGTTATGTATTTTTGGCAAGAATCCAACATGGATTTACACATAGATTTTCATCTGCATGTGCTTTAGTAATGATTACTATGATTTTTGCTTACTAGTGATTTTTCTACTTGTCTCCTTTTTTTCAATATTTATTAACTGGACTATATATAATAGGAAGAGCTGTCTTTTCCTCCTGTTTTCCTAGACTACTGATTCATTATGTTGGTGAGTATGCAATTGTGAATATTTATTGATTCTCTAGGTCTAATCCAATGTTACCATCATTTAATTTGCTGCTAAACTAATTTTCCCCTTTGCCTCTTTCAGATTGTTGCTTGTGCTTTCTTGTTAAGCCCTTGTCTATTTTCCAACACTTTCTTATTCCTAGCCTTCATATTATAATACAGGCTTATTTGTACATTTTCCACTCGAATTCTGAACTCAGCCACTTGTCCAGGTCTTCTTTTATTGAACATGGTATTTAGGAACCTAAATCTTAGTGTGAGAAATGCTTATTGTCACAGCAGTGTCATTGCTCAAGCTCTTTTAATGTAGAGAAGTAAGAAATATACATATATATAATGTTATTAAACCCACTTGTACGTATACATTACACAATCCATATTTCCATGTCTATCCATCTATCCATCTGTATGTGTGCATGTGTGTAAAACTTTGTATTTATACTATGGCCTGGGGGATCACTTTTCACATTCCCTTCAATTAATAATTTTTTGCTAAAGTAGTGAGAAATTGGGTTCTTATTTCCCACAATCTATTTATTTATTTAATTCTAGTTTATATGTAAAGTAGTTTTAGAATTATTAACTTAGACTCCAACATAACACATTTCTGCATTCCAGTATTTATCTTTAGTCTTACAGTAACCACACAAGATACTATTTCTGTAATTACTTAGGTGGATTTTATTTTTCTCACTCCTTCAGTATGGTTTTGTGATTTATGGATTTGTGATAATTAGGTTCATTTGTTAATTTTTGTATTGTATACAAGATTTTCATTGTAGTCAGTTTTGATTGCTTGTTGCTAAAAGAGATATGACAATTACAAACCCTAAGGATGGTTCTCAGGACCAGAGTTTTTCAAAATTACATTTTGGAGAAATATTACTTTATATTCTTGAAAACTCAAACCTTAGCCGGCCATGTGTGGTAACTTACACCTGTAATCCTAGCTAATCAGGACGCTGAGATCTGAGGATCATTGTTCAAAGGCAGCCTGGGCAGGAAAGGCCATGAGTCTCTTATCTCCAATAAACTACCAGAAAACCAGAAGTGGCTCTGTGGCTCTAGTGGTAGAGCACTAGCCTTGAGCTGAAGAGCTGAGGGACAGCACCCAGGCCCAGAGTTTAAGCACCAGGACTGACCAAAGAAAAGAAAACCCAAATTTTTCTTCTCTCCACCGTCCCTATAGATTAAAAATAAACCTCTAGTTCTAGGGAATTCCCCACATTCTCTTTATACACATGGTTAGCTAAAACATGTGTTTATAATTGCTCTTTTCTTATACAAAGAAAGCATAATATGGATATTTTTGTTTGGGTTCCCAAAACATTAGGAATTTTATCACTTGCATCTGAGCAAATAAACTTAGCATTCATTTGCCTCAGTTTCTCTTATATATAAAAAGAATCAAAAGAATGGCTATCTCACTCTATGTAACAGAGTAAGCTAAAAATTATTTATGAAAAATTTCTATTTTGTTACCAATTGCTCTCTTTGTTGTTGTTGTTGTTGTTTGTTGTGGGGCTTGAAATCTGGGCCTGGGCGCTGTCCCTCATCTCTTCAGCTCAAGGCTAGCTCTCTACAATTAGAGCCACAGCACTACTTCTGATTTTCTACTGGTTTATTGGAGATAAGAGTCTCATGGACTGGCTTTCAACTGCAATCCTCAGATCTTAGCCTTCTGAGAAGCTAGTTTTACAGGAGTAAGCCACCAGCGCCCAGCCCAATTTCTCTTAAGTGTTGAACTAATTATTACTCTAAGCTAACATTTTCGATGATTTGGAATCGATATATATCTATATCTATCTCTCTCTATATGTATGTAATTGAAAATACTTGTCAATAAAAACATATCTGTTTATGAAAGTAATGATGAGTGAGCGAAAAAAATGAAAGTTATCTTTAATCAGAGAAAGCTCTTGCTGGTAAGTTGGTATAAATTCTTCTATACAATTTTCTATGTTTATGTAAAAAATGCAAGAATTTTCACTGAGAGATGTATAATTTAATCAAGTGTTATCATATCTTATATAAATAGATTATTTATTTAACATTTCATTGTATTTCCTACAGCACTATTCTTTCTGCCAGAAAGCCTGACTAGATCATTTTATTTCTGTCTAAGGTCTTGTCACTCAAATCTGAAACACAAGTGAATAAGCGGACAGGTAAACTAGACTAAAGCTCAGTAGACTTGGATCTTGAATGGCAAAGACCCTCAGCTCCATCAGTTACCTATTTTTATAAATGCAGCATTTTCCAAGCGCTTCCCTAGAAAAGAATTCCAAGGAATCAAATTTTGCTTTTTGAAATTGTATTTGTGATGTTTATTTCAGTGGTTTAGCAAACTGAGGGAATTAATCTCAACTTCAAACCCGTGGCTTTGATCAAAATGTTCCTCAGAAGCCTCCAGGCTAACTCAAATCACTGCATTTCCATCATAATTAAGGACTTTAGAAATTGTAAGTAAAGTTTGACAATTTTAAAGATTTAATTAGCTGAAGGTCCCCCAAAGGTCTCCTTGCCCCCTTCCTCCTTCCCACCTTTCCTCATCTCTCCAGTTCTACCATGAAAGATGTATCAGTAGTCTTTTAATAGTTTAAGAATGTGAGATAAACCAGGTTTCATGGCTCAAAATGTCCATCTTAGTAACTTGGGAGGCTGAGAATTGAGGAGAGAGGTTCAAAGCCAGCCTAAGCAGAAAGGTCCATAAAACTCTTATCGCCAATGAACCACCAAAAAGCTAGATGTAGAGTTGTGGCTCAAGTGGTAGACTGCCAGCCTTGAGCGAAAAAGCTAACTGACAATGCCCTAAGTTCAAGTCCCAGTTCAGTCACTAATATAAAAATTTAAAAAGTGAGATGGTGCTGTGACATGTGAGACTTTCCAGATACATGGAAATGAGGTTTATTTTTATTTATTTTTTACTGCTGGAGGGTAAAAAGTGCGTAGGTGGATATGCAGTAAACTTGTCTAAATCTCAACTTTTTGCTCGGAAAACCACTGTGTACTAGAGGAAATAGAAGGAAGCACTCCTTCCTTTGATTGCAATAGCCTTTGTCTCTTTTACAATAGACTGATCTCAGGAATAGAAGGAAACTTTTGTTTTACAACTCTATCAGCTGCTTCAAGAGTACATCTTAGATCTTACATCCTTAAATCTGCTTCTTAAGAATATTACAAATTCTACTCTGGATTGGGGAAGAGGTTGGTTAAATTTATGATTTTTTTGAGGTGTCTGGAGGGAAGAATAGAAGTTGAGGTATTAAGGAGAGCATTTCTATTATGTATCAGATTCCAGGCTTCCTCAAGAATAAGCCAGGTGCTTAACTGCAATTTGACAGTAACCATACCACTATGGATTAAGAAGTGCCTGCTATCTGCCAACGTTTGTGCCAGCTACTTCACAGGCATCATTTCATACATCCATGGTATAAATTGATGTTATTGTTTATAGGTCAGGATCCTGAGCTCGGATTTGTGAAATAATATTCCTCACACAGGTACTTCATTAGCAAAGAACCTGCTAAGGTCTCATCCAGGACTGCCAGCCTCATTATCATCTCGGTGTCAGCTGTGGCTGAGTCTTACCAGTCTTTGGAATTTCCTGAGATCCTTCTTTTTTTTTTCTCCCAGGACTAGCACAGCTTTCATGTACTGCATGTGCTGTGTACCAGCAGTGGGCTCTGCTGGATTTGGGGCCCCTCTGAAACGCCCGAATGGCTCCAGTGCCTGCTTCATAGATCATGGATAGTGAATAGAGATCTTCAGGCTGGAGGGAATGAAGTCCAGCAAGTCTGGAGGAAAGAGCAGCTGGCACAGACTAGCTTCCCAATGCCTCCATTCTTTTCCTAATCATTTTTTATTGTCTCTTCTATAAGAATATGCTTTTTGCTGAAATCAAGGGCCACCATAATCTTTAAATGGTGCATTCCTCATCTCCTTAAGCAAAAGTCAAAACTCCTTTCCTTGGCCTTCTCTGTTCTTGCTTGCTTCTTCCTTACATCTCCTGACGGTATCACCTTGCATACTAAATTCAACATTATATAGTTGCTTACAGAATTTCAATCATGAGTGTGTGTGTGTGTGTGTGTGTGTGTGTGTAAATGCCTTTGTAAATGCTAAGTTCTGGGCCAGTTCCTTTCCTACCCTATCCTTTTCAGTTTCTTTTACAAAATGGGGCTCAGTTGTCTGGTCTATCATGAAGACTTCCTCATGTTTCCCAGTACAATGAAATATTTTTCCCCATTCTTGGCTCTTCAAACATTCTACAAACACCTTTGTCTTAGCATGTGTGGTGGAGGTCAACACCTGTTTCCTCATGCTTCATTTTCACCAGACTCTGAGCTCTGTGAGGACTATGCATTTGTCTAACAACTCTTTGTATCTCTAGAGCCTAGCAAAGAGTCTGCTAAGTAAAAAGTCTGGCTTGAATGGATGAATGGCTGGAACAGCAATCAGAAAACACATAAATAGAATCTACTTTTCTAGGAAGTAAGAATGGCCAATAGACACATGAAGAAATGCTCAACTTCTCTAGCCATAAAGGAAATGCAAACCAAAACATCATTGAGATTCTACCTCATCCCTGTGAGAATAGCTATAATCAAGAACTCTAATAACAACAGATGCTGGAGGGGATGTGGCCAAAAGGGAACCCTACTGCATTGTTGTTTGGAGGGTAAACTTTCAACCACTTTGGAAAGCACTATGGAGGTTCCTCAAAACTCCACATAGAGCTCCCCTATGACCCAGCAATCCTACTTGTGAGAATTTATCCGAATGATCACAAACAAAACCATACTAAAACTACCAGCAGAACTATGTTTATCACAGTATTCCTCACCATAGCTAAGATATGGAACCAACCCAGATGCCTCTCAGCAGACGAATGGATCAGGAAAATGTGGTGTATATACACAATGGAATTCTATGCTCCTATCAGAAAGAATGACATTGCCCCATTTGTTAGGAAATCAAAAGACTTGAAAAAAATTATATTAGGTGAAGCAAGTCAGACCCAAAGAAACATAGGTCCCATGGTTTCCCTTATTTGCAATGACTAGTATACACGTAGGATAATCTTACCAGAAACAAAAAGGTGAAAGGCTATGTACATATGACCATATAAGATGATGCTAAGAGAAATGATCCCCAAGATAGGGACACAAGAGGTTTTATCTTTGTCATTGCTATTTTTAATGTACTATGTGATTTATTTTTGTATGTTCTTCCCCCATGGTATAACCCCTATTGTCACTGTATTTGATTCCAGGGTCCTACATCTAGTATATACATTTTTCTAATTTGGGAAGGGGAAGGAAAATAACAAAATGCTGAAATAAGAATACGGGTTGGCCCATTGTAACAATGAGATGTACAAGACACTATTTGAAAACAAACTTTACAACTTTTGGGGGAGGAAAGGGAGGAGTTTGGGAGGTGGGGAGGGAAGAGATAGTAAGGGAAAAAACAAAGAGGAAGTAACAATGCTTGATAGGAAATGTATTCATTACCTTTCATGTAGCTGTAATCCCTCTGTACAATACCTTTATAATAAAATAATTAAAAAAAGAAATAGAATCTACTCATCTTACCAAGTTGTTGCATGGTTTGTAAATTACAAGACTTTCCAGAACTTTAATTTCCTCATCTGTGGGATGATGAGCTTGACCATCATCTCTCATGACTCTTCCTTAGGGGCTGTCTAGACAATGTAACAATGGGGTAATAAAGAGTTACTAATAACAACTACTTTTCAACTTGCTGTTGGCTAAAATCGTTATTTCAGTCCAAGTTGGACAAATGAGTGATTTGGACAAAGAGGAAGGACACCAAAATCTATGGAGACTGAAGTAGAATGAAAAGGTTGCTTTTGTAATAGGAAGGCTTCGGGCTTCTTACACTGTCCCTGGATCCTGGAAGGTTCAAATTTGGAAGAACCTAAGAGATACGTCATTGAATCCCTTATTTCAAGACAAAAAGAAAAACAAAACCTGAAAAGATTGTAAGTATCGTGCTTGAAGTCACAGCACTATGTTGCAGCAAAATGCAGCCTCTGGCCAGAAGTGGCACACCTGTAATTCCAGGTGGGAGTTTGAGACAGGAAAACAGGAAGATCACAAATTGGAAACCAGCTTTATCTACACAAGAGATCTGTTTCAAAACAAAACAAAACAAAACAACAAAACCCCACAAAACACCAAAAGTCTGTTTACTTTCAGGTTTGCTCACTTTCTCTACAGTCACATTTGGTGTCTATAGTTAAGTCAAGATGTTAAATAAATATTTGTCTACTCAGATGTATGAGGGACAGCTCTCTAAGCTTCTGTTTCAACTGGACTCTTTTTAGAGTCAATCAAAATGTTACTCATTTGATTTATATTCACATTCATATTTGCTTGGGCTTGTCAGCTAACTATAATATAAGCTTTATAAACAGTTTGCTTTTCTTTATGGTGTGCTGATACTAAGACTTGAATTCTATGCCTTAAGCTCTTGCTCAAGACTGGAGTTCTACCACTGTAGCCACACCTCCTCTTCTGCCTTTTTGCTGGTTAACTGGAGATGAGTTTCATAGATTTTTTTTCCCTAGACTAGCTTCCAACTCTAATCACAGATCTCAGCCTCCTGAGTAGCTAGGATTATAATTAGGAGCCACTGTACATGGCTTTTTTTAAAAGCACCAATTAGACAACTCTCTCAAGGGTAATAGCAGGGTGAATGAAACCACTCATGAGGAATACTTATTATGAAACATCATGCTAGAAGAGAAGCTACAAAATTCAGCTTCAGTTGGTAGGGCATGAACTTCAGGGAAGAGGAAGTAAACTTCTAGATAAGAAAAGTAGAAAATATATGAGCAAACTAAGAGCATGTTCAAAGATGCCCAATGATGATATTAATCATGGAGGCATGACATTGTCACATCTTGCATTTAGTTGTGAATCAGCAAGTTACCTGTCCAGATGGATAAACTGAAAAAAAAATTGATATATGGTGAATGTATGTTGACTGCTGAGGCATAATGAAACCAAGCTCAATGGCTTCTGAAATACACCTTGCTCATGAGTTTATGCTCGGCTGAACATTTATTTCTTCTGGTCTCAGCTAGCATCTGCACTCTCTGTAGGTCTGATGGGCAGATCTACTCTTGACCAAGCATTCCTATATGTTTCAAGGTGATCTCTTTTAGGTTGGTAGAGAATCGCTTTATCTGACCCAATTAACATCTCCTCCATTTTGGCTTATCATTTTCCAGCAGGCTAAAATGTGTATGTTTAGATGTACAAGCTATACTAGTATGCCATCTTCTTGAAGCCTATCCTTATTACTGGAAAACTGTGTTTTAATTGGTACCCTCTAAGCTAAGCCTAGTCATGAAGTTATAAGGCAAAGTGTGTGGCTGCATAAAAGATGTTAATTAGAACCTCAGTGCAATCAATTCACTATGGCATATGAATATATGTTTATAAATATATAAATAATACAGAATTAGGTGAAAGAGAGAAAATTTGCCTTTGGCCTTTTGACATTCTATTTCTTTCCTATTAAACAATTGTTTAATAGTGTGACTCTAGGTCTTTATGTAAATATCTATGCATAGGGATAAGAATATATATATCTGTCCTTGACAATATCTATAGCTCTGGATATATTTTATATTTTTACTTAATTATGAAATTTTTTATTTTTATTTATTTTTTATTGTGAAAATACTGTACAGAGGGGTTACAATTACATGGGCAAGATAAAGATAATGAGTACATTTCTTATCAAGCATTGTAGCCTTCTCCTTTGTTTCCCCTTCCCATCCTCCCTTACTCCCCCACCCAAATCTCCCCATCCCCCCCACCAAAGTTGTAAAGTTCGTTTCCAACATAACGACTTGTACATCTCATTGTTGCAATGGGTCCACCTGTATCTCTATTTAAATGATTAATTATGAAATTCTTAAAAGCATAAAAGAGTAAACTCAACAAAACCTATGTAATCATTACTGCATTTGCAGAAATATTTGTAGCATAATAACAGGTGTCCAGCTCTACTTCTCTAGAAGGCCCATCCCAAGCAAGACCAACACTTTTGGCCCAGCCTGTAGAGTCCATATTCCCAAATAATATGTTTCAAAGTTCTATACACAGGCCCAGCTCACATCTTTGATTTTTACCTTCTCTGTTTATAATATCTGAGGATCTCCTGGCTTACTTTTGAGTTCATATGACAAATAAATATTTATTTTAATTATGTTTGCTCCTGTTTTTATGTGTTGGTGGTCAGAAGGAGCTCCATGTCAGCTAGCTCTCATGTTGCTGGGACTTCCTTAGACAGTCTAAATACCTGAGGATCCTATTAGTGTCTCTTGGTTAGAATACTAATATAAGAACCTAAGCTTCATTTACATGCTAACGGAAAGGAGTCAGCTGAGCTATCTGAAAAGATACAGGAAATATTACTAATACGCACCTCTTACTTCAGGCATTTTATATTTAAACTTTTATCAAAGTCGTAGGTGAAATGAATCCTTTAGAAAGAAAAACAATCAGGCTATGCCTTCCTTAGACAAGTAAAGAGCTCTTTTGGCAAATATTTGCCCAAATGTCTAAATAAATCCCTATGCAAATATAAATTTGTTCATCTATTTACTCTTTATTGAGCTGATAGTCAATCCACACACATTTGCAGTGCTTTTCCTGTGAGCATGACTCTACTCGCCTATTTTTTCAGCTGCCCCAATACCTAGCATATACAAAAAATCAACTAGAGACAAGGAAAGCAATAGATTGCAGCTTCATCTTGAGTTACATAAGAATCTATCACCCTGTTATGTCAAATGGGCAATGGGAAAGATTTCCCATAGGTCCAAACAAGGACCTACATTTCTTTTCTTTTTTGTTAGTCATAGGGCTTGAACTCAGGGCCTGGGTATTGTGCATGGGACTCTTTGTGCTCAAGGATAGTGCCTTTGAGCCACAGTGCCATTTCCAGTTTTCTGGTGGTTAATTGGAGATAAGAGTCTCATGAACTTTCCTGTCTGGGCTGGCTTTGAACAGTAATCCTCAGATCTCAACCTCCTGAGTAGCTAGGATTTATATGCATGAGCCACCAGTGCCAGGCTCAGTACCCACACTTTTATAACATGTTCTACAAGTCATTGCCAACTTGTTCTTACCTCTAAAGCCAGGATCTAAGGTTTGAGTATCTTTAACTTCCTTGTCTCTTGTCACTGTCCATTTTATTCTTGTGTCATTTATGACTCCTTCCGTTTGTCCAAGCCTGCAAAATTGAGTTCCTCTGGTATGTACCAGAGTCCCTAGCTACTTCCTCTGGGGAATGGAAATGAAGGAAGCCTAATGTGGAAGCCTTGATCATAGTCAAGACTAACTTCTGGCCTGTCTTTCTGAGTCACAGTGACCAGTAAGCTTTCTTCATTTCTCAAAACTTGGTGATTCTAACCAATGGTATCTTCAAACCTTTCCTGACAGGACTCTTGAAGTCCAGGATCCTACATGTATGCCAATTAGAAAAAGTCTAGAGTCTTACTACTTAAGTGAGGTCTAATGATCAAGCAGTGTTGACATCACCAGAGAACATAATAGAAATATAGAATTTGAGGTTCCAATCAGACCTAGGACATTAGAATCTTATATTTGAGAAGTTCCCCAAGTGGTTTGTAGTGTTCCATTTGACAGAATTTCCATTCATGATTAGCTCTCAGTGTTGTATTTTTCAAATATGTATCCCATAAAATGATGCAGGTTTCCCCATTCATCTTCATGTGAGAGTGCACTCATCTGGGGAGTGTATTGTCCACTTGGTGACTATGCGTCTATACTACAAATGGTAGCATGGCTTTCAATTGGGTGCATTGGAGAAAGAAACAAAGGTGAAAAGCAAGGAGTCCTGAATTCACTTGTGTCTGCTTCTGGCTTGGACCATAGCTCAGTTCTAGACAACATTTGCTGGGGTCTCCCTGATCTTGGTTGCCCTGAGGACTTCCAGAAGAACATCTTCCCAGTTCTACCTCCCTTTCACATGCTGAATGAGCAGCCACACAGACCCAGGCTGCTGTTCATGGAGCATAGCAAATCTTCACCCATGACAAGTTCAGGACCTTGGCCTTATTAGGACTGACCTCCAAACTAAGCTTGCTATTGTGATGCTCTGTGTTAGGTAATGAGTGCTTAAGCACCCACTGCTTCCAATTATAATGAATTATTAGCAATATGGTCTCAACCCTCAAGCAATTTTTGTAGTCTGAAATGGGAAAATGATATAAGAAAGGGAGAACAAAAAACATGCAGGGTTGAAAAAAGTCTATAGCATATATGCCTGTAGGGCAATTTTCTTGGATCTCATGGTGACCAGTTCATTATTAGGAAATTTTAGCACTTTCAAAATAGACACATTCTCTATATAGTAATGATAGACTTCCATATTGTCACTTTATTGGGAGTGTGAGGTTTGGGGATTTGTTTGCTCATATAATTAAACCATTTAGAAAGTGTTTTCCAGTTGAAGAATCCTAAAAGGTCCAGAGAAACCACCTCTTTCATTACCCAGAAAACAATTCATGAGGCTCACAGGCTTCTCAATATTTTACTCCAGCTCAAATGAGAAAATACATTGCAGACATGCCAAAGTGCATCTTAATGATAAACAATCCATTCTTTATTTTAAAAATTCTTTCTCTACCTATTTTCTTTGCAGGAATGGGGACAGAATCTAGGCCTTCATGCATGCAAGCATTCCACCATTGAATTTGTTAATGGAAGGGAACATATCTGTTTATCCTATATATCTAGAAGAAAATGTTTGTGCCTTACCTGTTATGAGAGTAGAGAGATTTGCCAACTAATCTCATTTGGAAAGGGATGGTTTTAGATAGATTTGATTTTAATGTTGATAATTTATAAATCTGTCAAACATTGGAGTTGATAGTGTCTGCAGCTTTGTTTCATTTGCATATTTTCTATTTTTGCTGTTTTCCTGGAAAGAAACATGAACTATTAAAAAATTACATGATTTTGTCCTACTAATGGAATGGATTGAGTAATTCACTAGATCTCTAGGGAGGGCTTTAATTGGCTTGCTTTGGTGGTAGCAAGTTGTTTCAGAAAGTAAAGAGTTAAAATCTACCTCTACCATTTTGAAGAGATCACAACATCGAATTGTTGCTGTTTTCGGTCCTTTGCCCATGCCACCTGCATATATCAAAGGACAGTTCCCGGTGCCAGGAAGGCTCCATGGGTAAGGCAGGCAGAGAGACTGTCCTCTAGGAGTTTGTGGATGGGCAGAGCAGAGGACAAAACATGATGAGAACCATTTTTACATGTGGTTAAAAATAACTGTCCTGGGAGATTTAAAGAGAAGGCCATAGACTGTTCTGAGAAAAGCTCAGGGATAAACGAACTCCATTTGGGTGGCCAGAAAAATTTGAACTCAGATCATAGACTCGTAGAAAGCCTTGTGGTGCAAACGATAAGCTAAAATGTGCAAAAGCAGTGCCTCATTATCATCATCTTTGTTTCAAGGTGGATACAAACAAATAGCCTGAAAACTGGCCAAGCAAACAAATAATGATAGACAAAGTCCCCTTTACAAGAACATAATCTACACTGATTACAAAGAAGGCTCTGGCTTTGGCCTGGGCTCAGCCTGGAGGCCAGCCAAACAGCAAGCATTCCGATTGCACAAAAATGCTTTGAAAATACTTCAGAAGGAAGGAAAAGGACAAACTATGACCCCAGATGCCCATAGTAGAAAGCAGCCAAACTGTGTGCAGACATGTTACAGATGAGCCAGGAGTCCCGGAAGAAGATGAGTAGAGCATGTCACTTCTTCTTTACTTTTGTATTTGATTTACAGAGGATTAAGGGCCCTGGTCTGCATGGTGACAACACAGATAACAGATCTGATCTTGGTTCTACCACCACGGAGCCCTGTAGGCCGCAGGGGACAAAGGGTGGCAAGACTGACTTTTTCATGAAGTGCCCAGAGGTGCCCACCAGATGCAGCCAGGATGGTTCCAGGGCCTCTGGCACTAGGAGTGGAAGCAGATGAACTGTGAAGCCACCCAGCAGGCAGCTTCACAGCTGAGAAAAAGATCAGCTTAGAATATAGGGTCAGACTCGGTGCTGACTGTAAACGGAAATTTGTGAGAAGAAATGTTATAGAAGTGTTAGTCTGGGTAAATTTTTAAAAAAAATTTTACAGGTATTGGTGGCTCATGCCTATAATCCTAGCAACTCAGGAGGCTGAGATCTGAGGATCATGGTTCAAAGCCAGCCCAGGAAGGAATGTGTGTGAGACTCCTATCTCTAATTAACCCCCAGAAACCTGGAAGTAGAACTGTTTCATAAGTGCATTGCATTCCTAGATGACTGAAACTCAATAATGATATTTTGGCATTAAGAATGGAAGAGAATGTGTTTGGTTGGTTGGTGATGAGGAAAAAGCAGCACATCCAATAATGATGGTAAGATTCATGTTCTATTAGTTTATGTGAGAATAATTACCAGTATTGTCTACGACCTGATACTTACTATATCTAGACATCATAGTATATTATATGTATTATCTCATTAAAAAATCTGTGAGTGAAACTATCATTTGTAGATGATAGGTCAGGAAATGTGGTCACAAAGGTATTTGCCTTCCATTGCCCAGTTAGGGGATGATAACTCAGAAACCAGGTATTCTTGTTTAGACAAAATGTAAACGGAGTTGGTCCCAAATCTACAACTTGTGTTTTAAACAAAACACGAATCTGATTTTTTATCAGTATGTTTATTTTGTCACATGAAGCAGCAACTCCTAAAAAGATATATGTATCTCTGAATTAAAAGAAAATTACTTGTTCCTTAAAACCCAAGACATTGGGCATTCTGTCACTCGCTAGCTGGTGAAAGACATTAGTTTCTTTGAGGACAGAAAATAAAAGTGCTTGTTTATAAAATAGTGACCTTTTCACAACCTTTTTGGTTATGATGTTGAGAAAGTATTCACTGAAGTTTTACTGAGAACTGGGCATTGTCCCCGGTGCTTTGTTCCTATCTAACTTAATCCACGGTGCTCCAGGCAGCTGAGGTTTCGAGTCTAGGTTAGTGGCTCAAGGTCAGATAGCTAGGAACTAGAGAGTTGGCAATGGATGCATAAGCAGTCCATCTGCCTTCTTGATCAGAGCTCTTAACCACCACAGTGAACTGCCTCTTTCCTATGGATTTTCTTTTCTGATATTTATACTATTGGAGTAAGATGCCATTCATCCCTCAGGTGAGTTGCTTATTCTTTATAGAGCTTCTTCCTGAATAGATCAACTGACATCACTTTTAAACCATTGAAGTAGAAGAAAATGCTTTGATTTTTACAATTCTTTTCACTGTTTTAGATAAAGATTTTTCAGAATGAAGGAGGTTCCAGTGACTCTCATGGATTTTCTTAGCTGGGCTTTGGTGAGGGCTACTGGGGTTTTAATGCACTCCTTTTAGGATGAGGTCTACTCTTTAAAGTGACAGTTTCAATATCCTAACTTTTAATTCATTCACATATATGCACAGTATCTATTGTATCCTCAAGTAACTCCAGTTGTACTTTCTCCTATAATAGAGAACTGGCTTAATTGCTGTAAAAATTATGCAGCAATACAGTTGCTTCCCTAATTATTTAGGAGTGTATTCAGGGAGAGAAGGTCATGAGGTCATCAGAGACCCAGGTCCTTTCTGGCTTTTAGCTCTGCACACTTAGGACTTTGTCCCCATCTGTGTATTCAGTGGGGGTACCTACCCTCACACTTGCCTTCTTGCCCATGGGAAGGGGAAAGTGAGAAAGGTGAGAAGAAGCAATTTCCTTTATAAACATGTACTCTTTAGGCCACTATTCCACATCCTGTTGTCCCATATCTAGCAGGAGGCCAAATGTAATCAGCTACAAGCAAAGCCGGGAAATGTAGGCTTTGGTCTAGGGCATCCATATCCCTCTACAAGTTCCTTACATAGCAGGTTAAGAGGAGATGGACACTGGATTGGTTTCCCAGTATCTGGCATAGTTTTTATCCATCTAGGCACCAAAGCACTCTATTACCACACAGAAGACACAGGCTCACTTATTTTTTTTCCCACAAAAGAAACAAGCCATAGTCTTTTCGATTATTGTACCCCGCTGAAAGTCTAGGATTTCTGGGAGACACTCAAGACTCTCTACCCGAATACAAGTGTCCCCCGTGGCCTCTGAAAAATTCTTTGTAATGTCTGCTGCAAAATTCCCATTTGGAACGGGAGAGAACAGGTGGCACTGTGCCAGGATTGGTCAGGAGGGGTTAGAGCATTGTGCTTGGGAGGAGCTGCTTAGCTTGGGGCTTCTCCATAGGTCTCTTGGGTCACTCTTGGGACTTTCTCTCAGTCTGTAATATCCTTGTCCATTGTTCTCAGTAGCATTTATGTTTTGTGGCCTGAGTACTGAGTGTTGGGGAGGGCACCTTCTGGGGAGCCTGTCCATCAGAAGTGACAGCAAGCTACCCTTTCTGCATAGCCTGTCTTCAGGTGGTACTGACTTTGGGAACCTGCTATCTGATGTTGAGACTGAGAAATCACTGGCTTTATCAGGCAGGGTTTTATTTCTTTGTCCATGTAAAAAACATCCTCTCAGTTTGCCTCTGGTGTGTTCCACAGGAAAGTAACTTTTGGTTGTATGGTTAGGCCTGCAGAATCAGATTCTATTTTTCTGTTTGTTTTGTTTATTGGCTTCATGGGTCACAGCCCACTGTTGAGTTTTTAAGGGCTTCCACCACAAGGTCATCTTGATGGTGTTGGGGATAAGGACTATGTCTGCCCCCATTTGAACGTTTATGGCTGGATTGGCTCCCACTGTGTGGTCTGAGGAAACCTACTACCAGAAGTTTTTAAAGTCATGTCAGAGCAATAATCCTATCTTCTACAGCTTGTGGAACAGAAGAAGCAGGTGGCTTTCCCAGCAGTACCCCCCAGTTTTACAGCCTGCAATATCTGTGTTCTCACCCCCTGTGACCTGCTCTCTAAGCCTCTGCCAAATATGCTGGGCTTAGTTATGGGGATATCATAGAGCAACTCTATATTAGGACACAGGCTGAGTGTCCTAACAAGGAGGTTGAAATGTCTTCCACAAGAGAGAAAGTAGGTTCTTTGTCACTTCCTGACCTCCAGAAGAGCAAGTAGACAGGATGGGTAAGGACTTCTGCTCTATAATATCTACCTGGGCCCAAGTTCCTGCATTTGTTATTGTCCTGGATCTCTATGAGTGGTTCTCAGTGGAAGCATCTAAGTTCTCTGTTGACTTTCCAGTCTATAGCAGGAGGGAGTGTGGAGGAGAGTGGAGACCAATGTCCTGATACAAACCTAAGTTACATACCTCCTTCCTAATTATGCCTCGTCAGCTAAGACTATTCGTTAGCCACATCTAGGAGCAGAGGAGGGTGATATAGGTTGGGTAAAGGTGGGGGGGGAGGGTATTATCCCTAGGGAGTTTTTTTATGCCTAAATAAAATGTAGGGATTATTCAACTGAGAGAGTTGAAGAGTTGACACAGTGATCTTAGATAGTTTCTACCACTAGCTGGGTGGCAGATTATAAAATGAGGTTAAAAACCGACTGGGCTCCTGCCAGGTCTTAAATACTGTCTTCTATCTAGGGAGCCTATCCATCATGAAAAGTGAGAGGCAAGAGAAATGTCCCCTTGTTACCTGCTCAGCTCTCTTCTTGTACTCTTAAAAGTACAATGGGAACTGCGTTTTAAGAGAAAAAACTGACACAGGATAAGGGAGTTACTGTTAAAAGTTCAACTGTTCTTTTTTTTTTAAGTTTCTTTTTAGCCAACCACATTGTAATTCTATCACACAAGTTTATTGGCTTGTATGGAAAGGTGTGGTTATAGCTAAGTCGAAATAGTGTATTTTAGTCAGTTTTTGTCCCAATATTGTTTAAGCCCTGAATGGAGTAATTTGGACTCAGTAGAAAAGTGTAAGAGAAAGCAAGTATTGTTAGACTTGTGTGCAAAGATGTGAAGACAATGAGCTGGTGGCCAGCCTGGCCAATCTGAATCTTTGTTGCCCCTATAAGCACTAAACCTGTGGACAGAACTGATTTCTAAGCTTACCCTGGTGAATAGTTTATTTAAATTGAGAAGAGACATACAGAAACGTCATCACATCTGGAAAAGTAAATTGGGCTGAAAATGTAGTTTGAAAGTTGTGCCCCTGTATTGTTTTCCAATCTTAAACATTTATCTGGACCTGTAATTTTCTCCCTCTTCCCTCCTTCCCTTCTTTCCTTCCCCTTCCTTCCTTCCTTCCTTCCTTCCTTCCTTCCTTCCTTCCTTCCTTCCTTCCTTCCTTCCTTCCTTCCTGCCTGCCTGCCTGCCTGCCT